>NC_023756.2:8173207-8489072 GCF_000499845.2 Phaseolus vulgaris
GATGGCATTCCTTGAACAAGCCATCCAACAGCTACACAACTCGTTCAAAGTATTTATTTAGTACAGCCCCAAAAGTTAGATGCATAACATGAACACAAAAAGTCATATTTGAGACCTCGAAATCAAGGAATACCTCCAATGGTTTGAACTCGGGTATATTATTTTTCAGTGATATTGCACGAGAGAGTGTCTTTGTTAAGGAGTTCGTTTTTGTGAGGGAAGTTGAATGGGGAAGTGTCCTTAATGATGGTCTCGAATCAGGCTCTTTTCGATATTGTGGCCTATCAAACACAATCAAGAGCATTAACTACAACTCACATCAGCACGTATTAGAAAGCATAGCAGAATGAGACCTTGGGAAGAAGGATCCTTCTTTCATGTCAAGAATATCATTGCTGTATTCATCATAAAGGGACACAACTGCAACAATGTACCTCAGGCCATACAAAAAAGAAGACTCCTGCAATTTAAAGAGAAAAATAAGTATTTAGTGCCCGAGGGAAACACATGCATCATTAATAGTTTCAAAAAGGTTTGGTTCTTATTGTTGCTTATTCTTTCAAGCAGC
Source organism: Phaseolus vulgaris (assembly GCF_000499845.2). Taxonomy (NCBI): domain Eukaryota; kingdom Viridiplantae; phylum Streptophyta; class Magnoliopsida; order Fabales; family Fabaceae; genus Phaseolus; species Phaseolus vulgaris. The sequence goes on from NC_023756.2 coordinate 8,173,776, forward strand.
TTGAAAGGCATTCTTGAAGCAGCTTCTGGCCAGGGATTAGATGAACTCAACTGTACAATTTTCTAGCATGGCTCATTAGTTCTTTAATACCATGAATGAGGTATTCATCAGTGCATAGATAGCATATTTAAGCATTCGGGCATTGAAAAAATTACAAGGTAGCCTATTTAAAATACAGATTTCTCATGGTTGGCAGAGGATGTGGCCATATGAGCATACAAGAAATATTTTTTGTTCTAATCCCAAATTTTTCCTACCCTTTATCTCTTAGAATTTCAACTTAGATACTCAATCCTGCAAAATTAGATTGTAAGTTGAGGACAGTCAAAATCTTAAAACAACTACATTAGAAATGTATTAGTACATGTTGGATTTTGACAAACTCTACAAATGAACATTAGAAACAGACAAATACTTACTGGATTTAAGATAAACTTTAATACCATTTTAGATTATATATTATACCTAACTAATCTTACAATATTAACCTATAAGATGCAGAGTATCTAAGCCTGACAAGGACAATTTTAACACCACTCGGTGTGTGTGGATTAATTCAAGATTAATTAGTGTTCTCAAGTTCAAATTTTAAGTATGCAACTTGATTAAGGCTAACTTAAGCATAATATGCTACAGTAAATTAGTAACAGTAGCCTCAATAGATACTTAAAACTTGTATGAGGATTGACCTGATAAGTAACAAGACCTGCATAGGCCCCAAGAAGGAAACTAGCTAACACAGATGCCAGAACCGCCCCAACAACAGCCAGAGGCCACAGAACGATAGCAAGGCCTGCAAAGGGCACACATATTGTCTCCAAGAAAGGGCCTTCACGACCTATAAGATCATGTAAAAGACGATTCCACCCTTTAAAAAGCATGTAAGGACCTTTACATATAGCAACAATAGATATAACTGGCGTGTCAACTATGATCCCAATAACTGCAGTCACAGTAGCTCCAGGAAGATGTTGCATCCTGCATCAAAATATGGAGCTCCATGAGCCATGTGTTTATCAATCTAGAAGACCTTTTATGGCCACAATTTTGTTGAATCATTGGTTAAATCTAGCATGAACCAAACAGACAATTATAAACAAACAAAAAAAGCACAAAAAAGAATTTAGTCTCAAATTCTTAGCCAAAATTTAGGCAGTACAGTTAACAAGGAATCATTCTGGTCACTCTACACATCAGATTTTACTTGTTAATTGGAACTATTTATCCCATGAGAAGATTTATAATTCAAGATGCTACCTGTTAATAATACCTTCTGTTAATATCTTGACATGCAAATAATGCTTGAGTAAAATCATCATTTACAACATACTAAAAGTATGCAAAGCATAATAAAGACCTCGTTACCATAAACCAAAGATTTGTATGCAGCTACAACAATTTCCAAGGCATGCTTTCATTAGAGACATAATGGTAAAACAAAAAGTCAAACTCAGAATATAATGACAAAACCTGATGTCAAAATAGTTCCCATCTGGATCCTTCGGCTGCAAGAGGTCATCCATAACCGAAAAATAAGTATCATAGCATTCATTTTTCACATCCTGGACAATATCAAAGGTCTTTGTAATAGTGGTCCATGTTCCATCCTGAAGATGCAATATGAAATTGTGTATTGAGTAGCAACAGAAGGACAAAATTACCAAGGATTTTAGTAACCTCAAAAAAGAAACATACAATAAAACAGTGGACAAGTTTGTACTCTTTTCCTCCCTCTACAGCTTCAAAAGTAGCAAATATTGGTGCAAAAAATCCATAGGCTGCTCCACCTATAACACTTCCAACAATGCCAACCAATGGCCATAAAATCAACACCAAGGGTAGTAGACACGTGCATGCAACAAACTTCAGTGCAGGTCCTAATTTTTCAGATCTGTGAGTTAAGGAAATCAATACAAGAAACAATAACAAATCTAAAGCAATGAGAAAATCAAACTTAAGAGACTGGAAGCCAAGGTAAGCACCTAACTACACAGTAATATGTCCAGATACAATGTATCGGCCAAAGACCATATATGATAGCTGAGTTGCCAATTGTCATTATTAAGCATATCAATGGGCAGAAAATGACACCTGAAGTCATAGTACAGATTGAGAGTGAGTGAGCTTGATAAACATAATCCTTAAGCAGAAACTTCACTTATATATCTTCTACCATAGTAAGAACAACAGATAGGTAATGATCAAAGAAAAGGGAGAGAGAACAAAACAACTAAAAATAAACTGCTAAATTCCTTGTCATAGTTGAAATTTTGAAATACCACGTACTTGTTTCTGTCATGTCATCTAAATAGTTTTTTTTTTTTTAATTTCCAATAACATAAAATTTGTTGTGTTAAATGAACAGAACTGCAAGATTGATCATCAACATTGAATTTAATTGTTTTCCCTTGTTAATATCACACAATCATGGAAACATCATTCGATGTGTATTTGTCACCAGCTAAATAAAATGAGTAAATCTCCGACAAATATGCTTTAAAATGGAACACATGCTAGATTATCTGCCAATCTTCAAATGTTCTCTTCATCATTGTCAAAGGAGAAAAGGTTTGCATAGGCAGTTTGAAAACTGATCATCAAGAAATTCCATCTCTTTAAGTTCAACATGTATTTCTCAATCAAAGCATATAAAAAAATCAGCTCATCTAACTCAGAAAAATGGAAAAATAATCATGGACATTCACCTTTGATGTTGCCAAGAAGCCAAAGACCGATGAAGAAAGGCAGAAAGCAAACAAAGTTCCATAATGAAGCCCAAAATCCTATTGGAGGTTCCATTGCTCAGCCTCCTCAAGTACAAAAGATCCAAACTTGAACAACTTCAAAGATGATGATGATTGAAAACTACACACCCAGATGCAAAAAACTTGTTTTCTATGATCACAACTAGCTATCTCAACACCAAAAGCCAAATCACTCTTCATTCTCTGAATTTCCATAGATGCAGAAAACCAGCAGGTGGGTCAGTCTTAAGCCCCATTTTCTCCCCTATTTTAGAACCTTGTGTTGTAGCCTAAATATTTGAAAAGGGTACAATGAGATTGTGTTCATATTTTGTTTTGAGAATGGTGAGAATCATGACAGTTAAGCCTGAAATGAGAAATAGTTATGAATAGAGTTAGTTTTTGTTATGAACAAGAATCCATCACATGATGTTTTGCCAAATTCTCATTCATTTTGTTTCTAATCACACTCCTTTATTCTGAGCATCTCATATTCCTTTGTGCTCAACTTTGGCCTAAAGCAAAGCAAAGAGTGTGCGTTCTGGTGACTTGTGATGTGCGATTTGCTTTGATTTGAGAAAGGAAAAGTAAGTAAGAAACCACTTTGAATGTGATACAACAGAACACAGTTCCTCATGAACCGAATATATACGCAGTAATTCGTACAGTGAATTCGAGTGCAACATAATAATTTATGTTCATATGCTTCATCATTAAAGAAAATATTATAAACAGATTTTGTATTAATTTATAATAATTTTGTATTTGGAAGATGTGTAAACAAATTATATTTGGCGAGAATCATGTTTATCCCTGTTATTTCTTTGCATGGGAAGATTCATGCCTTCTAATGCTTCTCAATACAATTTTCTTGGTTCAAAATTATTTTACTATTTTTATTTTGTATTAATAATTATAAAAACAGTGTTTTTTTTCAATTATAATGAGTTTAATAACTATAAATTGTCATTGTAAATAATTTCCAATTAATTTTATCCTTTCCAAATATTAAACATATTTATATTTATAACTCAAAATTAAAATATGTAATCAAACTAACACAACTTCACCATCTACAACATTAACGTGTGGTACTTTGCAATTGGAAGATTCTATAAAAGTATTTCCACTTTCGGCTATGAGCCTATTTGTTTAAAAAAAAGTATGATAATAGCATTTTATTATTTTTACTATAATTTTTTTATGATAACATAAGTTTTTATAATAATTTTTCAGGAGCAAACGCTCTTACTCCTTAATTCTTAATTAAGGAGTTTATTTTTCTATATATAAAAGCATAATATCTTTTAAAAGTAAAAATCAAAAAGAATTTATACATGTTTATTTTCTTAATTTATTAAAGTATTTATTTTAAAAAGCAAAAGTGTAACGAAGACACACAATTTTAAAACAAAATAAGATATATTTTTCCTCCTTAATCTACAAGATGTTTTTTAAAAATAAATTCATACCAAAAAACATATCAAAACCAACATTAAAATCAGCGGATAAAAATATTATATACGAATACTCTTATTTCTTAATATTCAGTTGAGGGATTTATTTTTATATACCTAAAAGTTTTACTTTTAGGAATAATGATGAAGATGCTTTTAAAAGGTAAAATAGTGACAAAATAAAATACTTAATTCCGAAATGGATAGTTATTTAAATTCTAAATTTGGTAGAAAACTTGGATAATTAATTAGAAACTATTTAACAATAATAAAAACTAATTTAGAAATCAAAAGTTTTTTTAGTTTTTAAAATGGTTTCTAATTTAATTACTATAGTAATTAATTATTTTTTATCTCTAAAATTTATTTTTATTTTATGATTTTCTTGTAGTGTAAGTAAGAGATTAATTTTAATTTTTTATGATTTTGAAATGAAAAAAATCCAAAAAACTTGTATTGAATAGTATATTCTTATACTATTTCTCTTGGGAAATATTCTAATATGAATTGTACCTAAGTGTGGCTTTATGCTTTATTTAAAACATAGGGCAAATCCAGGTGGCATTGTTGGCTTAGAAATTAAAGTTAAGGTGGTGCCTAATTGTGAAAAGATTGAAGGTTTTATTTCATTTTTTTTTATTTTATTTATGAGAAGTGCGATTGTGATATATGTGGTATATATATTATCCAAATAAGTGTCAAGGAATCATAAGGAATCATTATTCATATTAGATAAGTAAAGGGTCCATTTTCATGCTAAAAGGAAGAGAAATAAATAAATAAAAGTAAGAGATCCTCTTGTAGATTGATAAAGAATTATTGGGCATGTTGATTGTAAGATGAGACACTTGGTATGCTTTATATTTATTTATTTGCTCTAATGTTTTGTGAAACTTTGAAAACTTTACCAAAAAGATTTTGTAAGTAATATTTAAAAAAAAAATAGGATAATTTAGTAAGTAATATTTAAAAAATAATTAAAACATAAATTCCAAAATAAACTACAAAAAATAATAACTTATTCTAATTACCCTAACTATCTTGTTTATCCTAATTACAAAATGACTTTATCATTAGTTGAAAAAATGTTTCATTTTGATAATTTTGATAGTCTTATATATAATTTTTCATTTTGATAATATGTTCCTAATATTATTATCTCTCTAAATATAATATTCTTTCTTATTAAGATACATTTTGTACTAGTTTGTCAATACTATAGTTAAATAAAATTAATTTACCTTCAAGTTAAAAGTAATAATTGAAAAAAAAATTATACAAAACCAAATCTACAAATTACTTTATACCTAACTTAATCAAGTTAGTTTGAATTATAAAAACTTCAAAAGCTTAACATTTTAGTTGGATAGAGAACTTTCATTTTTTAGGACATTCCTAGGAACATCAATGGCCAAGTGTTGTCCCTTAAAAGTCATTATCAAATATTCAACACACTCACGTCTCTAGTGCTAACAAACATTACAAGCACCACCCAAAAAGATTAAAAAAGTATATACCAAAAGTGTGTGTGTGAGTGTAGTGAAGAAAAAAATAAAACAGAAAAGAACCTAATAATAAAGGGAGGACACTCCACATAGATTTAATTGTTCACATTGTAAGTATAATTAAACTACAAGTTCTTATATAATTAAACTTTTTTTATTAAAATATAACTTAATATAATGTATGGTGTCTAATATGTTTAATTACCTTATTTTCATATAATAAATAAAATTACATAAAATAAAAAATTATATATATATATATTTATTTATTTATTAAAATGATAAGATAGATAGTGTAATGAAAATACAAACAAATAAATACAATACCTATGTTGAAAATCTCACGTCGACTAGAGATTAAGACAATTCATGTATAAATTACAAGAAAATCATAAAATAGAAACCAATTTGTAGAGACCAAAATAATTAGTTGCAATAGTAACTAAATTAGATACCATTTTAGAAACTAAAAAAAAATGGTTTCTAAATTAGTTTATATTATTGTTAAATAGTTTCTAAATTGGTATCTAATTAGCAACCAAAGTTTTAACTACCAATTATTTAGTTTTTCTAAATTTGGTAGCAAAAATCTTGGTTGCTAATTAGATACCAATTTAGAAACTATTTAACAATAGTATAAACTAATTTAGAAACCAATTTTTTTTAGTTTTTAAAATGGTCTCTAATTTAATTACTATTGTAACTAATTATTTTGGTATCTAAAAATTGATTTCTATTTCATTATTTTCTTGTAGTGATATAAGTGAGTGCAAATCTCACCTCATGAGTCTTTTTTATGGGTTTGAGTTAGGCTTAAAGTCCATCTCAGATCCTACATCGACTAGAGATGAAGACAATTCATTATATGTATAAGTGAGTTCAAACCTCACCTCATGAGCCGATTTTATGAGGTTGAATTAGACTTAAAGTCCACTTTGTAATAACCTATGTTTTTGATAATATATAAAGTTTTATTAAGTCTTATAATAAGAAATTATTAATTTGAATTAATGTTATTTGAGTTGGCCTTTTACATATATATTTTACGACATATAACTAATCATTTGGTGATTATTTTTTTTATCAATAATGTAATTATAAAAATATATTTTTACTACTTTTTATTCACAAAAATGAATATAAAAGATCATAAAAACAAGAAAATAATACAGGTAAGAGAGATAGATGTAAGAAAATCATATGTCTTTTACACTCCTTTAAATGGACTTCCACATAATCATTCATTTTCGACTCATAATGGAAACACTTTTTGTTAGAACCATGCACACAAAATCAACAAAGAATCACTTTTCCATTAGCAAGATAATATCTATAAAATCATAGTTCAGTTCTTTACGTAATTTAACATAAAAATTAAAATTATATAATTTTCAGTACACTCAACAGATACACATAGTTTATAACAAATTTAAGAATAATTTAAATATATTTTTTTATTCATTTACTTTTTTAAAATAAAATTATGATAAAATATCGAGTTTCGGATCCTAATACTCAATAATTCCTTCATATAATATTCTTCATTACGCAATGTTTTTGGCCTCATGTTATACTTTCATGCTTTAATATGGAAAAGGCCTAGAACTTAATCATTCTCATTCATATGTTTTTCTTTTTCTTTTCTTTTTTTGGCATATGCATGTAGTGATTTTACTTTCTAATATTGTATCATTATTATTATTTTTTAAATTAGATGTGGATTCACTTGTTTTCAGACTATGTTGTAAATTATAAGAATATTCTCAAATTTAGATAAAATTGTAAAAAAAATTATGATTCATAATTAGTTAGGTTAATATAACTTTAAAAAAGATAAGGAATGATGATTTGATGATTAAGATTATCTACTCATACTAACGGTAACGTGTTAATAATTTATCATCAAATAATAAGTGTAGAAAAACTTTAATTCAAAGTTATAATTTTTTTTTTTGTTGATAAAATTAGTTATATTAAAATTAGCTAAAAGCTAATATATATAGTTTAATTTGAATATTTATAGTTATTTAAATTAGTATAAATTTAACTAAGTTAATATAATTATTTTTTATATTTACTTAAATTAGTATCAATTTAGCTGAAATTAATTTAATATATCATACTATTTATTAAAGTTACTATTAGGCTAATTAATGTTAATTTTAATATCTATATTTATTTAAGTTAGAGTGTTTCAACAAATGTAAGTGTATTTTTACTTTTAACATTTATTTTAAGTTAGCATCAGTGTTAATTTTAGATAAACTAAGAGATCGAACAAATAATTTAAAATTAAATCGGCTAGGAAATTGATCTTTATGCATGTAATATATGCTATAATAATAGTCCCCTGGGTATTTAACCAAGACACATATCTTTGTTAAAGGATTAACTAAGGTGGAACTTAAAAAATTTATTAACAATAAGAGAATATTATAATAAAAGCATAGGGGTTTCACTCTATTAATCTAATGTCCTAAATAAATAATCCATATATTATAAATTTATTAAAGGATTTTTAGAAATTTTATAGTAATTCAAATTATAACTTAAACATAAAAAATATATACATAAATACAAATATTTATATAAGGAGATTCAAAATATAATTATTTTTTTCAAATGTTATTCTTATAATCCGGAAGTTAATCACGCATATGGAAAAATAGATTTCCGAATTACATAATTTGGAAGCTAATCTTATGTATAGAAAAGACTTCTGAATTATGTAATCCGGAAGCTAATCACAAAAGGCTTCCGGATTACATAATCCGGAAACTAATTCTGGATCGAGAAAAAGATTTTATAAGGATTATGTAATCCAGAATATTAAAAAGGGTATTTTTGGAATATAAAAAACATATGGGGGTGGCACAAGAAGGTATGGCAGGAAGAAGCAGCTTTATCACAGTCCACCAAAGACTAACATCTAGTTCAATCCAAGACTTAGGTTAACAAGTGAACCCAAGAATAATGGATCGTGGTAAGTCCAATACAACCAAAGTCATGCATCTACATATATCACAATGTGCAAAAACCATCTCCCTCAGTTTCTCACCACTTGATATTTAGTATATGTGACTTAGACCATTATGCTTTGTTTGGATTAGAGAGTGGAAATAAGGGAGTGGATTTGAGATGATTTGAGGAGAAAGTGTAAAGAAAGTTAGGGTGTTTGGATTAAGGTAAGTAGAGTGAAAAGTGTGAGGAAAGTTTATGAAAGTTTGTGAGTGATGTGATGGGTGTGATTGAAATTGTATTTTTTTAATTGATAAAAATATGACTTTACATATTTACCCTTACATTTAAAAATTGTTACAAAATTAATTTTATTTATTTATTTATAAATTATAATTATTTTTAATTAAAATATTATTTAAATATTTATAATTATAAATATTAAATAAAAAATAAATTTTAAATTAAATAAAATTATTATTTTAATCTTTATTTTTTGTAATTAATAATATTATATAAATTTATTTCTTTATTATTAAATTTATATTTATATTTATTATTATTATTTATATTTATAATTTATTATATATAATATAATTAATTATGTTGTTTTATAATAATTATTTTTTATTATTTTAATTATATTTTTTATATCTAAATTATAATTTAACTTAAATAAAAATAAAAATAATTTTAGTTTAAAATAAAAAAGATAAAAATGTAATTTACAATTAATTAATTAAATAAATATAGATATTATATAACTTTCTTCGCTAATGTGTGAAGAAAGTTTAGAAGGTAAAAACTTTTTCGATTTCTGTGTTTTAATATATTTTATTATTTTGGTATTCACATTTTTTTTGTGAACAGTATAACTTTGTCTTTCTCCGTTAAAAAACAAACAGACCCTCACTGAAGTAAGGAACTTTTATTACAACATAGGTGTCAATATTTAATACCCAAATCAAACAATGGTCAACATATCATCCCAGATTTGTGACTTCAATTCCATACAAGTCTTATAATTCTGAACAATTATTTTCATACAAGATAACTCATTTGAACAAAACCACAAATCAATTAATATACAAATTAATATTCATTTTGTCTTTAGAAAAACATTTACATTCAATCCATTACAGAGACAAAAAAAAATAAAAAGAAAAGAAAAGAAAAATATTAATTTTTTGTTGGATTTATGAAAAATCACTCACTTAAACTAAAATTGACCCGCTTGAGCTTTGCTTAAGAAAAAATTACCTCGCTTAAGAGAAAATTGCCTCACTTGAGCTAAAATAATATTGCTTGAATTAAAATTTGGCAGAGAGGATTGAGTTACAATTCTATTTTGCTTTACCAAAAATAAAGCGGAAGTAAGACTTGAACTTCTATTTTATTTTTGCTTGAGCAAAAATATTAGAATATCTACCTCATGCAGTAGAGCAAATTAAGTTTCAAGGTTTTATCTAAAATCATATTAACAAATACAACTATCAGATTCAAGTTTATTACTACAATCCAAAAATTGCTTAAACATCATCCTTCACTCGTTGCAATTCAATCTTAATCATTCAAACTCAATATATTTCATTCATATCTAACTCATAAACTCATCAAAACCATGATCAAAACTTAGTTTAATAAACTATATACCTTAACATGCATAATCCAGTTACTAGATCAACTTCTCATCGAGTGTTCAATTCAAAATATTCTTAAACAAACATCTATTAGCCAAAACTCAAATAACATTAAATTTCAAAATTGTGAACAAAATACAATCACGGTATAAAATCTTGTGATCAAGCCACCTTCACATTTAGATCATTAATCCTAAGGTTCTATAAAAAAAAAACATAATAACTCCTTGCACATGCAATTCCTTTATTCAAAGCAACTTCTAAATCTTAGCAATAAAACTAAATCTAGGAACCTAGAGTAAGGTATCCAAACATAACAAAATTTTAGTATGAACTTAACCAAGTTGAGATTATCACTTTTCTCAACTAACCCTCCAAGATTGATGGAAAAATCATTAGAGAAAAAAGAACAAGAAATCTTTAAAGTAAACAAGAACTTACTCTATTTGAAAATCTGATAAGGTAGAAATGAACCTCAACTTCCCAACAATTGACGTGATCATATTCTAAAGACGTACAATTGACGTGATCATATTCTAAAGACGTGACCATATTCTAAAAGAGGTAAGATTTGGAGTAAAATGAGAGAGAAGTTAGAGGGAGAGAAAGAGAAGAAGTTTAAGAAGAGAGAGAAAAAAAAATGAAGAGGGTGAAGAAGCATTACAAATAACACAATAAGCTTATCATTTCAAATATAGAAAATTCAAATACTAACTAACTACAAACCAAACCAAAAGATGAATCAAAATAAACAAATCAAGTGACTTATAAAACTTCCAGCTAAAAATAAGAAAGTTGACTAACTTATCAAATAATTTAGAACACTCTCTTTATCTCTTCTATTACCTCGTTCATTAGAACACTCTCCCTTAAATTCCTCCTCCAATAAACACACTTTCAGTTTGATCCATTATTTTGGATAACACTAATTTAAACCTCAATTTTTTTACATTATTTTATAACACCAAAGAAATAAGTTTAAATTCCTCCAGGCTACCATATTTCTACTTTTGGTATAAAATGATAAAGGATGGGTCCCTCCTTTTACAAATTTGCCCCTATAATGAAATCAGCTAATAGAGTTTTCCTTCCATAATATTCAAAATCCTTTCAAAAATCTAAAATTAATTCTTTATTAAGTCAAAGTGGTTTTTATATAACTTTTTTAAAACATGTAACAACAACAACATCATTTCCATCTTCTAATTTATGAACAATAGCACCAAATTATTATTTATGTTGTAACAATAAAAACTTTAGCTTTATAACATAGAAACAAAAAACTAAATCTAATTAAGAATAACAACCAACTAAAAATAAAAATAAAGAGATAAAAGATATTACAAACTCAAACTCCCATATACAACTACGTAAGTTGTACTAAAAAAATGATTTTTGTAAATACGATATATATATTGTAAAGTTTTATTATTTTGGTTAAATAAGAAGGATGGAGAAGTTTATGCTGGTGTTGAGTAGAGAGACTGAATAAGATTAGAGTATAACATTATCAAATTTCATATAGTAAACCTTCTATAGAGACAAGTATTATTAATTAATAAATTTATTAATTTTTATGATAATTACTAAAATTTAAATAAATTATTATATTTGTTAAATAATAATATTAATTATCAATACATTATTGATTCCAATGATACTAAATTTAGTCCTCTTAAGCAAAGATTCAAGTTTATGAAGTGTTTAAGCCATTTATGAAGAAGTATATTTTTGCTATTTTTCTTAACTTTTTAATTGTCTTGAATTGTTTGCATCCTATTAAAGAAGTTTCTAATAAGTTTGGCAGAATGAGCCAGGTAGAATTTTTGGGAAAAATTGTTGACAATTTCTTTCTGCACCATATCAATTTTAACTTGTATCTATCATTTTTTAAAATTTCAAAATCATCCTTATTCAAAATTAAAAAAAATACATTTTGGAAAAAAAATTCAGAACACAAAATTGAAAATCTACTTGGAAAAGAATTTTTTGGAATTTAAAAATGTGTTATGAAAATCTAAATCCAGAATATTTCAAGAAAAAATTTTCTGGAAGTAATTTTTATCCACGTCCTCTTTTTGTTTAAAGTTATTTTCGTGATTTTATAGGGGCATTTTTATCATTTTCTATAACAAATTGGGTATATGATGGAATTGATATGGTGCGGGGAGAATTTATCAAAATTGTTCTAGATTTTCAGAGAATGAGCTAATCCAAGCCCATTTGGTGTCAAAATTTTAGTGGGCTAATCAATGGAGGGTCTCCATTTAGTACCTCCCAATTTACTACTTATCCCCCAACTTGTTGTTCTCTTTATTTACGAAAATATTTTATAAGAATTTATTTATGTTATGTCAGTAAGGGTGTGTATTCAAAATACACATTAATTTTTGTTATGTATTCTGGATTTATATCAAACAGAATCTTGTTTTCATTGGATTAGAAATGTTAATTCACTCTACACAATTGAAGCAACTTCTCTTATGCATTTCAATCAAAATATATAAAGGAAAACATGTTTTTAACCTATAATTAGTTTTATGTTAGTTATTTTCTTAAAAAATATACGCTAACAGTAATATAATTAATTATTATATTTTTTTGCTTAAATTAAAATTAATGACTATGAAATTACCTTTTTTTGAATAGTATCAAATTAGTTATTATGCAAATAATATTTTAATTGCAATCCAATTAACTACGAATGAGTCAAATAATTACCTTTTTAATATCATCATAATTTGAAAAAAAATTCAAATTAATTAGAAATAAATCATGCTCATTCTCAATTTTTAAAATTGTTTTGTTGTATGAAACTTGTACAACCCATATACAAAAGCTTCTTTGAATCTTCTTTCAAAGTGTTGTACAACCCGTATCAATGACTATCTGCGAAATGAAAATTAGAAAGTCATAAAAATGTATACATATAATAATACCTGTCAAAATATTTATTTTTATATTTTTTAAATAGATAATAGTCGAAAGTTATTTCTAATATTTTACTAGCATAATTTTTAAAAATAAATTTTATAATAACATTTCTTAATCGTAATAAAATAACTAAAATATTTTTATTTTATGATTTTTAATTCTTTCTTATAATAAATATGTTAGAGCAGAAATACAATAATGTGCTTTTGATTAAGTTCTTCAAAACATCAAAGCATGAAGTTATGTCTAACAAATGTTGAAGAACAAATCATTAAAAAAAGTGCTTCGTTCGAAAAATGGTAGAATACTTTGAACTTCTACTTCATTTGATGAGTATTGATAAATATCAAACAAGAAACTCATACAACACCAACCATTTGATTTAATGAAAAATCGATGATGATTAGACGATATGTTCAACGCAAACTCTAAGTTGTCATATAGATAAAACAACATTGAGTAGACATTCCATTTCATCTTATAAACATTGATGAATTTAAAGTGAAAGGAGCATCACAAATATCAATTAGAATTTCTAATAAAAAAGTGAAGGAATATCAAATGATAAGCTCAATGTTGACTCCATGCTAACATAAGATCAAAGAATGTTCCTAAGGCTTGAGTCTGTTTTACAGAGATTTCCTCATACATCTGTCCTCAAGAAGACTCGTGTTAAACATCAATGTTGAAATGTCTCTTAGGACAAGAGCTAAAGTTGCAAGGACCACCAAATCTCCTGACACAACTACTTTTAAATTATGGCATAACTACTTGCCTTATACGATGTGCACTTTTAGCAAGTGATGGTACAAAAGAATCTGCCACCGAGGAAAGTATATATTGTTAATCATCTAGGATGTTGTGTAAGAAGAGAATTTACGGTTGCGTAAGATGCATTAAATGCAATGGTCAGTTTGGAGCTCACCAGATGCAAGGAAGAAACAAAAGAAGAAGTAAAGGTACTCAATGGATATAAACGGCCTCTTAACATCTACCTTCTTCCAATGATTATATAAAGCCTACTATTAAGAAGAAAATAAATGTAGAGGATGCATTGTGCCAAAATGTTGTCAAAAAGATAAGCAACCCTCAAAAGTTTCCTGGAGCTTGGAGCCTAGAGCAGGAGCATTGCCAAAATGTCTGGATGCATGAAAGCTTAGAAGATAACATAAGAAGTGTCTTTTTAGACGCCTAGGAGAGTGAACTTTCATCTTGTATTCATTGAAAGATGTAACCCCTCCCTAGTGAGAAATGATTTGAACTAGGATTCTAAATAACAACTTAGTATTCAAACCACTATCATTACCTATGGATATGTTAGGAGCAAAAGAGGTACTTTCAAAAAAAAGAAAACGTACAGAGAGAAACAAAATTTGTCAAAAAAATTAATCATATTTGGAATTAAGAAAAATCTAAAAAAGAAGAAGAAAAAGTTATAATGACATCTATTCATAAAGTTAGATTTAACTCTGTTTTTCAATTTTTTTATTGTGATTAAAGTTTACATTGTTACTTGTTAGTGTTGTAACAATTTTGAAAGTAAATTTAATTTCTTAATATTTGTTTATTATAATTAAATATTTGATTATTTTCTTTTATTTAAAACTTTTAAATAATCATTTTCAAATTCATGATAAATTCTTCAGTCAAATATAATTTTTTTGTTAAATTCTTCAAATCTCTAAAAATTTGCTAAATGTTTACTAAAATTACAATATTATTATTTTAAAAAATTGTATCCCGATTTCGTTAGTACAAACTAAAATTTTGAAGGTTTTAGGTAGAATAAATTTAATAAAACCAATCAGTTAACACTTTAAATAGAGATCATGGTTTTCTCTTGAGACACAAAAAGTACACATCATTTTACTTATATATTTATATAAAAAGGACGAACATATTTTTTATTATTTTGATTTATTATTAAAATATTTCATATATTGTGATTTATTTTTGTAATATCTCGTGACTTTGCAAAGTTACATAGAAATAAGTAAGAAATTCATTATTTATTATGACTTTTTACACAAAACTTATAAAAAAATCTCAAAATATGAAAATTTTCAGTTGTGCGCATCTTATATAAATTTTAACACAACTAAAACATATTTTTTTACCAAACATTTGTTCTTAATTGTTTATTTGTTTCTTTTCTCATTCCAAACAAACTAATATACACTACAATAAAATAATTAGTTACAGAACTAAAATAGAGACCATTTTAAAAATTAAAAAAAAAATAGTTTCTAAATTAGTTTATATTATTTTATATTATTATTAAATAGTTTCTAAATTGATATCTAATTAGTAACTAAGGTTTTAACTACCAATTATTTAGTTTCTAAATTTGGTAGCACAAACATTGGTTGCTAATTAGATACCAATTTAGAAACTATTTAACAATAATAGAAAATAATTGAAACTAATTTAGAAACCAAATTTTTTTTTTTCTAAAATGATCTCTAACTAATTAGTGATATTTCATAAAAAAAAAGTCCTTTTATGTAAGAATAGAAAACCTAATAAAATCTTGTAATTAAAAAAACCCTCTAATAATTTGCTGTGAGTTTTGTTTACTTATTATATCTATACATTTTTTTATTGTTAGGGTAGAGATTGATGACAAAATCCCCTTTTAAAAATTAGATTGAAAAACATTATTCAAAGACATCATTGGACTAGAATAAGAATAAAATCATAGATAGATTGAAGTTCCATGTCATAACGAAACATGCCACTTGAGCCTTTGACAGGTAGAAATAAAGTGTAAGAAGCAAAATAATGGTTATTTGGAACAAGCAATCCCAAAGGTGGGCATAAAATCTATGTAGGGTATCTTTGCATCTTGTGAGGACCATATAACAATAATATATAGGTAACATCTTTTGGAAAAATTTCATAGAAAAATTATTTTTTAAACTTATATATGTAGAAAATATATAAATTAACTTGTATATATTAAATTTAATTTAGAAAGAAATTTATTTCCTTTTTTACTTTTTTTATATCTTATACGTTTTATACATAACTTTGTCAAAATATAAGTTAATAAGTGATTTTATATTCAAGTATCGGATACAAGTGGGTTAAGAAAACCTTTTTATTTATAATTCTTCCTATGCGTGTGAATTTTTCACTTCTTTTAAGATTGGGATCTAACGTCATTTATAAAACCTTCTCCAAGTTATTATTTTTAGAAAAAAAATCAATAATAAAATCTCAACTAGGTGTGTGGGTTTTATTATCCCATTTTCATATGTGACCTAAAAATTTATCTCATCCTTATTCTGATATTTAATGGGTATAAATTTCTTGTTCATCTTTATTGAGAAAAGGTATACCTATACCCACTTCCATTTCCACTTCTTGATTATTATAAATATTAATTAAATAAATTTTATAAAAAATATAAATTATTGTAAAGAAATACATTATATTATCAAGTATTTAAGGTAAAAATATACATATTTATTTTTCTTTAACGTGAAATATAAGAAAAAAATATATAATTATATAAATATCAAATGAGAGTATCAACAAATAATTTGATAAATGTCAAATAATTATAGAAAAGAGTATAAATGATAAAATGTATGACCTAGAAATAAGTTACGAAACTGAGGATTAAAGAAAAGTTAATATAAGTTTTTCAGGTTACTTAATTAATAAATTAAAGATGTCTTATTAACTTAAAACAAGGACAAGTATGAGCACAAGGATATGTATTGGGACGGGTATGTGGACGTGGACGGGGCGAATATGTACATACTCATACATATCCCTATACACAATTTAAAAAAATCAAGTATTACTTATACTCATACTTAATTTAAAAAATTGGATATTCCCTATTACCTATACACTAGTACAAAAAGGTACTTTAACAACGGTTAAAAACGACATATAAAGACGGTTCCAGAACCGTCGTTATTGTGGGCGTCGTTATAAAGTGGTGACTTTTAACGACAGTTCTGAAACCGTCGTTAAAAGCAGGTTTTAACGACGGTTCATCAATCGTCATTATAAGTGACTGTTATTTTTTTTTTAAAAATGACTTTTAAATACGGTTCCCGTCGTTATATCTAGGTTTTTTTTTTAAAAAAAATATTTTTTGTTTTTTAATAAATCACAAACCTGCATAAAATTTCCAACTTCAACAAATCAAAATATTTAAAATTATAATTTAAATATGAAAAATACATACAACAAATTATAGCATTATACAAAAAGTTTTGCTAATATATGAAAAAGTATGTCATTCTAATGATTTATCTATCCTAAGGTGTTATACATGGTTACAAATATACTTTGACCATGTTGTTCTCACATACTCCAATGCTTCTGAATCTAACGGGTGTTGGTCTTGAACAACTGTGACATTTGAAATTTTTTGAATTAGTGCATGAATAATAAATCCTAAATTTTAAAGTGCTCATTGTATTGAAGTATTACCTGATCCCAACCTTTCTTAATTTCAGCTTGCAAAATAGTTAATATCCACTGCATAACATAATAACCGCACTCATAATTTCCAGATTGCTTGTTGGACTGCATGTGAAAATATATGTCTTAAATGAATGAGTGAAACACATTAAATTGAGTGAACAAATATACTTTTAATACCTTAAGATACATCCAAGTGAGTTTTTGTGCGTTTGAAGTTCTCCTCCCACACAACATATTATATCCAGAGTAAGCACTAAAATAATAAGATTTCATGTTACAATACATAACATTATATAATGTATAAGTAATAATCAATGTTAAATGAAACTATCGTACCTATCTATAATGTTTTTAAAATAGGTAGGGAATCTTTTATGCAAGGAGCAAAACCATGCAGCGTATGATCTTGAACAGATATGATCAATAGTTGCCAATGACGCCTGTATAACAAATCTGTTAATTAGTTTCTCTTATTTCAATAATTTATTAAAACTTATTTAATAAATAAGAACTTACTCATGGATGTACGGAGCAAAATAAATTTGTTTTCCACCATTCTTTAAGGTAGTGGTGATGTATGTTTGTGTTTCCGACTTCTTGTTTTCAATTAATTGAATGATTTGAGGGTCTAAAAACCCATATATATTGTGTTTCCCCTCATCAAAGCATAATCCAAAAGGATACCTAAATTTCAATAAGTTAGTACTAATATATTTAATAAATCAAAAGTTTAAAGATTTTAATATATAAATCAGTTCGTTCAATATATAAAAACAATATCTAATCATTAAAAACTAAATTCAGATTGCCGAAGGTCGAACACCTTCGGACTCAGACTCAGTTCGTTCAATATATAAAATCAATATCTAACTCAAAACAAACACTTTCAAAATATAGTTAATAATATTTAATATATAATTAAATAATAAATAAAAATATACTAACCACAAAAGTGAAACGAAGATGAAAAGAAACTCGCGCGGGAACTTTGTTAACAAACGATTCAGGAAGGAGGCGGTGCTGGCGTGGGAGAGCTGGCGGAGCAGGGAAAGGGCTCGTAGGGGTTTCACGGAGGTGTAGGGGCGCGGCGAGGCGGTTTCACGGAGGTGCAGGGGTGCGACGCGGCGATTTCGCGCAGGTGAAGGCGAGCCGCGCGACGGTTTTGCGCAGGTGCAAGGGCGCGGTAGTTTTGCGCGGTGGCACTGCTGGAGCGCGAGCAAGGCGGCGCGGCAGGAGTGCAAGGTGGCGCGGTTGGAGCGCGAGGCAATGCAAGCAAGGCAACGCGGCGGGAGCGCAGGGTGGCGCGGACGAGCTCGGTGGGTGCGGCGGCACGGGTAGTGGCGTGAACAAGGATTTAGGCGGTGCGGGTGAGAAGTGAGAGAAGAGGGAAAATTGAATGTGAGAGAAGAGGGAATGCGCTGGAGGTGAAAAAATAAATAAAAAAAAACCTACTTTTAACGACAGTTCAGGAAGGAACCGTCGTTAAAAAGCCAAAAAAAATGAAAATATTTACAGAATTGCCACCGCCTCGCTTATTACGATGGTTCTTTTTGCCTTGTCTCTAAATTCTTTCCTCCAAATTGTATTCCTTCCAGAATCTAATCACACTCTACAGTAGCTAAAGAGCTAAATATCATTTATATCCGATCAGATTTTCAAACAGAGTCTCTAGAGTGTGAATGATTCTCTTGCTTGAGCTTAAATTTTCGTTTGAATAAGGAATTACAAATAAAGGAAGTTATTTATGTTTTCTATACAATCTTATGACAGATGATCTGGATATAAAGGTGACTTGGCCACAAGATTTTTTTTTCTATGTAGGAATTCTATTTTGTTTGAAGACTATTTAAATGTTGAAATTGAGTGTTATTTGAGTTTTGACTAGATTATGCATGTTAAGGTATATAGTTTATTAGACTGAGATTTGAACATGATTTGAATGAATAATGTTAATTTCCTATAGTTTGCTACCAAATTTAGAATCTAAATAATTAGTAGTTAAAATTTTGATAGCTAATTAGATACCAATTTAGAAACCATTTAACAATAATAGAAACTAATTTAGAAACCAAAATTTGTTTAGTCTCTAATTTAGTCACTATAGCAACTGTTTATTTTTTGTCTCTAAACTTAGTTTCTATTTCATGATTTTCTTGTAGTGTTATGATACCAAGAAAAAAAACTAGAATATGATTCTCTTATCTTTTCCTCCATCTCTGAGGTGGAATCGCAGGATATGAACCCCCACAACACTTTGACCATGTATGATATCTCCTTCTGTAGACTTGTAAAATTTTTATAGAGTAAATTTGATTTTAAATTCAGTCTTTAATTTTTGCATAGGATTTTCGGCCTTGTATTTTGGGCAATTTTAATATAGGAATTTTGGGCCTTAGAAGGCCTAGAGGGGACACCTACAACATGGCGCCACACAAGCATCCATGAAGGCACCACTTCCTTCCTTTCTTTCTCCAAAGGTGACCATTCAACTCCTTGTAGATGCATGCACATGGCGTTCCTCTTCCATGTCTTTTCCTTTCATTTGTTCCACTTATCTTCATGCTATTGGAGAGTGCCTTCAAGACATGGATTGCCACATGGCAATCCACCAATGAAGAGGATTTGAAGTTGCCACATGTCACTCCATGAATGTTGAGTTTTTTAGAGCTCCAATGGTCATCTTAGGCTTGAATATTGTAATGAATTTTTGTCAATTTTGTTGTTGTTGAGGATAATTATAAAATCCCCACACCTCTCTCTCTCTCACTTTTTTCTTCTTTCTTGCCAAAAATAATCCCTTTTAGAGTATGATCACACCTTGCAGTAGGTGAGGAGCTAGGGATCATTTCTAATTGATTAGATTTTCAATCAAAGTTTCTAGATAGTGAGTAGTTATGTTGTTTGAGCAAAAACTTTATTTGAAATAAGAAATTATAGGTAAAAGAAACTATTTACGTTTTTATATATAACCTTAGGATAGATTATCTGGATGTGAAGGTGAATTGGTCACAAGATTTTGGTTTTTATGCAAGGATTGTGTTTTATTTGAAAATAGTTTGATTGTTGAAAATTAATGTTCTTTGAATTTTAGTTAGATTATGCATGCTAAGGAATATAATTTATTAGACTGGATTTGAACAAGGTTTGAATGAGTAATGTTAATTTCCTATAATTTTCCATATATTAGTTTATAATACATATATATTGAATTTAAATGACCAGGTTTGAATTGGAATGAGTGAAGGATGATGTTTGAGTAAATTTTTGGATTCAACTGATCATTTTAAATATGTTTAAGAGTTGTATTTGTTAATCTGGTTTTAGTTAAAACATTGAAAATAAATTTGTTCTATTTCATGAGGTTGATTTATGATATTTTTTTTTTCTCAAACAAGCTCACTCTCAATCAAGCGAAAATAACACTAACTTAACCTTTGATTTAACCAAAATTTCGCTAAAACGAGTCAATTCTTGCTCAAGTGAAAATAGTACTACAACTCAACCCTCTCACCCAAATCTCCACTCAACCTAAAATATTTTTGTTTAAGTGAGACATTTTTCAATCAATCGAGACAAATTTCACTTAAGCAAAACAATTTTTGCTTAAGCGAGTAAATTTTTACATAAACGAGTCAACTTTTGTTCAAACTAAAATATTTTCACTCAAGCTAAAAGAATTTTTTTATTGTCTTGTGTCTTTAATGAATTCCATATGAGTTTTTAATTTAAATTTTAAATGAAAATGAATTTTCAGATTAATTTATTTGTGATTTTTTTAAATGATGTATATTGAATGAAAATGGTTGTTAAGAGTGATAAGAATTGTATGAATTTATGATAAAAAATCTGGGACAATTTGTGAACCATTGTTTGATTTTCTAAATTAAGTATTTACACTTATGTTGTAATAGAGACCTCCGTGATTCATTGATAGTCTAAGTCACAAAGATATAAAGTGGTAAAAAGTTAAGAGGGGAGTTTTTGCACATTGTGATATGTGATATGCATGACTTGGGTCATGTTGAACTTACTGTGATCCATTAGTCTTGGGTTCGCTTGTTAATCTAAGTCTTAGATTGAATTAGATGTTAGTTTTTGGTGGAACATTAATATGTGTCTTCCAAAAGGCGTCAATTGATATTTCGCTTGTTGAATATCAATGTATAAATCCTTATAAGGTATATATGATTGTTGTAAATTGATAATTGAATGAAATTGAATTTTTGTGGTTGTTAATTAAAATTTCTTCTTTTATATACTTTTTATTATGTTAAAAATTTATTTCAATAACTTACCTTTTTATATATATTATTTGTATTGTAAACTACTATGAATATGCTATGTACACAAGGAGATGTAGATACAAGTGCAAGGAACAACATCTAAAAGATAATAAATGTTTCTCTTTTATTTTGATTCCCCTTTTATATATATATTATTTTGAAATATTATAAGTTTCGTACAAATCCTCTAATGGATTTATAGTATAATAGATAGTTTTTTAGGTGTTAAAATAAAAAGACCGAAATAACTTTTATCATAATTGTTTCAACATAACCAGTTATTTTAATTGAGGTGTTAATAATGTAATTGGGTTAAGTATTTAGAAAACTTTAGCATTTGCAGTAATTTTCCCTTATTGTTTTTCCTTTCCTGAAAAATATATAACAAATTTTGTTAAAACAGATGCATAAAAAATATGGGTGGGATTGTTTCAACTTAATTAATTATATCATATTCAAATTTTAATAGAGCTTAATTAAATATTTGATAAAATATATATCGTATCTTTGTAAAATTTTGAATATATTAAATATGTCTTCCAAATTTTTTAATATTATTTTTATCTCTTTAAGTTTTTATTAGTTATAAGAATAAACGAAAATCTGAATTGAATGGTAGTTTTAACTTTGGAATTTTACCATTAAAAATTATTTCGATTATATTGCTGATTAGAATAAACATTATATTAAAGCGTTATTTGAATAAAATTTTCGTTTATCAATATAACTAACTTCTAAAAAATGTGTTCAGATTTTAAATAAAAAATTTATAATTGGATAAAATGTGTTTTGTGTACCTGTAAAATTTAAAATGTGAAACACATCCTCAAAAAATTTTGATATTATTTTCACTTCAGGAAAATTCAAACATATTTTGTTAATAATGACAATAAAATTTTAGATTTTGTTGATAATGACGATAATTGGAAAGTTGGTGTGGATGAAAACTTTAATACACAAATTTTATAATTAGAATTACTTTTGTTATATGTATGTATAGTTAGCACTATGTTAATACGTTATCCATGCATTTTTTCATTTATTGTTGTTACTAACGAAATCCTAAAAATAGTTAAAATTTTGAAAAAATCCAAAAAAGATATATTTAAATTAAAAAATAGAAGACATATTTAATATCTTAAGAATTTTAATTTAGATTTACACAACTAATTCAATTTACTCTTACAAAATATCTCCAAGAAAAAGTGATAATGAATAAGAAAAATTATAGAAGAAATAAGAAGCAAATGTTGTGGGATGTGTGAGAGGATCAAGCTAGGGTTTCATAAGAGAGATCCAAAAACATATATTTAAAATTAAAAATAAACTAAAAAAAATCATCAAATAGAAATTAATTTTTAAATATTAAAATAATTAGTTGTAATAATAACTAAATTAGAGATCACTTTAAAAATAAATAAAAAATATTTCTAAATTACTTTTTATTATTGTGAAATAGTTTCGTATCTAATTAGCTACCAAAGTTTTAACTACCAATTATTTAGATTTTAAATTTAGTAGCAAAAACCTTAGTATCAATTTAGAAACTATTTAACAATAATAGAAACTAATTTAAAAACCAAAAATTTATTTAGTCTTTATAATAATTTTTAATTTAGTCACTATAATAAATAATTATTTTTTATTTTTAAAATTAATTTCTATTTCATGATTTTTTTCTAGATAAATCTATTTAATATCTTAAGAATTTTAATTACATTTACACAAACCTGATTCAAATCTAATCTTACAAAATGTGTCCAAGAAAAAGTGATATAAATAAGAAAAAATATAGAAGAATAGGAAGCAAATCTTGTGGGATGTGTGAGAGGATCAAACTAGGGTTTCATATATGTTTGTAAATTGTATCTGACCAAAAGGGTTGAAAGCAGAGACTGCATGTGTCTTCTCATGTTCCTCTTTTCTTGTTTCTTGTTCATTGTAACACCATCATTGTTTTCTAATATTCATATTATAAAGATTCAAACATAACACTACTTTTCATGACACACTCATCAAAAACATGAACCATATCCCCTATTCCCAATACTCATCATAATCAGTGTTATCTTTATCTTATCCCTTTGTAGTTTTAAATTTTGAATTGACTCCAAAAAGTAGTCATTGTATTTAGTTCTTCTTTTACTCTTTCCTTTTTCTATCTTCTTGTTTCAATTTGCTTTTGGAATAGTTGACTATTTTATATAATTTTAATTTAAATGTATTGATAATTTTTTTATAAAATAAATATTTTAAAGATATTTTGACCCTATTAAAAAAGACAGATTATAAATATGCACAATCCAAAAAAAAATAAAAATCAATAAAACGTATTATAACAAGACACCACACTCATTAAATACATAAAATTTGAGCATAAGAAGAATATGGGAAAACTGGAATTGATGGTATAAAAACATTTAGATTGCTATATTTAATTACGGATTTTCATGTTATCATTGTTAATTTTTATTATGGTTACTTTAAGAGTTATTTAATGATTTACAAAATCTTTATGAATAAACAATAGCATATCAAAATCAAAGTTTATGAGTATATGCATGTAAAATTATTTCAATTATCATCCAATCATATTTATAATAAATTGGTTTATTTTATAATTTATTGAAGACTGTACTTTATCAATGAATTGTGTATAAATTTGAACATTAATAATACATGTCTATTAAACTGTTTTATTTATACATTTTTGTTTTCAAAATATTAGTTCTTAGACTTAATTTCAATTGAAATTACATTTTAAATCTTGATACATTGTATCAAATAGAAAATATCATTTTTTCCTTAAAAAACAAAGATTTAAGATTATTTAAATTAATTAGTCCTAATTTGAATTTATTTTTCATTTTTTTAATTTAGTGTAATCTTTGTTGATTTTAATATTCCTCTGCTTATTTTACCATGTGTATTCCCGATAAATTTTTACTTTAATATAATTTAAATATGTACAATAAATATATATTTTAATATTCAATTTATATTTTAAATTTGGTGTTCTTCTACCAGTTTATCAAATATTACAAAGGTACTTGATGGTTCTAGGAGTTTCCTGGTGACTACAATTTCTCAAGTTTGGAATGGTAGTGATTAGATTATTCCCTTGACTCTACAAGAGAGGTTTGTATATATGTTCTATGTGTAATCTTTGTGAAAAACATGAATAATCATTTAGCACTTATTTTTTTAATGTCCTTATGTTTTGCATATTTGGAGCTAGATTCGACAAATTTTTCTTAATTCTCATTTATCTAATGTTGATTATCTAATTTCTTTTATTAAAAGCGATGATAGTTCTTTGGTTAATTTGATTAAACTTGTTGTGATTTTTTTTTTTTTTTTTTTTAGGATATGGCGTATGAGAAATTTTGCTAGATTTCAGGTTAAGATTGATCTTTCCAAGGCCATTTCCACCATTAAAGATTTCTCTTGCTTAGTGGGTAATTCATCTAAAAGATCCATGAAGAATGATATGTTCGACTTTTATGTGCTTAAGTTATTTGATATTAATACTCGTAGTGGCAAAGTTCTTCAGCCTCTTCCTGTTAGATGGGAGTTCCCTTCACCTAGTTGGGTTAAAATTAATATTGATGGTGCTGCTAGGGGTTCTCCTAGTCTTGTTGCTTGTGGTGGTATTTTTCGTGGGAGTATGGAGGAGTTTATTGGTGGTTTCTCTACTTTTCTTGATATTCAAAATGCTTTGGTTGCAGAGTTTTATGGAGTTATACATGTCATTGAAGAAGTTAAAAAGATGGGTTTTTCTAGTTTATAGCTTGAATGTGATCCTGTCTTAGTTTGTGCTACTTTTATTGCTATGACTAATGTTTCTTGAACTCTTCGTAATAGTTGGAACACTTACCTTGATTACTGTGGGAAAATTAGGTTTTAGATTTCTCACATTTTTCGTGAAGGCAATGTCTGTGCTGACAAGTTTGCTAAATTAGGTTTTAATCTTTCACGTTCATGAAGAAAAATTCAAGTTTTAAGCACAAAATGACAATACGAATAACAAAGAGGAACAAAAATTCATATATAATTACTACCAAAATACATCAGAGTTTGAACAGATTACTCTTAATCTTAAAGGAAAGAATTAGTCACTCATTATGGCCATTACATGCACCAAAGTCAAAGAAAGAGATCTAGAACGTTTGTCCTTGACGACGGTCTCTTTTACGATTTCTTTCCTCTGATTCTCCTTTTGGGTCACACTTTCTCTCTCTCTCTGCCTTGTGCCCTTATTTAACCTAATTGGACTTAGACTAAGTGATATCTCTATTCATAATATATCCATAATTGGTTCATCTCTCCTTAAATTCTAAAAAAACAACACAAAATTAAAATAAATAATTATATTAATCTCATAACTCCAAAATATATTATCAAATTCTAATTTTTTTCAAATTAGAGTTGATTCATCAACAATTAAAATCCATAAATTATGAAATGAGATACCTTACATGTTAGAAGCATGTGTGAAACCGTTTTTTCTGCCTGATTACAAAATACCGAACCCCTATTTACCAAATTGGATTCATATGGTATAATATGATGCTTATTGTTTTAGACAGAATTTTTTATAAATTGGTTTGAGTTGCTGGATATAGATTTGTTTGATTTAAGCTTGATTCTCGTGTCCATGGATTTGGTTTGGCTCCATATATTAATGTATTATATTCTATCTTTTTTCTTTCTTTTTTAATGCATTTTTTAACTCTCATAACACATGATTGGTGAAGTTTTGATGCGCCGATATAATTCGAATGTTAATTAATGTTATGATCTGAGATAGAACTTATTGTGTAGAAACGAACTTATTGTGTAGAAAAAAAAGTGACATCTACCTGTATTTTAATTTATAACAAAGGAGAAAGTTGCAAAAAAAAATTCCTTAATTTATCCATGTTTAACATGGTAAACTATTCATTATCAATAACCAAAACATATAACATTTTTAATTATTCTTATTTAAAAACAAAATAACTGTAAAACCATCAAATAAAGTTTACCATCATACTACAAATAAACGATAAAAAAAATCTAAAAAATTGCTGATGTGAAATAATAGAAAAATACCTTTTTTTTTTCAAAGTTTATGCCCATAATTTAGGTAAAAAAAATAATTAAATATGATTTTGGTTTGAAAGCAAATATAATTTGAATCACTTATATCTGGAGCATCATTTCATTTTCAATTTTTAAATACATGTGCATTTACGAAACCCTTTTGCACACAATCTATATATGTAATTATGCACTAGGTGTGCAATTATGGTATTTTTCGTGGGAGTATAGAAAAAATTATTAGAGTTTTTTTTTGTGTTTCTTGAAGTTCAGATGGCTCTGATTGCTGAGTTTTATGGAGTTATATATGTCATGGGAGGAAGCTCAAAAGATGAGATTTACTAATGTCTGACTAGAATGTAATTTTGTTTTGGTTTGTGCTACGTTGTTTATTGTCAGGACTAATGTTCCTTATATGCTTCGTAATGGAATACTTGTCTTATGGGAAAATCAGGTTTAAGGTCTAGGGTTTACTTATATTTTTCGTAAAGGAAATGCGTGTACCGATAAGTTGGCTAGTTTAGAATTTATTCATAGAAAATTTTTTCATTGGTATAATAGGCTACCATCTAGTCTGTTCTTAGAATTCTTTATAAATAGATATAGTATATCTCTGTATCGTTTTTGTTAACATATGAGTTTTGGTCTAGTCCCCAGATTTGTGTATTTTTTTTTTAATTATTTTTTCAAGTGATGAAAAATGATTGTTATTACTCTAGGGATCAATTAACGTAGTTGAAATATCAAATTGTATAACCATGTCTAAAGTAAAAACTATTTAAAAAAGAGCGTGCAATTATGATTATGAATATCGATTTGTCGAACTAAATCTTATATATGCATTAAACTTTATTTGCATTAAAATAAAGGAATAATATCTATGGGTAGAACAATTATTCGATTCGTGCATATTCTCATATGAGAACCCAGGACAAAACTAACCCTCCATCTGGATTCATTTAAAAGGGAATAATAATTTTATATACTAAGTTTTATTTTTCTTAATATTAATGTCGGTACGTAGCATTATTGTTACAATTCCATTAGAAGATATTCATCCATATAAAACATTACATGTGAAAATCAGGTATGATATTATGGACCAACAAGAACCTGAAAATGAAATAATGTGATGTTTGATTTTTGGAAAAAAAAATGGGACATGTCTACATTAAATTCCAAGTAGATATAACGTTGCCCCATACCAAATGGAGGGATAGGGATGATGCCTATGTTAAAAGGAATACTGAAAAATAGAAAATACAACTATAATTTAGAATTGTTGCCCCACAACACATGTGCAGCTTCCAAAGTTTTTTTTTTTTTTTTTTGAATTTTCATTTTCATTTTCTCCTTTTGCTTTTTGGGAAAATTCTCAAAAAAAAAAAACTTTCTTGTTTGGAGAAAGTTTCTTTTTCTTTTGTGATTTTGGAAATGTACATTTTTTTATAATGACAAAATAAATCTTAAACTTATGAAACTGTGCGAAATATCAAAGTGGCTCATCATTTGATAGACCCGATTGATTTTTTTTTAAATAAGAAAAATAAACTTTATAGAGTTAAAAAATTACTTTTCGTGATAATATAAAAATACAATTTTGCTACTCCTTTTAACATGAAAATAGGTTAGAGTATTCAAATTGCTCTTTTATAAATAAAGTTCACACTTTTGCTGAAAAACAACTAGATATGCATGAGAACAAAATGCATACTTCTCGAAAATAAAATCTTGTATGTTAACTTTCTAAGGAATATATATAGTAAATATTCTCACTTTTACATTACAAAATTGTATGAATTTGTTTCCTAAGGTTACATTTTTAATGTTTATATTGCAAAATCAATTGTATTAATATATATTAGAATCTAATTATTTTGGTATTGATTTTTTGTTTCAATTTAATTAAAATTTGTCTTTCATGTTAATTTTTATTAGATTTTATCAATTTCTTACTTTGTATTGAATCCTTTCTTTGTTTGAAATTTGTATCCTTCCATTCTTGTTAAGTATGTATTTTCTATTAGAATATTTTATAATTTTGTTAACAATTAACAACTATTTGTTGAGTTTTTTTTTGTATCAAGCATATAAATAGTCATTTATAATCCTAATGTGACATTAGGAAGTCTTTCCAAAATAAGAAGAGTTCATGGATAGCCTCTCAAGGACTTCAATTTAGCCATGTCGAATCAAATAACAATAAAAAGGAATTTCATTATTGTTCTTATCGGATTTGGCGCTGAGTCATCTGAGTTGGTGAATCCAAGTTGTCAGTAATGATCAATCTCTATCGTGAAGGATTGTCGAGTTTTAATGATAAAGTCGAGCGAAAGTTCACTTGTAATAAACTCTCCGACGCTCAAGTCTTTAAGAGTAAAATAATATTTGAGTAGCAATTGAATATAAGTAAACATATTAGTTAAGAATACTCCATGTGGTTGTATTTATAGACTTAAGAGAGATCATGGCATGTACCAATAACCGCTTCAATTACAAAGAGTGATGTCGAGTTTCACGGTCACATAAGGGTGGTTATAACCGTATTAAAGTGTTTATTAACAAAATGTATGGTTATAACCGTGTATATATATATATATATATATATATATATTGTTAATGGATATTAACTACTCCGCTTATTTAGGGTTAGGAGATACATAAGTCACCAAGCTCGAAAATATGACTTTGAAGAGATCAGGCTTGAACAATAAATTTCATAGCAAAGGTTGATCTATGCAACAGTTTATTACTCTATGGTTCAAACTTGTTTGACTCATGGCTTGTACTTAATTTACATAAAATATAAAATATCATTATTATTGTCAATAAATGATAATGAATGATTATCATAAATGTGTAAAAATAACAAAATCCTATGCGCATTCCTTATACATTGACTAAGGGACTTGTTCTAGTACGCCCAATCGTCCCACTTCGCTTAGGAGTTGAGGTAAAGGGCACTTTAAATACATCTTCCTCCCTTAACCCTCTAAGGCGCCTTTTAAGGACACCCGTGACGAAGCTCCAAGGATGCGGTGATTGACCCTAGTGATGTCATCTCAACAAACTTGAGGTTGGAACATTGGTGTCGTCTTCGGGGATTGAAACGAGATTCCAAAGACGAACTCTCATTCCCTTAGCCCTCAACTAGGGGGCTTGTTCCGGTATGCCCAATAGTCTCACATCGCTTAGGATTTGAGGTCAATAACACTTTAAATACATTTTCCTCCCTTAACCCTCTGAGAAACATTTTAAAGGAAAATCATGATGGAGCCCTAAACACCAAAACAAACAATACTTTGGATGTGGTGATTGACCCTAGTGATGTCATCTCAACTGACTTGAGGTCGGAACATTGACGTTGTCTGTGGGGATCGAAATGGGGTTCCAAAGATGAACCCTCGTTCCCTTAGCCCTCGACTAGGGGAAATTCATTCCCCCTTTGACATCAACTAAAGGGTTTTTTCCAGTATGCCCAACAGTCCCACATCGTTTAGGAGTCGAGGTCAAGGGCACTTTAAATACACATTTTCCCCTTAACCTTCTGAGGTTCCTTTTAAGGAAAAAACTGTGATGGAGTTCCGAGTTTATAAATCCCTTCCATTAATGTTGAAATACTTTTCAATAAGGTTTGTGAAACAAAAAAAGATTGGGTACGTGTTGGTTTCTCTCGACAAGTGTATCGAGTCAACTGTAGTAATGCTTTGAAGTACGAGTGTCGAACTCCTAAGAAACAATTTCAATTAAAATTTTATATTGCAAAACTCACTTATATGTATTCAAGATTGATAAAGATATATAATGTTTAGAATTACTTGATATTAATACCGCGTGTTAAATCATTCATATTGATTCCTCAAGCATGAAATTCATAAGAAAATTGTCCGAACACTGATTCATCAACTATCTAGCAAATTAACTAGCATTAAGATTAGATGTTGTAAACTAATCGATATGTTCAAATCTATTACTAACATTAAAATATATTGAGGATTTTCATTTAGGTCATATTCTTAAAAATACTTTCAAGTTAAATATAAGAATCAAACTTAAAAGTATATTGATCAGATATAATCTAGCATAAGCACAAAATGAAAATACTAATAACAAGTACAAACATATGATTATATATAAATATTATCAAAGTACATTTGAGTTTGAATAGATTACATTCAATCCCAACAAGGAAGTTAGCTACTCATGGTAGCCATTACAAACACCAAGATTGAATACAATGCAAAAGAGAAGATGATCAGAGCATTCTCTTCTCTTCATTGTTCCAAAGTTTCCAAAAATTGTCCATTTTTTTTCCTTCTCTTCTCTATTTTAAACCTTGTTTGTTAATTGGATTAATGAATTCTCGCTTCAACTAACCAATTTTTGCCCAAACTAGAAGAGTACTTATCCTGAAGAAAAGTTTTCTCACTCCAAGAAAGTCATGCTTTGATTCACGTTCCAGACAATTCTCACTTCATGACTCAAACATATTTGGATTCAATAATTCCCAAACAACAATTAAGACAAAAAGTCACTACATTTTCTCATCTAAATTTCCTAAATATTGGCAATTATTAGTAAGTAAGGTGAGATTGAATTTATGAAACGCAAATTCAACTATTTATATAAAAAAAATTGTGAAACAACTCACTATTATATAAAAAATTAAACAAATTTAAGTTAATTTTCTTTTAAAATCTATAACAATACGAGTAAATTAAAATGTTAATTTGTAGTTTCATTGTCCAATTTCAATTTAATTACAACATTCATATTCATATTAAATAACAAAACAAATTTTTATCTTCAGCCTTTCTTTTTCTAAATTTGTTTTAAAATATTAGAATCTTAATTCGGTCATTATTTTTTAATTTCCAAAATTATTAATTCACAAAAAATAGTAAATGTGAAAATAGTCTCTATAAAATGTGTATAGTAAAATTATAATTATTTATTTAAATTTTATGCTTATAAAAATATATTTATTTAATTTTTATAATATTACAAATTTTGCAACATTTTCTTTCCTCTCTCATTTATTTATTTATTTTTAAGTACTCATTTTACCTATTATTTTCTTTACTAAACTATTTTTATCTCCTTTTCCATTTCTTTCTTAATCTTTTGAATTTTGTTCTTTTTAATAATTTTAATATTAGAAATGATTTTTTAATTATATAAAATATTAAATTATCAATATTAATAATTACATCATTTCAATTACATTTACTTGTCATAAAAAAAATTAAATGATGTCCTATAAAAAAAATCAAAACTTAACACATCCCGACCGAAACACTTATGAAATAAAATTAATATAAAATATCATAATTATATGTCAGCCTAACTCTTGCTAACCTTTCCAAATAAAAAATAAAATAAAATTATCAATTAACGTCCACTTAAAATTGTTTAGCCCACACTATTCTATACAAATAATTTAAAAATTAATTTTATTTGCGTTGGTTTAGGGTTTAACCAACACAATGCATGTTTTTAGCTAATGCTTGCAGTGATCTATGCTACTTATTTTGCTTTTATCTAACGTCCATTAAATTTGATTTTTTTCCTTTAAAAAAATACATAAAAATATATTATATGTCAAGTGAGAGTGAAAGTGGAGAGAATATTTTACGCATGATTCATTGACTCTGTTTTATTAATTATATAGATATAAAAAAAAAACTACATATAGATAAGAATGCATAATTTTATAGGAATCTAATCTTTTAAACTAATAAAATCAATTGAGGTCGGCATTTATATTAATGCATATTAATTTATGAAGGAATAAGATAATTTATATAACTCAAAACAAACCGAGATCTGTGGGGGATGTTTGTGGAACATGATTTTTCTAAGTTTAACTTCACATGGTTATAATATAAAATTCAGCATAAATCCAACTAATTCGTACATCATTTAAAAAAATAGTTAAACAAGATAAAAAAAAAAATTATCAATAATTTATATCATTATTTTAAAACTATTTTATTATACTCAAAGTTAAATTAATTAAGTACTTATTGCTCAAATTAAAGAAAGGAAGAAAAGCTATATACCCTTCATTTTAAATATTTATCATTTCTTTAGTAAAACGTGTTAATCAATTGAAGGTATTTTAAACAAAATAATACACTATTGGATCATAAAGGAATCTTGTAAAAAAAAATATACATGATATTTTAAAAGTCTTATAAATAATTACTGTAGTGAACTTTTTTGTCGTCCTACATGTTGGATAAGTCATAGGACTTTTGTCTCTACATATAATTTAACTGGTAGATGACATTGTCGTGTTTTGTTAATATATTGGATTTCAGAAAAAAAAAACTAATAAAAGAATAATAAATTAAGAGAACTTTCAGAAGATGATTAATAAAAAAAAGGGGAAAGGACAAAATGAGAAGAAAGTCTTAAAGTAGTTTATAATATATCACTTCATATAACTTACAAAGAAGGGAGACTTCCGAGAATTCCATCCATATAGCAAACATTTTTTTATACACATATTACATAAAATAAACAAACAATAAATTATATATAGAGAGAGGGAGAGAAAAAAAAGAGAGAGAAATATGGAAACATACTATAAAGGTTTATTTATGATGCTATATTTTGGTCAAATAAGTTTAATATTTGTATATATAAGTTAATAAATTCACCATACATATGGTAATTATCATAGGATGATAGTTTAAAATTACTGAAATTTTTCTTTTTCAAGTTTTAATCTAATTTAGAGTTAAATATGTTTTTTCGTCTTAATTTTTATGCGAAATTGATTTTTACTCATGGTTCAAAATTTATGGTACTTTTAGTAATTTAGTAAGGTAACTATTGGAATGACTCATTGTAAAAAAAAATTACTTTAAATGAATTTTCAATGTGGAATAGAATATTAAAATATTTCATGTTGGACGCATCAATGTAGATGCTATAATATTATAATAAAGTTCACACTGAAAATTTGTTTGCTACATTAAAATAAGAATTGGTAAGGACTCAGTCCAATAGTTTCATTGCTACAAGTATCAGGAGGTTTAACGTTTGGACTAAGAACGAAAACTAATTTTGCATATAGGGACGAAAAATTTATATAACCTTTTAATTTATTTATTTTTTCATTTAAGATTATATATAACAAATAAATAAAAATAAAAAAATTACTTTTTATAGTATATGTTGTATTTTTTCATTTAAGTATATATAACTGATTAAAATATATAATCAATGTAACACCAAAAAAATAAAATCAAACTAAATATAAACTTTATTAATTCACTTAATATATGTATAAATTCGCCTATTTACAAAAGAAGGAAATGAAAAAAAATCATTATTCCTATATTTCTCTCCAAATCTCACTCTTGTACCTTTAGAAATATTTGCTCATGTACATAATACCGTCATCGTAGTTCATACACAAACAAACACATGCAATGATAAGTTATTGAAATAAAGTTCTGACATACGAAAATATAAGTAAAAGAACTAATTTGATTAGTAATTCATAATTAATTTAGTTTCATTTTTACTCAAACACAGTCATACAAAATCCAAATATCAATCACAATAATTCGATTTCATTTCAATCCACAGTACTTTGATTTCATTTCAATCATTCTGACTTGACATAGATTCATTTGCTTCACAGTACCTTGATTTCCTTTCAACTCTCAGTACCTTTGATTTCATGACAACCTTAGTGTTTGCATATGAATTTATCATCTTCCGGACAACTCATTAATCATATTGTGGCCACATAAATTCATTTGTCTCACGGTACCTTGATTTTCTTTCAATCCCCAATATCCTTTTGATTTCAATTCAATAAGTGATGACATATGAATTTATTCTCTTCCAAAAGACTCACTAATTAAGTATGCCCCTACCATCCACTCCAATCGGATCAGGATAAGTCCAAATATTCGTACCGTGTGACCACAAGCGGTCACAGTGTGTATGAACTCCCTCTTCAGCTTCTCACCAACTGATACTTTTAGTCTATGTGACTTAGATCATCAGTGAAGTTAGATGATCTTTGTTGGCTTTCCATACTTAATGTACCAAACACAACATCTCAATCACTCATAAATCATTTAAGATTTCTGAAATCAATTACATATATATCTCAAATTCATACTCATATAAACATATAATCAAATTCATTTAACTAATTTTATAACCTAACATGTATATAGTTACTAGATTAACTTATTATCTAAATCAACTATAATATTAATACTATTTATAATATTAATAATATTTAATAATATTTAATAATATTAAAAACATTTAATAATATTTATAATATTTAATAATATTATTAATTTGAATAATAATAATGAAATTAATAATATGAATGATATTAAATATACGAATATTATTAATATTTTTTATATTATTAATTATATTATTATAATAATTAATAATGATATTAATTTGAATAATATTAATAATATGAATGATGTTAAATATATGAATAATATTAATAATATTTATAATATTTAATAATATTATTATAATAATTAATAATGAAATTAATAATATGAATGATATTAAATATATAAATAATATTAAGAATTTTTATATTATTAATTATATTAATAATCATACTAATAAGTATAATAATTGACCGGAGGACACCACAAAGGTCGGTCCTTCATCTGCACGATTACAATAAATTCTCGCCACTCCAGGAATCGGCCTCTGACCCTCCACCCAATCAATTAGTCCTAAGAAGTGCTCCTCCGTCGTCGCCGCCGCCAAAAACTCGTGAACAGCCTCCACCACAAACCCTAGCGGCTCCTTCACCAACTCCTCCACTAGTTTCCCTCCAAAGGTTATTGAAAGCACGTTCCCAAAGTAACACTCCATCATTGCAATTACGCCTTAAGTTTGTGAAGAAGAATTGAATCGCTCTGGTAGGAATGGAAGGTTGGGATACGGTAGGAACGGTGAACAGGGGTATGGAAATGACTTCTCAACTTTCTTTTTTTCGAACATTCGCCACGATTATGGAGAAATGGACATGGTTAAGGTATTCCAAAAATGGGCAAGGGTGAAGGAGGTTTTTATATCTCATAGACTTAATAAGTGGGGAAGGAGGTTTGGTTTTGTGAGATTCCTTGAGGTAAAAAATGTGAGGCGGTTGGAAGGTGAACTGGACCAGATTTATATTGGTAACATAAAGCTTCATGTGAATATCCCGAAGTATCAGAGGGTTCAGACTGAATCTAATGTGGTGGAACGAAGAACCCTAAGGACGCAACATATGGAGAGTCAAAAGGAAGCACGTCATCTTAAGGACGAGGAAGGAAAAGGCACGCAGAGAAGGAAGGAGATATGGGTGGAGAAGAATAGGACCAGGTCTTTTTCCGAAGTTGTCATGGGAGCATCTCAGGATCAATGGAGGGGCCCATCTGTAAAAAAACCTCAAAATATTCCTCAGTGGATGTCAAACAGTTACGTAGGGAAACTTGATGTAGGTATTGATTTTGATAAGTTGGGAGAGGAACTGGTTAAGGGGGGTATGTCAATGGTGATGGCGAGATTTATGGGTGATAACTTGGTTCTGCTCACTCCAAGAGAAGGGGAAGCTATGGAGAACATAATGAAGCTAAATAAAAGGTGGTTCAAAAGTATGTTCTCTAGTGTTAGCCCCTGGTCATTTAGAAACAGAGCTAGCCATAGAATCGTCTGGGTGAGGTGTTATGGGTTGCCTCTACCTGTGTGGAACAAGGAATGCTTTGCGAAAGTGATGGGAGTTCTCTCAAGGGAGGCAGCAGTGGTTTCTATAGACGAAGCTACCCTCACTTGGGAGGTCCTAGAATATGCTAGGGTGCAAGTCAGGGTCTAGAACGACGGAAACGTTAGATGGGCAAGGAAAATGCAGATTAACGACCATCTGTGTAGTGTCTTAGTTGAGGAGGAACCAAATGGTTGTCTTGGATGGGGATGTAAAGAAAATTCTCCTTGGTATGATTCCTCTGATAGCGTCTCTTCCTTAGAAACGTACGTTGAAGAAACTACTTTTTCTGTGAGGAGTGGTGAGGAGCAGAACCGGCTTAATTTTGGTGATGGTCGACGGTTAGTGGGGGAGGAGGTCGGAGGAGAAAAGGTACGAGAAGGTGAACATCCATGGCAGAACTCAACTTTTCCGTTTTTGGAACCTAGAAAAGGCGGACAGGGGAAAGGTAGGATTGTTGCTTCGAGAAATGCCAGACAGGGACTTCAGGAACAAGATGGAGGTTTTTCTGTTCAAATCTCTGACCAAGTTTGTGGAGGTGCTTGTTTTAGTAACCCTATTCTGTATGAGGCGGCTAAATCAGTAATAGACGTTGAGTGTTTATCTACTCAAATTCTGCCATCCAAGGTAGTGGGTCAGGCGAATAATCTTGAGGCCCATTCCAGCAAAGGTGGACCTAACTCTCAGGCCCAGGAGGAAGAAGATCGTGTAGGGTGTAACGGTTCTTTTGCGAAAGAGATAGTTGGGCCAGGGGGTCCAGGCAGTCAAGAAACAGAAAACAGAGGTATTGTGGTCGTTGCAGCTTCGGTGAAGAGCGTTGGGCAGAAAGACGTAATAGATCCCCCAGTTAATAGCCATGCTGGAATCCAAATGTCAGATAGTGGTTTGTTATAAAAGAAGGTGGTAAGCAAAGATCAGCCTTTTCGCTACACAGGTCAAATAAGTGCTGACGAAGGTACCGTTGGGGAGGTGTCTTCTCCATACCGTGATGTGGATGGAGCAAGGGTGAAAAGCAGCTCAAACTCCCCACCGCGAAGGCGTAAGAAGAAAGGGATTGTGGAATTGGGAGATTCGTGCCCACAGCTGAGGAGGTCGGTAAGATTAAGTGCGAAACACCTCCAAGGTGGGCCGTTACCATGCTCCAGAGAGGGTCAGTCTTCTACCTCAATCTCAGATACGGCTATAAGAAACTGCAACTCGCGGTGGTGTGTTCCTGTGAAGGTGGACGAACCTTATAGGCTGTGGGAAGTTGGAAAACAAGCTGGGTTAAAATGTAGGGGGGAAGAGAAGGAGGTTACTGAGGAATTTGGGCGAATGGAGGTACGTGATGAAGAGGTATTGGGGGGTGCTAAGTCGGGTGGGAAGAATGTTGTCTTATGATAATTGTCAATCTAAATATTAGAGGTTTGGGGGGGTCTATTAAATCAAGGTATCTGTGTCATGTTACAGCTAGTGAAAGGGCTGATTTTGTGTGCCTTCAAGAGACTAAAACAAAGGCTGTTACGGAGGCAAAATGCTATTCAGTTTGGGGAAACAATAGAGTTGGGTGGTTGCACAATGAAGGGGAAAATGGATGTGGAAGCTTGTTCTCTATGTGGAATGAAGAAGCGTTTAGTTACAGTAGTCATATGATGGGGAAAGGATTCATAGCTATCTTTGGAGTTCATATTAAATCCAATGTTAGTTGTGTTATGGTAAATGTGTATGTTGCCTGCACTCTGAATGATAAGAAGATTCTTTGGGAGGAACTATCAAATGTTAAATTGGCATCACAAGAGAAGGTTTGGTGTTTTTGTGGTGATTTCAACACCGTCAGATGTCGTAGTGAAAGGAAGGGGACAAGGGTGGGAGTTGACCATTCTAGTGAGATCGTTGGTTTCAATTCCTTCATTGATACCAACCTTCTCCTGGATTTGCCAATTGTGGGCAAGAAGTATACGTGGTTCAAGTCTAATGGGTCGGCAAAAAGCAGAATAGACAGAGTGCTAGTCTCTGAGGAGTGGTTGGTAATATGGCCCATGAGTAAACAATATGTGAAGCAAAGGGAAGTCTCTGATCACTGTGCAATAGTGGTGAAGTCAGTGGAGAAGGATTGGGTGTGATTAGTGTGCACCTTTAGTGTGCTTTTTAGCTTTTGTTAAGCGAGTGGGTTGTTGGGTTTTGGTGCCCAATAAGTGCTATGGTGGTCTAGTTGTTTTTTGGGTGTGATTAGGTAGGCTAAGCAACTTTCTGTTTGCTCCTTCTACATCTTTTGGAGAAGTTTTCATATGGTTGATGTAAACGGGTTGGGATGCCCCTGAAGTATCCCATTTAATTTAATTCATTTTATTGCTGATAAAAAAAAAGTATAATAATAATCTTAACAGGACAACAAAATTTGACTGGTGTAATAGTTAAAGCTTCTTTGGTTATTAAGGGAATTTGACTTTAAACCTCATTTGCTGCAGTTTATTTCTAATATCATTATTATTATTATTATTATTATTACTATTATTATTATTATTATTATTATAATAATAATAATAATAATAATAATAATAATCCTAAAAATAGGACTAGAATTACTTAGATATAGATTAAAGAAGAATTTACCTATATTTATACGAAAATTATATTTTCAATAACTTTTTATCTCTCTTATACATTAATTTGATTTAATTTTATAATATTCTTATAGAAAATTTATTATTAAAATATAAATATTGTGGTAATAAATCTAGAATGTTTATGCTTTTACAAATTATAATTTCTTTCTTTACATTTTTTTAATTTTAAAAATAATTCCTGAATAAAATTAATATTACTTTATTTTTTAATTCTATATTCATTTAAAACATTATATTGCATAAATAAGAATAATTTTATGAAAAAAAATGAAAGTATTAAATATATAATGAAGAAGAAAAATAACCACCCATTAGTTTAAATTTTTAACTGAAGATAACAATGTCATCATCAAAATTATGAGTTGAAATGAGTTTTTTTTTTCATCTAAATAATTATATGTTAATATTTTGTATTCTATAGTTAATTTCTTTTATTCTCTTTCACATAAGATATCACTTGTCACACCAAGACTTTTAGGTTTAACCATCATTGCTCTCTTCTCCTTACATGTTGTCAACACTAGTGTCCCCATAACACTACATTAGTTACTGTATGCAACTATTTGTCGTCACCACGCATGCATTACTTATGGATAAT
Organism: Phaseolus vulgaris; assembly: GCF_000499845.2. Classification (NCBI taxonomy): domain Eukaryota; kingdom Viridiplantae; phylum Streptophyta; class Magnoliopsida; order Fabales; family Fabaceae; genus Phaseolus; species Phaseolus vulgaris. The sequence continues at coordinate 8,213,780 of NC_023756.2, forward strand.
GAGAACTCTATTATTAAGAAATGTAACTTTCTGGATCAAAGCTTTGAATCGGATAAATCCATAATATTCAAGAGTATAATTAGTTAATAAAACTCTATTTAGTTAAATATATTTTAATGCAATAAACATTTTTTTATTCAATATTGACCATTTGTTTTGATTTTCATCGTGTGTTTAAATAATTAATTGTAAAACGTAATTTTATGTTTATCAAATTATATTATTTATTTTAGTCCAACAGACATAAGTTATGTGGATAAACAAATGCAAGTGTTGTTTAAATTGTGTATTATATTATATGCACATACATCGTTTTATCTGACAACACAAACTTGAAACATTTTATAGTATATGTAAAATTTTAAATATACTAAAAGTTGTCTCATTCAAATAACTTTTTTTTGGAAAAGACTGGTATTGATTTTAAGTTATTTAGTTGTGTCACACCGTACACTTTGTTCAAACTAAGTTATAGAAAAGATTTTGACTGATTGTGTCTCATATAAAACTATCATCTAACTAACATTAGATGATATATTACAAAAGTATTAAAAGGAATAAATACATAATTCAACTCTCCCTTTATATATTTGACTTGTTTTCATATTTTTATTTTTATTTTTTTATAAGCATATTTATCTTGTTTTCATATATTTAATTAAATAAAAAATACAACTTTTTTAAGAGAAAGGTTAACCATATTTTATCTTACGAATGAATAGTAATGCATTATGGGTAAAAAGAAAGTAACACCACAAGTTTTACACCCTGTTCCATATAAATTCATGCGACTTGTACTCAATTTCGTCCTCGAGCAAAATATTAATTATATATATATATATATATATATATATAAAGTTAATAACAAAATTTTCAAAAAAAGTAAAATTAAGTAGAAATATAAAAACATTTATTTGTATTTATCTATCATATTACTAATTTTATTGTATACATACATATTAATTAATTTTAATAATATAATTTTTTTTAAAACTTAAATATGCATATTAGTTACTGCTAAAAAAATAAATTAATTTAAATATAAAATAAAATTTAACTACATTTATCTTAATTAATGACGATTATCTCAAAATATTCTTTATTTAAAATTAAGATCTTATTTTCAAATTTTGACTTTTTATATTAAATTTCAAGAAATGATTATATATATAATTAGTGTAATTGAAAGTATTAAACGAAATTCCAATTAGCATACAAAATAGTTAATATTACATAACCAAAACCAATGCATTTTTTTTAATTTGGACCATAAATAAAATTTTAAAGTCTTGTAAACAAAATAAAAAAGTATTAAAAAAGTTTAATTAAAAAGAGATTATATATATTCTTATCTAAATGAGAAACTAAAAACAGTTAATTAATGATTCTTTTAAGACATTTAATGATTTAATTCTTTTTTTTTATAAAGTTTTCATGTTAGGCATCACTATGCAACTTGACATCTCAGCTAAGCTGACACCTCAAGTAACAACAATCATCTGCCATCACATGAAAAAAATATTATTAAAAAAAGAAAAAAGAAAGAAAATACAAAAATATGGGGGGACTAGACCAAAACCCATATGTTAACACAAACGATACATAGGTAGATTATACCTATTCATAAAGAATTCTAAGAACAGACTAGCTTGGAGTCTATTATACCAATGAAAAGATTCTCTATGAATAAATCCTAAATTAGCCAACTTATCAGCACACGCATTCCCTTCACGAAAAATAAATGATTTAATTCTTTCCAAATATGATTTTCAATAAAAAAAAATTATTGAGTGATTACGTAGCTCTTTGTAATTCTTTAAGAGGTGTAGTTAGAGGTATAACACGTATGACAGGAATTAAGGTATTGATTACTTTTGAATCAAGAAGGAAAAGAAATCAACCTGGTTTGAAATATATATGAACAAGAAATTAAAGAAGCGGTTTGGAATTGTGATAGTTCTAAAGTTCGGGGTTCGAATGAATATAATTTTAGTTTCATCAAATCTTTCTGGAAAGACATTAAGATTGAGGTTATCAATGCGGTAGGAAGCTTTTCAAATGATGGAAGGTGATCTAGGGGAGTGAATGTTTCGTTTATAACTCTCATATCCAGAGTCAAAAACCCTCAACACTTGAATCGATTTCGACCAATTTCTTTGGTAGGGCGTATTTACAAGATTATAGCTTACAAGATTATAACTAAGATATTGTCTCTTACACTGAAAAAAAAAGTCATTTATAAGGTTATTGATCATAGGCAGTCCACTTTTATTAAGGGTAGGGGGTTATTGGACAGAGTCTGTTGGTGACAAACGAAACTTTAGAAGAAATTTAGAGAAAGAAGAAAAGAAGTTTATTCCTAAAAGTTGATTATGAAAAAAACTTATGATTCCCTTATGTGCAAAGTGGATCGATTGGATAAAGGAATGCTTACAATCCTCATCGTTGTCAGTTCTTGTGAATTGAAGTCCAAACACTGAATTTAAATCGGAGAGGGGATTAAGATAAGGTGATCCTCTCGCACCATTTTTGTACCTTATAGCTGCAGAAGGTCTAGTGGGGGTTGTGAGACAAGCACAAGAGAAAAACTTATTACAGAGTATCCAGGTTGGAAATAATGAGGTGCTTGTGAACATCTTACAATTCACTGACGACGGATTTTTCATTTGTAAGGCTACGACAAATGTCTTAGTACTAAAATCTATTTTAAGGTATTTTGAGCTAGCATATAGGCTAAAGTGAGTTATTGCAAGAGTAGACTAGGGAGAACATGTTTGGATGTAAATACCATCCACAGGTACGCTTCGGTTCTTAACTGTGACACAATGAGCATCTTGTTTAAGTACCTGGGTATGAGTGTGGGAGGTAGACACAAAAGAAGTAGGTTATGGGACGGGGTTGTACAAAAAATTAAGAAGAGGTTGGTTGGTTGGAAAGGTAGATTATTTTGTGGGTAGAATATATCTTGTCAAATCGGTTATTACATCACTACATCTCTTCTATATGTCGTTCTTTAAAATGCCTACAATTGTCGCAAATAGAATTATAAAAATACATGGGGTTGGGCAAGGGGTGAGAGGAGTATAATTTGGGTGTCTTGGGAGAAAGTGTGCAAACCTTAAGAGGAAGGAGGTTTAGGGGTGTTAGACATAAGATTGTTTAATATAACTCTAGTGGGAAATGAATTTGGCGTTTAGGAACCGAAAAAAAAGTCTTTGGAAGGAAGTATTGGTATCTAAATATGGGGAATGGAGGGATCTAAGGAATACAAGGGTAAATAGAGAATAATCTCTATGGTGGAGAGATATCAAGATTATAGCTAGTAAGGAGGAGTGGGGAATTTGTTTTGGACATAAAATCCAGTGGAAGATTGGAGGAGGAAAGATTATAAGGGCTTGAGAAGACAATTGAGTGGGTAACACGCCTCTCAAAGATAGGTATCCCAGGATGAATGATTTAACACGTAATAAAGAAGCAAAGTAATGTGAAATAGGGAATTAGATACATAACAGATAGGCGTGGTGTATTGAATGGAGGCAGAGACGATTTGAATGGAAAATAGAGGAAGTGAATAAGCTATTACAACAGATAGAAGGGATACCATTAAATAAAGACGAGGAGGATGAGTGGCAATAGAAGGGAAACGGGACGAATATTTATACAATAAATTCAACCTATAACAGGTTGTTGAATGTTTTAAGTAGTGAAGAGAGACCCTTTTAAGAGTATTTTTGGAAATCTAAAGCACTACCATATGCTCATTTATTCACATTGAGGTTATTAAAGAACATAATAGCAACGAAATATAACTACGGAAAAAGGATAGTACAACTTGACAACATGTTATGTGTAATGTGTGGACAAGAGGAAGAATTTGTTAATCACCTATTTTTAACATGCAAAGTGATTTTGATAATATATAACCTATGTTATAGATGGATTGAGGAACATACGACACAACGCAATAATGTTAAAAATCATTCTGGCAATTTAGGATTCTAAGATTGACAAATTTGGAAAACAGTGCATACATATTATATTAGTCAATGGGTGGAGGATGATTTCATGAGTCAATGTAAGTTTATTGATGCAAATATGTGATGAGAAGATGCTGCTCTTCGTTGTCCAAGTTAGTGTTGAGAATAGGAGACTGATTCCTAAAAAATGTTTGCTTTGTTTAGATGCATTGTTTTGTTGTGTACACCTTATGGGTGTTTTTTGTTTGGTCATCTATTGTTCGGTAGGGTCACTTTTTGGGAGTTAGTGGGTCTAAGTAGGTTTTTGCAAATTTTAGACTGCTTTTTCAGTTGAAAAATGTTTCCTTAGATTACTTGAGATAACTTTCGTGTAATAAAATTGAAGTATCCCTCAAATACTCTTATTTATTTATTCATTTTTACTAATAAAAAAATTCTAATCAAGTTTATCTTGTTTGTGTACATCAGAACCAATCTATATTATTTTATCTATATAAAATTTAATAACCAAAATTTAAAAAAAAATAAAATTAAATAGAAATATTAAAACATTAATCTATATTTGTCTATCCTATTACTATTTTTATTTTATCCATACATATTATTTTATTTTAAACTAAAATATGCATATTAATTACAGCTAAAAAATAAATTAATTTACAAATAAAATAAAACTTAATTACATTTATCTTAATCAATGTCGATCTTATTTCAAAATATTCTTTATTTAATTAAGATCCTATTTTCAATTACTTCTTTTGACTTTTTTATATCAAATTTCAAGAAATGATTATACATATAAATATAATTAGTATAATTGAAAGCATTAAAAGAATTTCTAATTAGCATAAAAAATAGTCAATATTACTTAATATCACATAACCAAAACCAATGCAATTGTTGTAATTTGGACCCTAAGAAAAATTTCAAGTCAAAGTCTTGCAAACAAATAAAAAAGATTATTGAAAAAGTTGAATGAAAAATGGATTATACACATTCTTATCTAAATGAGAAACTAGAAGTTAATGATTACCAAAACCAATGCAATTGTTGTAATTTGGACCCTAAGTAAAATTTCAAGTCAAAGTCTTGTAAACAAATAAAAAAATATTATAGAAAAAGTTGAATGAAAAATGGATTACACACATTCTTATCTAAATGAGAAACTTGAAGTTAATGATTCTTTTAAGACATTTAATGATCTAACTCATTGGAATTATGGTTTTGAATAAAAAGAATTTATGGAGTGATTAGGTAACTCTTTGCAATTCTTTATTAAGAGGTGTGGTTAGAGGTATAACACTTATGATGAGGACTTGTTCAGTATTAATTAAGGCATTGAATGCTTTTGAACCAAGAAGAGAAGAAAAGCAACCTAATTGAAAGCCATTGATTTTGCCCCTCCAATCAAGCAATTAAATGAATTTTTTAGTGAGTCCCCCCATGTGCCCTAGAAAAGACAATTTGCCCATATTGTCCTATGTCTCCCCATGTGTTCCCTCAACTCTTGCTTTTTTCAAACACTAGGGCGGCTTCTATTTTATTCATGCTCTCTCTTTGTGTCTTTCCACACTCTCCTCCATTATATAAGTGCCTAACCCCATCACCTTCTCTTTGCTCCTTCTTCACCTTCCAATAAACACAACACAAAAGAAAAGAACAAAGAGAGAGAAGTATGATCAAGTTGAGGTCAAAGAGGTTTTCAAGAAGCAGCTCCAAGCTTGGCAATGGCAGTAGCAAAGGAGGAGCATCTTCCCCAGAAAAGGATGCCAAAAACATTGGTGAAATCAAGTGGGAGCTTAGGCCTGGTGGCATGCTTGTTCAGAAGAGGGAGAGTAGCCAAAGTGATGGTGAGGGAGTGATTGCTGTTAGAGTCTCCACTGTGTCACAGTGGCATGACATTTCCATTGATGCAACTTCAACTTTTGGTAATGCTCTTGTAAAGAAACCTAGTTTTGCTTACAAACCCTTTTTTTCTTATCAATTTCATGATCATATATACCCCATATGTTTTTTTTTGAGAGTGTACTCCAAATTTTTATTCTTGGGTTAAAGGGTGTTTTTAATAGTTAAAAAAAATCAAATTTTTGGTTTGTTTTGTTCACTTTAAAATCATTTTATCTTTTTTGGGTATTTCTCTTTAAAGTATTTGAACTTTAACCCTTACATTAGCATTTTTTTCTCGTTCAATCAAAGGTTGAAATTTTTGGGTTAAAGGGTGTTTTTAGTAGTTAAAAAAAATCAAATTTTTAGTTTGTTTTGTTGACTTTAAAATCATTATCTTTTTTGGGTATTTCTCTTTAAAGTATTTGAACTTTAAACCTTGCATTAGTATTTTTTTTCTCGTTCAATCAAAGGTTGAAAATTTTGGGTTAAAGGGTGTTTTTAGTAGTTAAAAAAAATCAAATTTTTGGTTTGTTTTGTTGACTTTAAAATCATTAGTTTTTTTGGGTATTTCTCTTTAGAATATTTGAACTTTAGCATTTTTTTTCCTTAATCAAAGGTTAATGTCGGAATATTTTAAAGAAATAGTGGCTGAAGATAATATTTTAAAAGCTGGAGATAAAAACTAATTCATTTGGATGGTGATGCTAGGTGTCTTTGTCTGATTTAATGATTTAAAACGACAGAAATATTGAAATCATTGATGAGATAAGATACTCAGAAAATATATACAAGAAATTATTAATTTCTTAAAAATAAAATAGAACATAGATATATTTTTCAAGTGTGTGTTTTACTAATATGTGAATGAATATGAGTTGCAGGTAAATTGAAACTGGTTTTGTCACTGGTGACAAATTTGGATCCTAGAGAGCAGAGGCTTCTTTTCAAGGGCAAAGAGAGAGAAGACAATGAATTCCTTCACATGGTTGGGGTAAGGGACAAGGACAAGGTCCTAATGCTTGAGGATCCTGCAACAAAGGAGATGAAGCTTCTTGGCATGGCAAGAGGCCAACCCATTAACAATACTTGTTGTACCATCACTGTATGACCCTTGAATATTCATCAAACTTCATGTTAACTAGCACTAACCAGAAAAAAGAAAAAGAAAAAAAAAAGTGAAAGTAAAGTTGAATGTAAAATGATGGGTCTTTCTTCACTTTTGTTTGTCTTAGAATAGAAACTTAATTATGTACTATGTGGTGGGTAGAACCTCCCTTGATTTTAAAAATGTACATGATGATGCAATGCCATGTCATTTTTCAGAGTTTGCTTTTATTATTGAAGTGTTTTTTTTCTTCGAAAAACGAATGAATAAATAACAGTTATTTTAGGGATATCTCAACCCTTACACAAAATATCTGTACGAGAATTTAATCTTCTAGATTTTTAACAAAAACTGAAAAACCTACCAGTAGACACAATTATCTCCTAGAAACATTAACTAACCTCATATAAATTAAAGATTCAAGATATCAATCTGAGTATGAAAAACTTACACCGTGCGCTTTACTCAATCCAAGACCAAGTCTTCATTTGTGCCACAGTGAAAATTTCAATTTGATTTACCATGTCTCGTCTAAAAAAATCCTCTTGTTCCCTATGTGAAGTGTTGTTAATTCGTTGTACAATTTTTTGTTCTTATTTTTTTGTTCTTGTGATGGTTTTGGTTTGTGTCCTTTGTTCAATTATACAAACCCATGCGTGCACGCCCACAACAAAAAAAGATTAGGGTGGAAGCGTGGACTCATAGGTTATAAAGTTCAAGCTGTTTGGGTCAAAGATGGTATTCAGATCAAGGGTCTACACTTTATTTGTTAAAAAGTTAAAAAAAAAATGTGTTAATTTCAAATCATAAATAACTGTTTCATGTCATTGAAAGCTGACATAAGTAGTGAGTTATTATTTTCTAAAATTAAGTGATACAAATTTGAATAATATGAATTTTAAGTGCCATTAACCTTAAATAAATTATTAATTGAACATTAAATGTTATCATTATTATATTTTTAATATTATTAGATGGAATTCCTTATTAATATATAAAGTTAATAAAGAAATTTGTAGTTTTTAATAAAATTTGAAAAATAAAAAAAGGGTGTTATCAGCTTTTTAATTCTTTAGTCAACCCAAATGTGAAAGTCCTAACTATAGGAAAAAGAGAAGAGGTTAATTATACTAAAAACTTATGTTCAATTTATAATTTGAATTCCTTTTATTTCTTCATCGTGATTTTAATCTCCTCTTTTCTCACAATTTCAGGCCTGAGATTTACAAAATTCATAATTTTGGTCCAACTTTAAATTCTACAAATGTTTTATTTCTTTAATTGAGACGTAGATCTAACATATCTATTTAAAAATAAATTAGTCATTAAAATATAAAAAAGGATGTGAAATTAAATGGCTATATGTTCGATAAAAACTTGTTGTAAAAATTAAAAGTTGGTAGCCCGTATGTTAGTTTATCAAACATATTAGTATATTAAAGATAATTCTGAAATAGTAAAATAAATATTTTAAATGATATAATAGTTAAAATAATTTATAATATAGAAGTGTATAAATAATTCTAATAATAATAACGATTAAAATAATCTTATTTTCTATCCTTGTTAATATTTTATGGAGTAAGAAAACAAAGCATTTCAATAAATTTTTACCCATATAAAAAATAAAAATAATAAAATCATACATTTAAAAAAAAAACTTAATATATTTTATAACAAAATAGGAATAAATGTAAAGTTTGAAGCTAGGTTTAAAGAATGCTACTAAAAAAGTATTATTTATCAAACACTAATAATCGTTGTAAAACAAAGTAGATATTGCAAAATATCTTAAAAACAATTGTGAACCCACGTGCCTATAGTTGCGGAAGATTTTGGAGGAAGTTGATTGAAGATGTCAAATGCTGTTATGAGTGCAACAAGAAAATAAATTAGGTGCAACAGCAAATTGAAATCAGCTATGGAGATGGAAAATATCTTTGCTTCCTATCCCTATATAAAGAGGGGTTCCATCCTCTCCAAATGCATCATCTCTCTCATTCACTCTCTTCATCTTCTTCACCCACAGTGAAACCTCTTTTCTTCTCTCTTTTTCCACTTTCTCTCTCCTCACTTACTTTATTATATTTTTAAGTTTTATATTGGGTTCCATTGGGTATTACTCTTTTAAAGAGTAACTTGCTAGTTCTGATCCTCGGAAATATCCGGGAAGTTCCTGTTGTATCCTGGGGGACTTACGCAATACACCGCGGATAAGTCCTTACGGACAGTGATTACTCACGCCTCGGGAAACCTTTTATTTTGTGTTCGTTTTAAAGCCAAATACTTCAACAATCGTAAGGACTTATGGCTGAAAATCCGAACAACAACGACAACACTGCTCTGGAAACATCAAATGTTGTTTCCGCAACGCAAACCATTTTTGCGAAACCTTTTCCGGACGTCTCCAAAATTGAAGTCTTCACCGGTCAGAACTTCCGACGTTGGCAAGAACGCGTGTCCACCCTATTGGACATGTACGGAGTTGCTCATGCACTTACAACTGCCAAGCCCGACTCAATCACGGCTGCGAAACAAGTTGACGACTGGATCCATGCGAATAAGGTATGCCGTCACACTTTACTCAGTGTGTTATCTAACGATTTGTTCGATGTTTATGCTTCTTATAAGAATGCGAAAGATATTTGGGATTCTCTTATCCTCAAATATACTGCCGAAGACATCGTCAGACAAAGGTTCGTAATTGCAAAATACTACCGCTGGGAGATGATCGAAGGCAAAGACATCAAAATCCAAATAAACGAATATCACAAGCTGATTGAAGATATCAAAACTGAAAGCATAAAATTGCCAGATGAATTCGTGTCCGAACTCTTGATCGAAAAGCTTCCGCAGTCTTGGACGGATTACAAACAACAACTGAAGCACAGACAGAAACAGATGTCTCTATCAGATTTGATCACCCACATCATCATTGAAGACACAAACAGGAAGGAGTGCGCTGCTGCAAAGGCCAAAGCTTTGTCTGCCAAAGCAAACGTGATAGAAGACAAACCAGCTCCAAAAAGGTACGAGAAAAAATTTGATCACAAAAAGAAACCTAATAACAAATTCTCTCGTCCCAGTGGAACTAACCCCACTTTCAAGAAAAAAGGTAATTGCTTTGTCTGTGGAAAGCCAGGCCATCATGCACCTCAGTGCAGACATAGGGCTAAAAACGACTATCCTCCTAAGGCAAATCTAGCCGAAGGGGAAGATACTATTGTGGCAGTCGTTTCACAAGTAAACCTTGTGACAAATGTGAGCAAATGGGTGGTAGACTCTGGGGCTACCAGACACATCTGTGCAAACAGAAATGTGTTCACCTCCTACACAAGTGTGGGGGATGGAGAAGAACAAGTATATCTCGGTGACTCCAGGACAACTCCTGTCCTAGGAAAAGGAAAAGTTCTTCTGAAGCTCACATCTGGTAAAACTCTAGCTTTGAATGATGTGCTACATGTGCCATCAATTAGAGTTAATTTGGTCTCTGTGGCATTACTAAGCAAAGTTGGGGTTAAAGTGTCATTTGAATCTGACAAGATTGTTATGACAAAAAACAATGTTTTTGTGGGAAAGGGATATTGTGATCAAGGCCTTTTTGTATTAAACATTTCTGAAATTATGAATGAATCTAAATCTTCTGCTTATATAGTTGACTCGTATGATATATGGCATGCTAGATTAGGACATGTGAATTCTTCGTATGTTATAAAATTGCAACGACTAGGATTAATCAACATGCATGACAAACAAAGTAGTAAATGTGATGTATGCGTAGAATCTAAAATAACGAAGAAAACATGTCACTATGTAGAACGTCAAACTGAAATTCTTGGTTTAATTCATACCGACCTTGCTGATTTAAAACAAACCATGTCTAGAGGTGGTAAAAATTATTTTGTAACCTTTATAGATGATTTTTCTAGATACACCAAAGTGTATTTAATTAAACATAAGGATGAAGCCTTTGATATGTTTTTAACTTATAAAGCGGAAGTAGAAAATCAACTTAATAAGAAAATTAAGAGAATTAGATCAGATAGAGGTGGTGAATATGTTTTATTTAATGACTATTGTGTAAAAGAAGGTATTATTCATGAAGTAACCCCACCATATTCACCTGAGTCTAATGGAGTAGCTGAAAGGAAAAATAGGACTCTTAAAGAAATGATGAATGCCATGCTTATTAGTTATAATGCTCTTGATAATTTATGGGGTGAATCTCTGCTTACTGCGTGTTTTTTACAAAATAGGATACCACATAGGAAAACTGGTAAAACACCCTATGAGTTGTGGAAAGGTTATCAACCTAATTTGAAATACCTAAGAGTGTGGGGGAGTTTGGCTAAAGTGATGTTACCTGATCCTAAGAAAAGGAAAATAGGCTCTAAAACATCTGATTGTATGTTCTTAGGATATGCAGAACATAGTGCTGCCTATAGGTTTCTAGTTCTTAATAGTGACATAATTGAACGCAACACTATAGTAGAGACAAAAAACGTTGAGTTCTTTGAACACATCTTTCCGCTAAAGAGTAGTGGTACATCTGAACAACCTATAGATAGTGTTAGTGATACCTTGAGTGAGGATGTTAGAAGAAGTAAAAGACAGAGAAAGGAAACATCTTTTGGAAATGACTTTTATACTTATCTAGTTGAGAATGATCCAATAAGTTTTGTAGAAGCTACTAGTGCTCCTGATGCTAAACATTGGGATAAGGCCATTAAAACAGAGCTTGAATCAATTAAGAAAAATAATACGTGGACCTTAGTAGATCTGCCTAAAGGAGCAAAACCCATTGGTTGTAAGTGGATCTTTAAGAAGAAGTATCATCCTGATGGATCCATAGAGAAATATAAGGCAAGATTAGTTGCTAAAGGGTTTACTCAAAAACATAACATAGATTACTTTGATACTTTTGCACCTGTTACTAGGATTTCCTCTATTCGTGTATTGCTAGCCTTAGCATCTATCCATAAATTAGTAATTCACCAAATGGATGTTAAAACAGCTTTTCTGAATGGTGAATTAGAAGAGGAAATTTATATGACTCAACCTGAAGGTTGTGTAGTCCTAGGTCAAAAGGAAAAAGTATGCAAACTTTTAAAATCTTTGTATGGTTTGAAACAAGCACCAAAACAATGGCATGAAAAACTTGATAATTTTTTACTTTGTGAAGGTTTTTCTACCAATGATGCTGATAAATGTGTGTATTCTAGATCTGAGAATGGTGAATATGTCATTATATGTTTGTATGTGGATGACATGCTAATTTTTGGTACATGCAATGATATAGTTTTTAAAACAAAATTGTTTCTTGGATCTAAGTTTGAGATGAAAGACATGGGTGAAGCAAGTGTGATTCTAGGAGTTAAAATCATAAGGAAGGGAGATAGTATATTACTATCCCAAGAAAAATACACTGAGAAACTTCTAAAGAAGTTTGGTTACTATGACTTTAAGTCAGTGAGTACCCCTTATGATGCTAACTCTAAATTAAAGAAGAACAGAGGAGAATCTATTTCTCAAACTCAGTATGCCCAGATAATTGGGAGCTTATTGCATTTAATGAGCTTTTCTAGACCAGATATTGCTTATGCAGTAGGTAGATTGAGTAGATACACTCAATGTCCTAGTCAGGATCATTGGGAAGCACTTGCGAGACTCATGAAATACTTGAGAGGTACAATGGATTATGCCATTGAATATAGTGGATTTCCCGCTGTGCTAGAAGGGTACAGTGATGCTAACTGGATCTCTGATTCAGATGAGACAAAATCCACTAGTGGTTATGTATTTACACTTGGGGGTGGTGCAGTTACAAGGAGATCAGCCAGGCAAACTATTATCGCAAGATCAACAATGGAATCTGAGTTTGTTGCTCTAGAAATGGCTGGTAGTGAAGCTGAGTGGTTGAAAAACTTCTTAGCAAACATTCCTTTAGGAATGAAACCAACCCCATCTGTATCAATGCATTGTGATTGCCAATCGGCAATAGCTATAGCTAAAAATAAAAGCTATAATGGAAAGAATAGACATATACAATTGAGACACAATTTGGTGAAACAACTGTTAAAGAGTGGAACGATTTCTATTGACTATGTCAAGTCAGAACGGAATCTGGCAGATCCTCTGACAAAACCCCTAGGGAGAAAAATGATTTTAGAAACATCGAGGGGAATGAGACTTAAGCCACTTGCAAACAAACAAGTGATGGAAACCCAACCTTTGTGATTGGAGATCCCATGAATAAGGTTCATATGGGTAAAAACAAGTCACTTGTTAGTTCTGCTAGCACTAATATTGATTTTAAATCAATTTTGTCCATTCCTATGGTGTGTGTGTGAAAGTGCTAGATACTGCATTATCGAGAGGATAAACTTTGTGGTTAAAATTCAGAGGTAAAAGAGTTTTAACGATTTACAAAGTTTTAATGATTTTCATATCCCTTATGGGTGGTGTATAATTTGCAGTATACACTTGATGAAATCACCTATATGAGTGTCAAGTGGGGCCGCTTGCATGAGATCTTGGCAAGATCTCTATAGCACTCATGAATACCGGGCACGCGCATGGCCTAGTAGCGCAACACAACGATAACAGCAAGTAATGTGGGGGTGTATTGTGATTTATAAACCTCTAACACATACTAAGTGTCTTGGTTCATATAGCTTGCTATACCAACTACACTATGTGTTACGTTCATCAATCTAAGACTGGTTCATATAGCTTGCTATACCAGATCTGATGCATTACATCTTAGATGAACCCAAATTTTTTTTTTTTCTCTTTATCTTTATCCTTTGCAATATGTGGGGGATTGTTGTAAAACGAAGTAGATATTGCAAAATATCTTAAAAACAATTGTGAACCCACGTGCCTATAGTTGCGGAAGATTTTGGAGGAAGTTGATTGAAGATGTCAAATGCTGTTATGAGTGCAACAAGAAAATAAATTAGGTGCAACAGCAAATTGAAATCAGCTATGGAGATGGAAAATATCTTTGCTTCCTATCCCTATATAAAGAGGGGTTCCATCCTCTCCAAATGCATCATCTCTCTCATTCACTCTCTTCATCTTATTCACCCACCGTGAAACCTCTTTTCTTCTCTCTTTTTCCACTTTCTCTCTCCTCACTTACTTTATTATATTTTTAAGTTTTATATTGGGTTCCATTGGGTATTACTCTTTTAAAGAGTAACTTGCTAGTTCTGATCCTCGGAAATATCCGAGAAGTTCCTGTTGTATCCTGGGGGACTTACGCAATACACCGCGGATAAGTCCTTACGGACAGTGATTACTCACGCCTCGGGAAATCTTTTATTTTGTGTTCGTTTTAAAGCCAAATACTTCAACAATAATGTCATATAAATTTTTTAACTATACATTTAAAAAAAAATTAACTTAAATGACACAAAATTATAGTTTGTTTAAAGTATATGTAGACTAAAATAGTAAAATAATAATAAAAGTCAAAGTCATATATATATAAAAATATATAAGAGACCAAAATTTTATTTTGAGTAAATGATCATACTTTAATACTTTTGACCTAAATTTTTTCATTACAAACTTATTGTTTTAAGTGTAGATAAAATAATCATAAAAGGGTGTTAAGAAAACATAATAATAAATATAGTAATGATGTGAAAAGGTAAAGTGGTGGTGCTGTAGAAGGTCTGAGTGGGAGGCAAAGATGTCCATGACAGGCATGGAGTTCTCTTATCTAGGAAGCAACTTTCAATGGAATTCAGCACAATCATTTTTGGGCACTGATCATGCACTCTCTTTTCCTACTTTTCTAAATTCTAAATATCTCACCAAACCTTTTGCTTCACCAGAGAACCAGGAAGAGGGAGATAACCTAATTAAATATTCATCATGTTCACTTACTTTTGGACATTGGAAACCAAAGAAAGGGGAAGATAAAAAGATGAAAGACAAAATAAAAGTTATGATAATCAAAATAAGGATTAAATGTTTTTCTTTTCTTTTAAACATGTTTGAAGTTCAAATTTAGTTTCTTTATTAACTTTTCTGTTAATTATTTTATTTTTGTTTTTAACTAATATTTAAATTAATTTTTGACCATGATATTCATTTGAATTATTATTCATGGAAAATAATTTTTTATCAATAATAAAAAATATAATAGATGTGATTATTAGGAGTACTCGAACTTATTAAAAAAAATCTTAATGTACATTATAAATTATAAATAAGGGTATTTTAGTCTCCTCATCCTCCAACAATACTCAACTAATATCAAATTCTCCCACAATTTAACTATAGTTTGATTTCTTTCGTGCAGCTTTCTGTATAATATAATAGTCCCCTAGAAGAGAAACATATTCATGGAAAATAATGAATAACATATTACACGTAATGATATGTGTTCTTAATTTATATAGTTTATTTTTAGTTTAAAGTAGTTCTTTAAGATCCAATTTTTTTGCCTAGTAAAGGTAATTTAAAAAAAAAAAATTTCATTGAAAATATTTTCGATCAATTAAAAATGCAAAAATTTAGTCATTTATGTGAAATTATATATAGTTTCCTAAGCAAAGGACACATAAATTATATATATAGTTTCTTAAGAAAAGGATCGCGACCGCTAAACAAGGATGATGCTAGTTGATGGGTGATGCTAGAGGTTCTTACAGGATCTTAGAAATAATTAATCTTCTTCCTCTATTCTTGGTCTCTCGGGTTCTCACGGTTATCTTGGACTTTCGGTTACTGGATCCATTAGATTGAAGTTGGGATGATTCTTGGTTACTGGATATAGACTTTCACTTATCTGTTAGGTCATGTTCAACTCTCGGCTTCTGGGTTCAGATTGCTCTCGGGTAGGTGTGTGTACCTGCAAAGGCTTCAATGATAAAGTCATAATCAATTTGTTCAATTATCAGATAAAAATCATTTTACTTACCTGTTAAGTATATCATCTATTTATAGTGCTCATTGTTAGGCTTTTACTTTTCGCACCTTACAATTATTAAATGGCAGTTTCTTCCTGCACCCCCACATTTTTCTTCCTGCACCCCCACACTCTTTTGAAAAGACTAAATCACCCTTATTAGTTTTTAAAATTCCAAAAATATCCTTAATCTAAAAAAACCCTAAAGAGGTGCAGGCAAGGATGCTCTCTTGCGCAGCCGTGTCTTTCATATTCCAACAGCAACACGCTTTCATGTTCTAGCAGCAGTGCGACACCTCCAAATCCTTCTCCTTCAATCTCACATTTTTTGTTGGTGATTTAGAGTGCTCTTGACAAAGGTAAGTAAATTTCTTTGCTTTTGAATCTGCACATCCGTTTTTTTTATGGATTTTTGTTTTCGTAAGTGTTTTCTTCCATTCCAGATTATAGAATCCGATAGAATTTTGGATCACAAAATATGGTAAAATCTCGAATTTTTGCTTCCAGTAAAATCCCAGATTTGTGGTTCCGAGAAGATTCTGAATTTGTGGATTCGGGAAGGTTCCAAATTTATGGATCCGGGAAGCTTCCGAATTTGTGGATCCGGATTTGTGTTTTTATGGTCATCCTTTCTTCAACATATAAAACTTCATCAAAGATTTTTTCTATCTTCAAATATGATTTGCAATGAGCTTCTTTTTTTCTTCTTTTAATATTTTTTTTGGTCTATAGTTTATTTATATTTGTTTAGTAGAAATGGTACAATGCTTTTTTTCTCTCTTTTGGTTTCAATAGAATTTTATATTTGCTTTTTTTTTTGTTTGTATTGGTTCAACATCTTATTCATTAGTTTGTAATTTGGTTTAACTTGAATTGTGTAATTGAACAGTAATGGTGAAGACTTGGGGAGGAGGTTCACAAGGTGACCGTCTACGTCACACAGCCTCTGTTAGAAGAAGACATGTTAATGAAGATGGAAAACATGAAGAACATGGATAATGACTTCTCAATATCATCATCATCCCACAAATCAACCCCATCATATAATTCTTGTTCAAATTCATCACTACTATTCATGCTTCTACAAATAAATAAATAAAATGAAAGAAAATCATTGCATTTCGGATCCACGAATCCATAAGTCAAAAATATTATTCCAGATCCAACAATCCATAATTCAAAAAGACCATTTCGGATTCAGGAATCCATAACACAAAAAAACAATTCCAGATCCACCAATCCATAATGCAATTTAGGCTTCCGGATTCAGCACTCCGAAAAACAACAATTTATGATCTTTTACCTTCCGGAACACCCCCTCATCCGGAAAACACAATTTAATCAATTCCAGATTCATGAATCCAGAATATATTACCGGATCCCGATATTTGGTGGGGGTGCAGGAAGAAAAATATGGGGGTGCACGAAGAAGAAGCCTTATTAAATATACATTAAGTGTTTTGGGTCTATTTATTGGGCTTTGATACAATGTTTTCTTATTCTATTATCTTTTTATTTTATTTTAGCTTTTAGCATGCTGACGACCTTTCGCCCACTAGGTCTAGCCAATACACTAGCCCACAGGCATAAGGATTTTGGAAAAAGACGAGATGTCGATAACAATCTCCAAATTTTTGAATTCACATGACGTTTAGCATTCTTGATTTTAAGATATCTTCTACATTAAATGCATTATGTACAGAAAATCATATGGTTTTGTGTGCTTGATGATTACTACGTCTTTGATGTCAAACGACTTTGACCCCTGGTCACATGATGCTTCAAGATCTATCGGTCAAAATGTTATGCCGTTTCATTTTGAAAGGGTTTTTTTAATTCTATAAATAGGGGTTCTTTAATAGCATTGTCCTTACTGCATTTTCTATCTTCATCTTATTGCATCCGAGAAGTATTTCCGAATATTTTGAAAGACATTGTGTCTTCCTCAGCTTTATTTCCGATTCTAATGGGGATTCAGGATTTTTTAGCATGAGTAACAAAGCTTCTAGGAGAGTGATTGAAGATATTGCTAGGAGTGTTCATTAGACCACTTCCTCTACTACTTCGTCACTTGCTAGACATAAGGCTTGCGTTGGTATAGCTTCAAGTGATGAGACTCCAAATCTTAAAGCAGAAGAAAAAGCCAAAAGTGCATAAGAAAACTAGAGTTTAAGACGAGGTTTCAAATGGGTTGACTATAGAGTCCAAGAATATTTATCCCGGTATCGTTGGTCTTCAGCCCTTCATAGTCTTTTATCAACTATATCTATTTATCCACTAAAGCTACTAAGGAGATTATTTCTTTTCGACGTTATCGGAACTATTGACAATGTTTGTCATGTGAGGGTGAGGTTGTGAATTTTTTTTTATTTTTACGAATGCCTTTTTACAGACATTCATGTTTGATTTCCTCTCGGTGAATTTCAAATGGGTGTTCTTGGTATTCTTGGTATAAGAAAATCATCTATATAAAATGGTAAGAAAAATGAAGATCTCTTCTTTATTCTCTTTGTGTATTTCATAACTCGATGTCCGGTAAATATATACTAAGTGTATCGAGACTTTCTCTCTCTCTCCAAAGTATAATTACAAGCTAATTATATAAGGATCCATTAACCATGAGATTTATCATTATTAAATTAATTTCATATAATTGCGTACAATATCGTACAATAACGTATAATAATTACATACAATAATTTTGTATAATTTGATAATTATTTTTCCTTAATACCCTAAAGTTGGTAGGTGAAGATCATGGATCCCCAACTTGTGTCATTTTGTCAAAAAATGTTATCCCGGTATCGTTGGTCTTCAACCCTTCATAGTCTTTTATCAAATATATCAATTTATCCCCTAAAGCTACTAAGGAGATTATTTCTTTTCGACGTTATCGGACTATTGACAATGTTTGTCATGGCATAAGGGTGAGGTTGTGAATTTTGTGATGTTTACGAATGCCTTTTTACAGACATTCATGATTGATTTTCTCTCGGTGAATTTCAAATGGGTGTTCTTGGTAATCTTAACGTCGTTCCTACTCAATTGTTCCCTATTAGTTGGGCTTCTATTTAAGCTTTTCGTATTGTGTGTAAATTTCTTTCATTAACTCCCACTCCAAAAGTTTTTCTTCATCTTTATAACTCTCGACCTGGTAAACATTTTGGCTAGTTATCACTAATTACTCGGTGTAAGGCTTGTTTACTTTCCCCTTTCAATTATAAAAAAATTATAAGAAAATCATCTATATAAGATGGTAAGAAAAATGAAGATCTCTTTATTCTCTTTGTGTATATACATAACTCGATGTACAGTAGATATATACTAAGTGTATGGAGACTTTTCTCTCCAAATTATAATTACAAACTAATTATATAAGGATCCAATAACCATGAGATTTTATCATTATTAAATTAATTTCATATAATTGCGTACAATAATTACATACAATAATTTTGTATAATTTGATAATTATTTTTCCATAATACCCTAAAGTTGGTAGGTGAAGATCATCAACCGCCAACTTGTGTCGTTGCATCAAAAAATGTTATCCCGGTATCATTGGTCTTCAGCCCTTCATAGTCATTTATCAAATATATTTATTTATCCCCTAAAGCTACTGAGGAGATTATTTCTTCCGATGTTATCAGACTATTGACAATGTTTGTCATGGCGTGAGGGTGAGGTTGTGAATTTTTCTATTTTTACGAATGCCTTTTTACGGAAATTCATGTTTGATTTCCTCTAGATGAATTTCAAATGGGTGTTCTTGGTATTCTTAACGTTGTTCCTACTCAATTGCTCCCTAATAATTGGGCTTCTATGCATGCTTTTCGTATTGTGTGTAAATTTCTTTCATTAACTCCCACTCCAAAAGTTTTTCTTCATCTTTATAACTGTTGACTTGGTAAACGTTTTGGCTTGTTATCGTTAATTAGTCGGTAAAAGGCTTGTTTACTTTTCTTTCATTAACTCTCACTCCAAAAGTTTTTCTTCATCTTTATAACTGTTGACTTGGTAAACGTTCTGGTAAACGTTTTGGCTTGTTATCGTTAATTAGTCGGTAAAAGGCTTGTTTACTTTCCCCTTTCACTTATAAAAAAATTATAAGAAAATCATCTATATAAGATCGTAAGAAAAATGAAGATCTCTTTTTTGTATTTACATAACTTTATGTACAGTAAATATATACTAAGTGTATGGAGACTTTCTCTCTCCCAATTATAATTACAAGGTAATTATATAAGGATCCATTAACCATGAGATTTTATCATTATTAAATTAATTGCGTACAATATCGTACAATAACGTATAATAATTACATACAATAATTTTGTATAATTTGATAATTATTTTTCCTTAATACCGTAAAGTTGGTAGGTGAAGATCTTGGACCCCCAACTTGTGTCGTTTTGTCAAAAAAGTTATCCCGGTATCGTTGGTCTTCAACTCTTCATAGTCTTTTATCAAATATATCTATTTATCCGTAAAGCTACTAAGGAGATTATTTGTTTTCGACGTTATCAGACTATTGACAATGTTTGTAATGGCGTAAGGGTAAGGTTGTGAATTTTTTGATGTTTACGAATTCCTTTTTACCGACATTCATGTTTGATTTCCTCTTGGTGAATTTCAAATGGGTGTTCTTGATATTCTTAAGGTTGTTCCTACTCAATTGCTCCCTAATAGTTGGGCTTCTATACAAGCTTTTCGTATTGTGTGTAAATTTCTTTCATTAACTCCCACTCCAAAAGTTTTTCTTCATCTTTATAACTGTTGACGTGGTAAATGTTAGGTTGTTCCTACTCAATTGCTCCCTAATAGTTGGGCTTCTATACAAGTTTTTCGTATTGTGTGTAAATTTCTTTCATTAACTCCCACTCCAAAAGTTTGTCTTCATCTTTATAAGTTGACCTGGTAAATGTTTTGGCTAGTTATCGTTAATTAGTCGGTAAAAGGCTTGTTTACTTTCCCCTTTCACTTATAAAAAAATTATAAGAAAATCATCTATTTAAGATGGTAAGAAAAATTAAGATCTCTTTATCCTCTTTGTGTATTTACATAACTCCATAACTCGATTTACAGTAAATATATACTAACTGTATGAAGACTTTCTCTCTCCAAAATATAAGTACAAGCTAATTATGTATGGATTCACTAACCATGAGATTTTATCATTGTGAAATTAATTGCGTACAATATTGTACAATAACGTATAATAATTATATACAATAACTTTGTATAATTTGATAATTATTTTTCCTTAATACCCTAAAGTTGGTAGATGAAGATCATGAACTCCCAACTTGTGTCGTTGCGTCAAAAAATGTTATCCCAGTATCGTTGGTCTTCAGTCCTTCATAGTCTTTTTATCAAATATATCTATTTATCCCCTAAAGCTACTAATTCTTTTCGACGTTATCGGACTATTGACAATGTTTGTCATGGTGTGATCCTCTTGGTGAATTTCAAATGGGTGTTCTTGGTATTTTTAATGTTGTTCCTACTCAATTGCTCCCTAATAGTTGGACTTCTATGCAAGCTTTTCATATTGTGTGTAAATTTCTTTCATTAACTTCCACTCCAAAAGTTTTTATTCATTTTTATAACTCTCGGCCTGGTAAACTTTTTGGCTAGTTATTGCTAATTAGTCGGTAAAATGCTTGTTTACTTTCCCCTTTCACTCCTGCTTATAAAAAAATTATAGAAAAATCATATAAGAAGATGATAAGAAAAATGAAGATCCCTTTATTCTCTTGTGTGTATTTACATAAATCCATGTACAGGAAAAAAAAAATATATATATATATATATATATAACTGAAGTTTAGGGAGACTTAGTCTCTCCAAATTATAAGCTAATTATGTACGGATCCACTAATAATGAGATTCTATCATTATCAAATTAATTGCATATAATTGTGTAAAATATCGTACAATAATTGCGTATAATTTGATAATTATTATTTTCTTAATAAATTTTCAAAGAAGGACTTTTTAAAATTCTTATAGAAGAAACCAATAAGAAATATAAATATTTTTATGATGGAAATGTTTCCAAATTTCCTTTTTTTTGGACCAATAGTCTCTTGAAAGTTTATCTCTTGATCGCGTGCCACTTCATGAAGTCGGAAGACCTTAAAATCCTTTCTTGATCAACCTCCGGTTTTAGAAACTTTTCAAATATATATGAAATATATGATAACTAAATCATTTATTTTAACAATCTTATTAATTAATTTTTTCTTAATAAAATATTTTTTAATCATTGACATTAAATTCATTTCAAAACGTGATTTTATGTTGGTTAGAATAAATCTTTTATAGAAAAATATTTAGGTATTTGTTCTAGATATTAAAAATATAGTTAGAACTTATTATTTTTAAGTATAACATTAGATACATACTGCAACAAAACTACATACTGTGTATTAATTAGAATTACATGAAATTCTATTTTTATTTTTTTAATATTCATCTGCACATAAAAACACATTATTAGTATATATATGATTTCTTATAATGTTTATTATCATCAAAATCTCATAGAGAATATATATATATATATATATATATATATATATATATATATATATATATATCGTCTAGTGGGGTCTTAAACCGTTTAGAAGTAATTAGACCATTTAGTGTCTCAACATCACACTCATATATATTTCTTGAGGTGGAGAAAGATCAGTCTTCTATATTACTACGTCGTCGACCACATGGTCCAAGGGATGATGATAAGACACAACTTGCATCACAATAGGAGCATGCTTGTCCAGTGATTAATTTATCTAGTTCTATATCTATTATTTATTTACTATGGTTATTTATTTTAATGTATTTCATAACTAATATCATTTCACTTAATGCATGGTATATTCAGGAGAGTTCACAACATCTTGCAACACATGATTAATTATGGATATGTTTATGTT
Organism: Phaseolus vulgaris; assembly: GCF_000499845.2. Lineage (NCBI taxonomy): Eukaryota > Viridiplantae > Streptophyta > Magnoliopsida > Fabales > Fabaceae > Phaseolus > Phaseolus vulgaris. Next base: position 8,236,613 of record NC_023756.2, read on the forward strand.
TACGAAAGTATTCTCACTGGTGCAGAAACATAAAACAAGTGCGGCTATTTCGAATATATAAATGCGGCTACAAGGTTTTATAGCCGCATTTGATCAACACGCAGTTGTAAATCAAGAAATACAAATGCGGCTATATAGCCGCATTTATAAATACCATTTACAAGTGCGGCTATTTGTTTTAGCCGCACTTGTATATGCCAAATCATTAAAAAAAATAAAAATTTTAAAGCATCGTCAATCTTGTGTGAAGGCAATGTTGATGAAGAGTCACGAGAGCGCCAACAACGGCGACAACAACAGAAGCGGCGGCGGACAAGGAAGCAGTGACGGAGCAAACCAAAAAATCCACGAAGACAATGAAAGAGTATTGAGCAATGCAAGAAATCAAACAATGTAAGAAAAATGAATGTCAGCTAACGAAACACTGCTTCGAGACCACCAATGCAAGGAAAAAAAACATATATAAGAAGAACGAAAACATTTATGCATATATTTGTGAAGATGAAGAAAGAGAGCTCAAGAAACTTACATTGACACAAATTGAATGCAGATGCAGCAGAAGGAGACGAACTCAGAGTGTGAACGCGAAACGAAGGTAAAGACGAGAAAGAAAATATGAAATTGTGTGTGGCGCGCTTCAAAATTTAGGGTAAAAAAGGATTTACGAATGCGGCTAAAGGTAAAACCGCATTCGTAAATCAAGAGTATCCTTTTTCTTTTTTTTCACTAGTGTCTATCATGGAAGGACATTGTAGTTAACCCTATAGTTAGTTCTGCCGTTAGCACATGATGTTATGGATGAGAGGGTTATTCATTAGCATTCACGTATTATATGCGAAAGGTGACCAAAACATAATACTTAGATAAATTTGTTATTTACTTAAATTTTGTATTTTGCAGTTAAAAAATATATTTTTTACGTGAATTTTAAAACATTAGTACATAAGGTATTCTGATTATTTATGACAACTATGTTATGTGATTAATTTATAGGAATATTTTTATTATTAAAAATTAAATATTGTATTAAAAAATAAATTGTTACATGCCTTCCAAAAATTTAAAAAAATTCATAAAATATGTATTACAAATTTTATATTCTGAAATATAAAATATATATTTTAAATTATACATTTCAAAATAAAAAATATATATGTTAAATTATATAATTCAAAATATAAAATATGTATTCGAGAATGTACTAGAATAAAAAATTCGAAATACATAGTATTTTGAAATATACAATTCAAAATATATATTTCTATTATGGATTGTATTCAAGAATGTAAAATTTAGAATACAAATTTCATAAGGGTAAAATTGGAATTTCATTTTATGGTGGTGCAGTTTCAAAAATATAGGAGTGCAGAATTCAATAACCTTCTTTATAGTTGCAACATGTGATCCAAATATTTAAGATCCAAACAAATGAATAAAGTAAATGTAATTCGTTATTCAGAATCCAAAATAAAGTAAATATTTAATAGACTTGCAGAATGACTTCAAATTTCACAATCCACAATTACTTTTATATTGTCAATCCAAAATAGACTTCTAGAATGACTTTTAGATTTTGCAATAAAAAAAAAACTTTCAAATTGGGAAGTATATTTTGGATTCCATAATTAAAAAATTATTCTTTTCAAAAAACATTTTCAATTCAACAATTCAAAAATCCCTAGATCACTTAAATTTAAAAGAAAGAACAGAGAGACAGGGAGAGAAGGAATAAAATTAAGGATGTCCAAGGTTAATTTTTCCTTTTAAACATCTCATGTGACGTAGGAGGAAAGCATGTGGGTGCAAAAAGAAATCCTCCATTATAAAGAAAAGCCAATTGAAATGGGCTTGACCCAATGCTTTACAAGGACGAAAATGTTGGACTAATCCAACTTCCGTGACCATGGACAAACTAATGTAGGCAGTTTCTTCCTGCACCCTATGTTTTTCTTCCTGCACGCCCCACAATGTTATGGAATGATAAATTTATCCTAATATTTTTTGAAAACCCCAAAATGTACATAACACCCATATTATACTTTTTCTTCTTCCTTTGCACACCGATAGAGTCCATTGTCTCTGAACGGCGATGCTGCTTCATCTCTTAACACAGGAAGACGTTTCTGTTGGTGGTGGTCGATGGTGTCATGAAGACTTGGTGGTGGTTCAGTGGTAAGCATTACTTGACGGTTCCCTGTTCAGAGAAGAAGAAGGTAAGTAATTTTTTTTTCGTTTTCAGATTTGTAGTTCTATTTTTTTGGCGAATTTTTGTTTCTGAAGTTCATATGTTATAGTTCCAGACAGTGTAGTCCACTAAGTTTATTGAATAGGAAATTCGTACTTTGTTTTTAGCATTTTGGAACACTGAATCCGCATAAATTTTGGATTGGAGAATCCACAAATCTTCCGGATTGGAGGATCTGTAGTTGTCTTCCAGAGTTCTGAATCCGTAATGTATTTTTGGATTTATGAATCCATAATATATTTCTGGATTTCTGAATCCGTAATATTTCCAAATTTCAGAATTTGGAAGTAAAAATAAATTCCAGATCCATCAATCCATAATAGAAATTAGGCTTCCAGATTCATCAATCCGAAAATCAACAATTTCTTCAAAAATTGCTTATGGAACACCTTCTCAACCGGAAAACAAAATGATTTATTTTCAGATTGATCAATCCATAACACACTCTCGTATCCCAATTTCCAATAACCACAGTTACTCCATAACCACCCATGCTCTTAAAAAATAGTTTAATTCCTACTTCTAGAATTCAAACAACACTTTAGCAATGCAATCCACTCTTTCACTTTACTCTGCACAATTAAAATGACTCTCCACCAGTGTCTCAAATGAATGAAGAAGAACAACGGTACCAAACTAAATCCACCATTATGCTCTTCTTTAAATAAAAGATCAAAGGTCAGTTTCAGAATTTTTAAAATTGTGGTTACGTAACAAGAAAAACGTAGGGTGCAAGAAAAAGCTGACACCAATGTAACTCTAATACCAAAACCAAATTGGTGCATCATAAAAAAAAGAAAAAAAAGCTACCTTCATTGTATAAAAAATGAAGTTTCTATATCTCAAATTAAATGCACAGTGCAACTAAAATACAAGAGATGAGTTATGTACGACACTCAAGTTTGGTTCTTTACTATTTGATTTTTCCTTTTCGTGTTGATTTAAGTGGTTTAATCCTGCAACCTTTTTCTAAACTTTCTTTGTGTTCATTTTTTTAAGAACACTTTTCTTATCTATCTCAGAGGTATTTATAGAGCAAAAAACTTTTTAAATTACTTGAGTTTATCATAATTTTTTTTGTTAAAATTGAGATGTAATAGTACAAATCTATCAACTTTGATTGAGGTAATTAGAAAATTGACAAAAAAAATGGTAACGAGAAGTATGTAAAGAGTGGGTAAGACTGAGTGTTTGAATGGAAATACGGTTGGGATGAATAAGAAAATTAAATAATAATAATAATAATTAAAAAGCTTAATATTTGAAAAAAAGTACTATAAAACTTTTCAATTTTTCGTAAGAGTCTAAAAGGCTAAGAAAACACTCAAATGGAAACTAGGACCTAAGAAAAGAACCCTTTTTAAAAAACTTACCTAAATTATAAAAAAGTCTTAATTGTTTTTAAAGAAACCAACATTTTCATTATTAAAAAGAAAAACGTTAGTCTATTTTTTTTATTAAAGTGTCTTAATTTATTTTAATTTAAAACTATTTAATTTCTTTTTAACCTAAGAAAATAATATATATAATTTAAATTTAAATATTCATGTATTATAAAATTAAAAAAATTGGATGTTTTAACTATCAAGAATAGTTATTAGGTCTAAGATAAAAAAGTATGTGTACATGTGAAATCGAGGTGTCTCTTAATTGTAAAATTCAATTTCATTGTTAGTAATAATATCTTTAAATAGAACCTAACAAAATAACTTTTTTGAAAATCTTACCTAACTTACAAACCAGTTTTAATTTATGTTTTTAAAGAAATCAAAGTTTTCATTATTAAAAGAAATTGTTAGTCTAGTTTTTATTAAAATATATTAATTTATTCTAATTAAAAATATTTAATTTATTCTAATTCCAAATTCACACTTCTTCACATACTACTTTTATTTCCAAATTCACACATCTTTCACATACACAACAACAAAGTCTAGTAGTGTTCAATTTCACATTGAAGGTTCCAAATTCTTAGTTTCCCTCAATTTGAATCACCTTGGTTTGTGGTTTCTTCAGCTCTCGCTTAGGGATAGTGACAAGAAGCACACCATTCTCCATGCTAGCCCTAACTTGATCCACCTTAGCATTCTCTGAGAGCTGCACCCTTCCTTCATCAACTTCCACCTTCACCTCTTCTTTCTTCATCCCTGGAAGGTCACATATGAACATGTGACCATCCTTCATCTCTTTCCAGTCTGTTGGGGGTGCTTAGGACAAGATACTTGTTCATCTTACATTACAAGAAAATCATGAAATAGAAATCAATTTTTAGAGAACAAAATAATTAGTTGTAATAAATTAAAAACTATTTTAGAAACTAAAAAAAAAAAATAGTTTCTAAATTAGTTTATATTATTATTATTATTGTTAAATAGTTTCTAAATTGGTATCTAATTAGCAACCAATGTTTTAACTACCAATTATTTAGTATACTAATTTAAAAACTATTTAACAATAATAGAAACTAATTTAGAAATCAATTTTTTTTAGTTTGTAAAATGGTCTCTAATTTAGTTATTATTGTAATAATTAATTATTTTAGTATTTAAAAATTGATATTTTTTTTTTTAGTGTAATAGATTGGAAAGGCTCACATGTTCCATGATCAATGAGAGACATGCTTATGTGGGTATTCAACACACAATTTAGAAAGCAAAAACGAAAACTATTGGAATTTTGATTGAGATAAATTTTTGGTATGTAGGTTTTTATTAAGGGAAAGAGTGAAAATCTTGAAGGTTCATAGAGTTTCTTTTGGATTATATTATTATTTTTAGTTTGACTGATGTTCCACTCTCTTCTTTCTCCAATTTTTGAAACCTTCTCGTTTCTTCCAAATGTAATTTTATTTTAAATGTAATTCCAAATTTTGTGTTATGGATTTTCTTTTTCAAAATATATTTACATTCTAAATTTATTTTTTTATAATGAGATTTTGATTTTTAAATTATATTTTTGAATATTAGATTTTTCAAATCCAAAAATTTTAAAAATTTAGAAAAGTGATAGGGTGCAGGTTCAAATTGGTATAATATAAAAAGAATTTACCTTATTTATTTTTATGATAGAATTACTCAAACTCAATTTTATCAATAATAATAATTCATTTTTTGTGTGTGTTTGATAACTATATTTATAGAATATTTAAGAAAAAAATTAGCAATAATAATTTAGTGCAGAAAATGACATAATTGCTATTTTTCCTTCATGTATCAAAATTGTTCAATGGTAGTTTATCTAGTGTGCTGTCAATTGGGCACTTGTTTTGTTCTCCTCAATTTCATTACATAAACGGTATCTATCACATACCACAATTGCTTTGTTTGGACATATTTTTAGTAAAAATAAAAATAAAATGCGTGAACTGTGATTTTTTAAAATTTAATTGGTATGATTAAAAAAATTGACAGAAAAATCCAAATCTTATATTATATCTAATAAATCGAGATACTTACTTTATTTTATATATAGAGAAAGAAAGAAAAGAAAAAAAAAACAAGGTATTTTAGGGATAATTATGAAAATTTAGTCCTCGTTTTTTTACTTTATTTTCTTTATTTTTCTATAGAGCTATATATTAAATTAAACTACTCATTAAATCTATTATATTAATAAAAAATAATGATAAAAATTTAGAATAACTTACTTAGAGTTGTTGTTAAAGTAATTTTTTTCTCCTATATAAATAAATAATAGAAAAGAAGAAAGAAAATAAACACCTCTTTAGTTTACTTTTAAATAATTTTTCCTCACTCGATGTAAAGTTTGGGTTAGGCCTACACCAATTTGGGCCTCAAAAGATTCACAACTGGTAGAAAAAATATTTTTATATTAGAAAAAAGAGTAAAAACCTCTATTTCATATATAAAGTGTGAAGATAGAAAAAAAAAAGTCACACTAAAATGATGACATTGATATAAAAATTGTTGATGTTAATTTCAATTTTTCATCTAAAGGTAGTAAAGAGAATTGTGTCCCTAGTTAACCCGCCATCGTTTCGATGGAACAAGTTAGTATTTTGAACTTGTTAATTTGTATTCATTCAGTTCGTATAGTCCATTAATTTTGCACCTCTACGTCTTCTTCCTATATCTTTATAGAAAAAGTGAAATCACTATTTTATCCTTTTTTTCATATTCTCCATTAAGCACCGCACCTCCAACTTTCACCGTCGTAACAACTCTCACCTCCAACTTTCATTGTCGCTACAACTCTCACCTCCAACTTCCACTGCCGTAACAACTCTTCACCTCCAGCACCACCGCCACAATAATCCCCACCTCCAACGTCACTGCCACAACACCTCCCACAATTAGTGTTACCAACGCAACAACCCCTTACCTTCACTGTCTAAGTAGAAAAAGTTGTAGTCCGAATTGAAAAAAATTGGAATGAAAAAATTTGGCCTTTTTTTTAAAATATACAGGTGTTATGGAGGTGCATGAATAATTTTCCATTAGTTAGATGCATAAAATCAAAGTTAACTTAATTTTGGCCCAATATGCATTAATATTATTGTTTTCCACGCACTCAATTCTCTCCCTTTGTTTCCTTTTTCGTTCTTTCTTCTCTTTTTAGACTCAAATGATATGGAGAAAAAGTTAGGGTTAGGGTTTTGCACCATCTTCACCATCATTGGTCCACTTTGTAGCCTTCTCCTTTTAGTCTTGCAACTTCCATGCCACAAAGAATCTTGCATCATTGTCGGTCCAACTTGCATTGTCATGCAGATAATCACTTGTATTTCCTATACTAAGTTTTTTTTTTTTTTTTTGTATTTCCACTACATTCATGTTAGAGAAATTTAGTGAAAAAGGAAGAGAGGTGAAAGATATGGGTTAATATGCATGAACATAGATGTTGCCTTAAAATTGTGATTTCTTACCTGAGATGAAGGCTACTCAAACAAGATTTCAGTTTCTGTTGATCTAGTTTTTTTTATCTCATTCAAATTACTTGAGATTTGGTGTTTATTGCATCTTTTTATTCCATTCGTGAACTGAAGATGTTTAGGAGCCTCTAGTGGTTGGTTTCTTTTAGATAATAGGATCCTTTTCATTTTGATTAATTAATAATTGGATAATAATTGTAGTTGTGGTTATTATAATTATCAAGTTGATGAATATGTCTCTATCTTGCTACTAATAAAAAGAAGTAAATTAGGAGGGGTTATGTAGTTTAAGTAAACTAATCAACATCTCCACAATTTTGTGGTTTCCTAGTCCTCTAACATTCTAGAAAAAATGAAGACATTCATTGTGACGTTGTAGAGAGAACTGCCTTAGCAGTTTTTTTTTATTTACCAGTCCCCTTAGTTGGTCTCCCTGGTTTTCTTTTAGTGCGAACTATTTCCTCCCCAGTATCACTGACATATTCCTCCCCAGTATCACTGACATATTCCTCCATCTCATTAGGATCAACCCAAATTTTGGAGGCGACCTGATTTTCTACAGTGATATGGTTAGAATTAAATTCAACAATGGCAGTTGGAATAATTGACGCACAAATATGAGGATCACCTCCCACATTTGTAGTTTTTAAACCATCAAGAGAGGAAAAGTGATTTTGCAAGACCAACGTATTATTATCGGGGAGTAGTTCTTTAACATCCCCAAGAGCTTTAGCCTTCCGAGGGGAGGTATGACACGACGGAGATGGTACAGCCACAGAAGCAGAGACCTCCACATGATGATCATCAATAGGAGTCGTAACTTAATGACCTACAAGTTGTGACTCTGGGCCCTTGGCTTGCATAACAACAGGTGAATTCCTTACCATCCCTGGTTTTGAAATATTCGAAGTAAGAGTGAACAACCCCTTCCTAGGTGAGGACCTATCATGATCTAAGGGATCCTCGAGAGGAGGCATATATGCAAAATCCTCCTCCCCTCCATCTGTTTTATCAGAAGCAAAGTGACCCAAGAGTTACCCTGCATTAGCCCCGCTAGGAGCATCAGTTTTCAATTAATCAATAGGGTCTTCCACGAGCTTCGATGCGGATCTTTCTTCCGATACTCTTTACGTTGTTTAGGAATCGTGACCCTCCCCTGTTCCCGTTCATCAGGAGTTGTCTTTTGAGAAGGTTTATGTTGAGGTCCAGGAACACAACCATGATCATGAATCACGCGACACTGAGCAAGCTCATGCCCAATCATCTTACAGTGAGAGAAAAATGGAGGGAGCCATTCATATTCCACATCAGCTACAAAAGCAAAGTCTGGACATTGAACCAAAAGGTGATCGGAAAGAGGGGACAACATATCAATATCCACCATCATTCTAGCAAACAAAACCCTATTCTTTCTCGTGGTATGATCATCCAAAGACAAAGGAGTACATGGACCCCTGGTGATGGAAAATATTGCCCTTGGTCTCCAATACTCCAAAGGAAAATGGTAGATTCTAACCCGGGCCTGAGTTTTAGTACTCTTCATAGTAGCTGGAACAAAGTCTTTTGTCCAGGCAAACAATCCCAAGAACCAGGAGATAACTGCAATTAACCCATCATGTGGGCCCATCGCATGTCTTCTAAAAAAGTGAACTCAAACTCATAGAAACCCTTCCCAAGAGGAATTGCTTTCCACGGTCCAAAAGTCTTCCACACTGGCTGCAAATTTTAGTTAAATCAATGTGCGTGTGAGGTTTATCCTCCTTAGATAGAATAATCTGACCACGTAAATGGGTCTCGCAATCTTCAAGACCAACCAAGTAATCTGCCTCATTAACCTGGACAACAACCATGTCTCCCTTAATACAAGAGTAGGTAGTTGGGACAAATGAATGTCACATGTATTTCCCAAAGTCTGAGCAAAAGTCTTCATTTGGCCTGACATAGTAGACTCTTATTAGGGAACCCTTCTCAATCCATCAAACAAGCCCATGGGATGAAGAAACTCGTAGAGCCCTCCGCCATTCTCAAAGACTAACAAGTTGCCGACCAGCCCACGCCAGTCGTCACCGTCCCACAAGCCGCACCACCTAAAAATCTTGACTTTACCACAAATGTTGATAAAAAATCGTGACTTTACCACAAATTAGAACTGACTACATGAAAAAGGTGGCAACTTTGGTTGTGTGCAATAAAATTTTCAAGAAGAAATTTAAGGAAAGAATACACATTGGATGCAGACGTAGAGAGTCATCACGCCACCACCAGCATCTCGACAGACTGTCGCGCTGCCACCGACCAACACCCACGATCCTTGTGCCACCACCGTTCACCACCAAGCTAGAGAATGAACGACCATCCACACAAACCCTAACTGCACCAAAATCCTTCGAAGGAGAGAGAATATAGCAAAAATCTTATAATTTAATGTAAAAATATTTTTTTAAAAATACAAATAGAGTTGAAGTAAATTTTAAATTCAAATGAGAAAATCATTATAGAATTTAATAAATAACTATATTTCAAAATAAATAATAAAGTTAGTTTTAAAATATTAAAATTTAAATTAATTTATGTATTTATTTATTATTTGAATTATTAATTTTATAATATTAAAATATAAATATTAATTATATAATTTGATATATACTATACATCATTAATTAAAGTTAACTTGTAGAGAAGGATAACATGTGAAAAAAAATCATAATATTAATATAAAAGCAGAGTTGGCAAATGAATGGACACATAACATACACGTGTTGTGCAAACAAAATTGGTAAATAAAGAAAAAGAACTGGGCATCAAGCCCAATGAATATCGTGGGTGAAATTTAAATATCTTATAATATGATGTTATTTAAATATAGGCAAACCATGTTATTAGCTTTTGATAAATTATCAAATTTTACTTTTAGTTTTTAATAATTTTTTGAATTTTTTTCTCTAATACGTTTCTTATTTTGTTTTGTGTTCCGGGAAGCGGGTTAAATGGTGTTTTTAACACTGAAATAGAATATTTTAAGTAGTACTTAAAATTAAATAAAAAAAATTATTAAAGATGAAAAAGTCTAAGAAAAAGGGTTAAGGACAAAAGCAAAATATTCCTGTTGTTTATCAGGAGTAAAAACACGTTAATTCATTATAAAATATAAAGAGAAAATTAAAAAATTATTAATCCCATACCTGCTCATTGTATATATTATAATTGAATAAAAAATTGAGCCTTATTATTGTTGGATGGCACGGAGTTTTATAATAAAAATTTCTCCATTAGGATTCTTCCTTGATCAACGAAAATTCGAAACGTAGCAAAGCATATATAGTAAAGAAACACTGACAGTTTCAGATGAGGCAATGAATGAAGGACAAAGTTTAAAGTACATTGAAAAGAAAAAGGTGATAACATGCATATGATCTTAACTAAGTTAAGGGTAGGTGGTGGGATAAGAAGTATGGTTCCGTCCTTTACGTGTGTTGTTGGTAACTAAAAAGTTGTTCCTAGTTTTATCACACTCTTTTCTTTTTCCTTGATGCACCCAAGAGGAAAAAGACCAACAAATCGTTAGTAACTATAGTTAGGTCTTCTTAAATGGTGTATTAATTGGTTCTTCCTTTATATTTTAAGATTTTTCAATACTATATGACATGGTAAGGCATTAGACAATACCAGGAAGTTCTCAATAAAATGACCTAGTTGAGGGAATGAATAAAACCATTCTAAAAAAGTGAGATGCATAATGTTAAATGTTGGAGTTTCAAAAGTGTTTTTTTGGCTAAAATTGTTATTATTGTTGCCTACATGATCAATAGATGTCCCTAAAGATGAGAATCCTAAGGAAATCTGATCAGGCCATTCTTCCCCAACCTTAATCACTAGAGAATATTTGGTTGTGTTGCCTATACTCACATAAGGAAAGGAAAACTACATGCACGTAGTGTCAAGTGTTTGTTTCTGGACTATCCATAAGATGTTAAAGGATAATGTCTATGATTTCTTGATCTAGTATTAAAGAAATGTATCATCAGCACAGACGTCGTCTTCAATGACACTAAAATGACTTATAAACCAATAGTTTAAGAATGTGAGTCTAGAAGTACATATGATGGTGAGAAAGCCCATATTGAGGTGGCAAAGAAGAGTTTAATTTCTAACAAGATGATGCCTTAGACGATCTTATAGATGATAGAAAAGAATCTTCTAATGAAGACAAACGATTTGATGATTACATGCTTGTCAGAGATAGAACGGGGAGAATGATAAGAGCTCTAGTGAAGTATGGATATGTTGAGCTCATTGCATACTCCTTAGTGGTTGCTAGTGAGATGCTAGACAATGAATTATTTAGTGTATCATCTACACTAGCAAGTAAGCAGATGACTCAATGTTTAGATTCCATGAATGAGGAGATGAAGTCACTCCATTTTGAACAACACATGGACTCTTGTTGGTCAACTTTTGGGTTCTATGTTGGTCAGTTGCAAATGAATTTTCAAACGTAAAGATGGTAATCCATAAATTGGCCAACAAAATTCAAGGCAAAATTGGTGGCTAGAGGCTTTAGTAAAAGAGAAGGAGTTTAGTATAGTTTGGTGTTTTCTCTTGTAGTAAAGTACAAATCCATTAGGATGTTGTTAGCCATGTTGTCCTGTTTAACCTTGAAATGGAACATATGGAAGTTAAGAATATGTTGAAGAGATTAAAAATAAATAAAGTTATTGAAATTGGACATTAATTTAAGTGATAAAATATTTTTTATTTTATTAATTAGTTATAAAGATTTTAGCTGTCAACTTTAAATTTTAAATAATTTTTAAAATTTTGATAACTAATTAAATTTTATTTTAAAAATTATTTATTAATAATAGAAATTAATTTAGATATCGATAAATTTGTATTGTTTAAAATATTATTTAATTTAATCAGTATAACAATTAATTATTTTTTTAAATTAATTTTTATTTAATAATATTTTAGTAATGAAATGAAAAGTATATTAAAATAATCAATTATTTTATTTATAAATTAATAATAGGGTTAATTTTGGAATTATTTCCATTTATGCTTTTCCAATAGATTTAAAAAAAATATGAAGATTAAAACATTATCAATAGTAGAAATTCAATATTAAAATTAATTACGATGAAAATAGATCTAACTTATTAAAAAGTTACAACTAACTAAAGTTTATATTTATTTTAAATACTTTTTATTTTTATTTGAAGTAATATTTCCATTTATAAATGTCTGTAAACATTTAATTTATAAAAATGTAACATATAGATATATGAGGAAAATATACTTAGAAGCTGAAAGCTCTTATGTATTTGTTTCCTTTATGCACATACGTATAAAATTATGTTTATTTTTGTTTACTGCAAAGTTCACCAAAACAAATGGATTTTTCTAAGAAAATCAGAAAGGTCTTAACTAAGGGTTTTTTTCAATTTTTTATTGTAGCAATTTTATTCATTTTGGTCACATGAAAAATCTTTTATTGGTCATTTTTATATCTACAGTCAAATTTGATCATAATGAGACCCATTTAGAGTTTAAGAGACACATTTAATTTGTTAATTATTTTAATAATTATTTAATTTTTACCTATTTTTTATTTAGTATTGAGATTTATTAAATTATATTTTTTTTTTATATTTCCTATTGAAAAAATAAAATATATACCATTTGACATGAAATTCGTGATAATATTATATTTTCTTTAATATTTGTTTTATTTTTTTTAAATATTATTTAATTAATATTTAAAATAGTACCTACTACAATATAAAGATGAGGTTGAAGGTGGGTATCCCTATATCCAAATCAATATGTTTAGTAGGTTGGTTTGGTTCCAAATTTCTAAAAGAATTAAAAGATCAACCAATTTAAATAAATGAAAATTCAATGTTAAAGTTTTATTTTTCTCATAATTAATCCAATCTAAACCTAAATGTAAAGATTTGTAAGAAATAATAGTATAATAATTGATTTTGTTTTTCCATAGTTATTATATATGGTAGCCATTGTCCAAATTAAAGACTAACCACTTGATTGAAAACCTATCTTCTTCAATGGTCTCTTTCCTATCTCACTGTGGAATTGTCATTATCTATTGTTCATCTACTTTTTCAACACCTAAACTGTGTCTCCTACCATAGCCAAAATCTCTCTTTCTGGTTTCTTCCATCTTCTATTCCGATAAAAAACACTTTTTAATATTCAGTTACTGTTCTCTTCAACTCCTCACTCCTCTTTCGAGACCAAAAAACTTGAAGAGCATCAACAACTTGTGTGAAGGTATATATTCTATTCCCTTACTTTTTTTTCCCTGCCATACGGGGTTGTTCATCATCTTCTATAATCCAAATGAATATACCTTAATTAGTGTGTTGCTTTTCTATATATCTTAATTTCTTGCTCTTATATATATACATGTGTGTGTATATATATGTGCAGAGATTGTGAATGAAGTGGTGAACATCTGAAGGGTTTGTTGACAGAAGATAGAGAGCACAGTTGAACATACCCAAAAGGCTTTGTGTGTGCGCAGTTTTGTGCTCTCTGATCTTCTGTCAATGTACTCATTTTCTCACCCACTAGCTTGTTAGTTCCTTGATTCGACATGAGAACTGAATACCCTTTGATTTGATTTTCTTGAACATGCAAATTTCTCAGTGAGAAAACTCTGGTAAGTACTTCCTTCTACTTTAGCCTCTATATGTGTTTGTGTTGAAACTGTGACACTGCATTCCAAAGCACACATTAAAAGCTATCAGAAAGCACAGAAAATTGTCTTCTCTTTCAACAGTTTCTTCCTTGAGTCGGTGGCTGCATGATTTCTTGTTCAGTTAACTATATTCATGTATAAAATATGTTGTTTTCACTGAATACAGCACTGGGAAAGGCACAGCACATTTTCATCTTCTGCAGTTGACTTGACTGAGTCAGTTGTGCTTTGTGTGTGGTTGCAGTGACTTGTAGTTTATCTAAGACAGTATTAATTGTATAGTTAATACATAACTACATAGATAAAACTTTAAATTGGTATGATAGAAAAGAAAAGATCAATCTCTTAAGTTGATCTTAATTAATGTCTCAAAAGGTTAATCTTTTGGTTTTGACAGGTAGATTACCAAGTAAAGCAATAAGAGAAAAAGGTGAATTACATACAGTAGAAATAAATAGGATTGTTCTCAGTACCATAGCTGGAATCTATATATATATATTTTATTCAAGTGTTGATATGATAGATCATATATGACAAATGCTAAAATATTTTTTATTGCCTTCATTTCAGTACATTTTTTATTATCAAAAGAAATATTGATAAATCTTTCTTGGATCTCATTTTTGTATTTGTTGATTATGAAAATATATTAGTTTTTTTCAGTACTAAAGAAAAGCTAAAATAAAAAAATGCAGTAGATCATACTAAATGGGGTGGATCTGAGTTAATATTCATTGGTCTTTCTTTGTTTTTAATGTAACCCACTTGCCCTTTGCTTAAAACAATGAGTATGCTAAAAATATTATTATAGGAGAGTGACATTCTAGCTTACAAATCAACCTGACTTATCAACAAAGGTTGGTTTTAATGGAAACCTAGTATCTCTTCTTTGGATTCTCCGTTGAAAGAAATCTTCATAACTAGTTGTAATTTATTAAAAAAAAAAACCACTTTTTTCCTAAGAACTTTTTTTCAAAAAAATTAATAATAAAAATCATGAACAAACTGTATTTTTTTATCAACAATAAAAAATAAATAAATATGAGTCACTTTAAGGGTGATTCAATCCTTATACATAATGACGACCTTAATCACACCCAGTAAACATACTCCCATGTATGGCTATACAAGAAACTCCTAACTTAACTCAGAGAAAATCGCCTGACATACTAAGTAAATATCTCATAAGATCATCATAATACAAATCATCGGGTCTATGCACTAATCAGAAAAGGAAAAAAACGCAGACTGTGTGACTTGGATGAAACCTAAGACCAAGTCTTTAATTGGACCAACGCGAAAGTTTCCAGTACATCTACTACTCTTCCTTTAAAAATAACCCTATTTTTGTGCCTCCAAACCTCATTAACTAGTGCGATCCAAATCTCTCCCCAAACATCGTCCACCGAAGCTGGCGCATTACTCATTGGGAAAAATCTAACAATGGAACATTATGAACAAACTGCATAAAAGATCATGACACTATTATCATTAAAAAGTAGTTCAAAATTATTTTTTTACTTTTACTTACAGTTACATTTTCAATTGATGAGTTATGTGAAAGTAGGGTAGGTTGGGTTTTAGGGGTTTTTGTATAGTTATAGATAGAGAATCTTGGGAATGCATTGGAGATTGAGGGGGAAACAAACTTTAGCTGTCACAGCAGATAAGTAAGGATACGCTCTCCCTGTTCACATCTATTTGGGACATTTTGTTAAAGCCTTGTCTTCTGTCCTTTCTCACTCTAAATCCCAAACTTGAAGGTATGCTTGTACTCTTCTTTTGGACTTTTCCTCCATTTTTCATTCAAGTCTTTGCTGTAGGGTTCCCTATGAGATAGAAAAATATAACAGAATCTTTATCATTTAGAAATGCATAAACAATCATGTCAATAGGCCAAACTCATGCACACATACAAATTAAATAAGCATTTGGTTTCCTCTATCTTTCTGCCCACTAAAATCAACACTGATGTCATTTGTTTTTCATTTACCGATGGAATTTTAATATAATTAATGGATGTTCACTAGTAAAATCAATTTTTTTTTATATTACAAGAAAATCATCACTACAAGAAAATCATCAAATAAAAATCAATTTTTAGAGACCAAAATAATTAGTTGCAATAGTAACTAAATTAGAGATATTTTAGGAATTAAAAAAAAATTAGTTTCTAAATTACTTTCTATTATTGTTAAATAGTTTCTAAATTGGCAATTATTTAGATTCTAAATTTGGTAGCAAAAACCTTGGTTGTTAATTAGATATCAATATAGAAATCATTTAACAATAATAGAAACTAATTAAGAAACCAAAAATTTATTTAGTCACTATAGCAACTGATTATTTTTTGTTTCTAATATTGGTTTCTATTTCATGATTTTCTTATAGTGCATTAAATAGAAACTAGTTTCAAAAACAAAATTTGATTAGTTACTATGTTAAATAAATTAGATACTATTTTAGAGAATAACAAAATTGCTAATAATGAGATATAAAATAATTTATATTATTAATAAATAGTTTATAAATTGATATTTAATTACTTGTCAAAGTTTTAATTACCAACTAATTAGATTCTAAAGTTGGTAATTAAAATTTTGATAGCTAATTAGATACCAATTTAAAAATTGGTTGTTAATAATAAAAACTATCTTAGATATTAATATTTTTTTAACATGATTATTAAGAAAATTTAACCCAAAGATAAAGAATTAAGTTGTATTGGATGTAATAGTAACTGAATTATTTTTAAAGAAATTAAACTGAACTTCTTTTTAGCTTAGTGTTTAGTAATTGAATTGTTCCAAAATTACTTATCTAAACTATAGTTTATATATTTAGAAATGTGTTTTTAAATCAGATTTATATTATAATAACTAAATCAATTCAGCTATAGTTCCAACAAAGTAGTTTAGTTTGATTTAATTCAATTAAATTATAATTCAGTTAAATAAATTTGAATAATTATACAATTTAGTTTAATACTCTATTTTTTTTTTATATTTTAGTTTGATTTTGCATTATATTTTATCCCCTGACTATAATTATATTAATTGGAAGAATAATTTAAAATCATTAAGTTAACCTACCATATTAATTAAATAATTAACCAAAAACATCCATAATGTTTAAATTTTTTTCAATTGTTTTTTTAGACCATACCTTGTTCTACAAATTTAAATATCTCACGAAAAATCATTCTGATTCCAAGGTTATATGTTATAACATTGCTATGTGAGTTCTTAATTAATTTTATGAATCTTAAGTCAACTTATTCTTTAAATAGTTTAAATATTTTTTCATTAATGTGTCCCTTTTAAAACATAACAAAAATCTTAAGCAACACTTGTTTATATATATCACGTGTGTTTACTTAAGAAATCATGTGTTTTATTAAATAACATTGCTTAAATAAAATAACATTGAAAAGCAATCAGGAGATAAACTAATATCTCTTGAGACATTTCGTGAGAAAATGTTACTTTAATTAACCAGCCACTTTCATTCTAGAATATATCCATAGAATCGATTCTTTTAAATAAGAACATGGACACTTAATTTAAATTGTGAAGTTTTGACATGGGCAGGGTTGAGATCTTGTTGTCAATATTTTTACAAAACACTTCTATAATAAAATAAAATGAATAAAATGTTTTATAAACTAAAATTAATTTATATATGAAACAAAATCATCTCTTTAAAAGGTAAGATGTAGAAGTTTTGAAATAAGTAGAGGCAAAAAATTATTTTATTGATAATGGTAATACCAAAATGTATAGTCTTTCAATATTTATAATTTGCTATTTAAGGTACTTATTGTTTGGGAGTAAGCCATATATTGTAAATTCTTCACTATGTGAAGATAAATCCGTGAGATTTTACTATTTGCTCTATGTGAGAGTGTTTCTCACTTGTGAGAAATCTTAATCTTAAGGGAGATTAAGACTATTTGTCTGGAGAGATGTTCAATGCTTGTTATCTAGAGAGGTGAATAATACTTGTTATATGGAGAGGTGGAGAATAGTTGAGTTGTTAAAGAATCTTAAGCGGGTTGCTTAAGGGGACTGAACATAACCCAAGTTGTGGGGGAACCAATACATCCTTTCTTGAATACAATGTTGATCTTTTGATTTTTGTAAAAAAAGGTATCTCCTATCTACTACTCAATTCCATTAGAAACTTCACTAATAAATAATCCCTTATATCCCTTATATTTTAGATATTGCTTTGCCTTGTTAATTTTGTAGACATCTAAATTTGAGTTCAGGCTCTATTCAACCCCCCTTTTAGAGCCAATTGTACCTTTAGTTGGTATTAGAGCTAACCTCAAAGGTGATCTTAACAGAATGTGAGAAAACCATCATACAACGAACTCAATAAAATTTGAAGGTCAAGCCATCAACAGGGCACCCTTGTTCAAGGGAGAGAAGTATGATCTATGGATGCTGAAAATGACATCCTTTCTTGAATACAATGTTGATCTTTTGATTTTTGTAAAGAAATGTATCTCATATCTACTCAATTCCATTAGAAACTTCACTAATAAATAATCATGGAAAGAGGAAGAGAAATATATCAACAAAAAGCAAAACCTAGGCATATTCTATTATGCTCTCTATCTAAAGAGGAAACATCTAAAGTCCATGCCATGGCCAACACAAAGGACATTTGGGAAACAATCACACTATCTTATGAAGGATCTAAAGAGGTCAAACAAAACATGCTTACCCTTCTAAAAACTCAACATGAGATGTTTAGGATTGAAGAAAATGAATCCATCCAGTTAATGGTAATCAGGTTGCAAACCATCATAAACAACTTTAGATCCTCGGGAACAGTCATAAGTCAGTATGACATAAATGACAAAGTTATGAGGACTCTCCCAACAAAATGGAGAATACAAGAAACTCTCTTAAAGATTCAAAAGATCTTGAAGCCATGTTCTTGGAAGAACTGGTAGACATTCTAATAATTCATGATAAGGTTCTCCAAGGAGATGATAAAACTACCAAAGGCAAAAGCCTCACCCTAAAAGCATTCAATAAAGCCAAGAAGACAAAATCTCTTAAAGTCTTTGAAGAAAATGAGGATACATCAGACGATTCAGAATCAAATTATGAGGATTCTGCGTTCATCACTCAAAAATTTAAAAAGATGTGTAAAAGGAAAAGGAACTCTACAAAGGACAAAAAGTATACCAGAGAAACCAAAGGAAAGCACACCTGTTTTGGCTGAAACAAACCTAGACACATAAAGTCTGAGTGTCTAGAACAAATAGAAGAAAAGGACAAGAGAAATTTTACCAAAAAGAAAGGTCTAATGTAAACATAGGAAGACCTAGACCTTTCTAAAGGTACAATTGGCTCTAGAAGAGGGGTTTGAATAGAGCACAAACTCTAATTTCGTACCTACGAAAATATAAAGGGGAAGCAATATCTAAAAGATAAAGGACAAAGAGAAAAGTACGCACAAAATTTATACTGGTTCACCCACAACTTCGGCTATGTCCAGTCCCCTTAAGCAACCTACTTAAGAGCATTTATCAACTCAAGTATTCTCCACCTTTCTCGGTACTCAAGTATACTCCACATCTCCAGGTAACAAGTATTGAACACCTCTCCAGAAAACAAGTATTGAACACCTCTTTAGGAAGCAAGTTTTAATCTCTCCCTGAGACTAAGACCTCTCAACAAGTGAGAAAAACACTCTCAAACAGAGAGCAAACAATGAAAGCTCACAGGGTAATCCTTACACAGTGAAGGATTTACAATAAGGTTCACTCCACAAACTGAGGGCTCTAAGCAACAAATATGAAGTACTCTCTCAGAAAGACTATACACACTAAAACAATGAACGCTTAATCGTCTATGATGATCTTGTATGCTTGTATATTCTTGTGTGTATGTTCATCATCTTCAAGGTCATTATATAATGTTTTAGATTGTGACAGTTGAAACTTTGATTCTTCTCTTTATTCTCATAGTCGTTGGATGTTGGATAAGGAAATCTTTGCTCTTAATTGATTATTCTCTTCTTGGACTTCAATTGTATTTGATTTTTTTCTTTTTCCAGTCCCAATGTAAACATTGATTCATTAATATTGTAATCTCCAGGTATCCTTCATTTCTATGCATTGTTCATCATCTTCATTACGTTAGACGCTGAATATGTTAACTCTTGCTTTGATTATATTCTCTGCGTCTTTGAGCATATGTAACAATTTGAATTATTTCTTTTGTGATCTTTGATATGAATGTTAACCCTTTAATGCATGGGACTGATTCTTCAATCATATATTTTTCACTTGCTTTATTGCAATTACCTTGGATGTTGAATATGGAAATAATTGCTTTGTCATTTACTATGCTTTAACAATTTTTGAATATCTTTTTTCACTTGTGATTCTTGGGAATATTGATCTAATTTATCTTATTGTACTTGAATCACATTATCCTCTTTGTGAATTTCGTTCTTCACTTTGTGATGTACTCATTTTTTTGAACAACTTCTTTAATAAACTCATCAAGAATATTGTATTGATTCCTCATTATATCAAACATTGAATTAGGAAAGTTTTTGCTTACGTCTTTAATGCTCTTTGCAAAAAAAGTATAAGACTCCTTTCAACTCCCCCCCTACATTTACTTTCTAGAAGAATGTTTTTGCTACTTCTATACAGAGAAATTAATAAGAAATGTTTGTGATTTCTTACTATTGGTGTGTTCTAGTTGGTATGTTTTGATGTTGCTTTGATGGTTAAATATGTTCTAAGACACAAGCTGAAAGTTGTTTTTGTCATCATAAAAAAAAGTATATTATGGAAGATCTATACTACATTAGAGGGTCTGGTGACCAAAAGATGATATATGGAGTTTATGTTTTTTATGATAACAAAAAAAACTAAATGATTTATTTGTGATTTGAATGATTTATCTGAGCTACTACTGGTTATTGAAAGCTATAGTACACAGTAGACCCTCTGAGTGTCTATAGTTTTGTCCATGATAAAAGATTTGATGAACGTGTAACAAGTTTTAGTTTATAGTTAAACAAAATCTTGTAAATATATATTTACTAAAAATGCATTCAATCAAAGAGATATTATATAAAAAAAATAGAAATATTTCAAATTGAATATTTTGTGAAAAGTTTAGGTTTTTAAACTGACTTTCTTTGACCTTATTTTCGTATATCTTTAAATCTATCTTTTCCTAAACAAATTTGTTCAAATTATATCTTGAAAATATCTTTTTGATATGTTGTGAATATCTCTAAAAAATTTTAAAAACAAAAATGCATTAAATAATTGAAAATCCCAAATATTCTATTTTTAGCATCACACATTATTTAGAAAAAACAAATCTGATTTTATTTTAATTTGTTTTACTAACCCATATTTCAAATACTTTCGAATTAGTTTTAAATAGATTCCAAGAAAAAAAAAAGTTGAAAGTTTAAAATTCCAAGTTTGAAAGCAAAATACTAGAATATGGGTTAGTAGAAAATTTCTTAATCACTATCCTAAGTGTTTCCACTCATAAAATGGTTAGGCTTTGATACACAAAACAATTTCAAAAAGTTAATGGTCACTAAAATCACTCAAAAACAATACTTAAAAGGGCACTAAAATTGCCTTAAATTTCAAACCAAGAATACTTACTTTCAAGAGAAAGAGACACCAATTTAAGAAGTATTTATAGAAATTTTTAGTAAAGAAAACTATAACAAAAAACTTATAGAAATTTGGAAATACAGTCTAGAATTGATAAAAAAAGAAAAGAAATCTGTACCAAAATATTACTAAAGGATATAACAAAAGACAAAAAAAAAAAATCTAGAAAAGGATACTTGAAAGATGCAAAATTAAGCAATCAATTTAACTTATAAGATTCATGTTATAATTTCTAATGAAAGTTACCTAAAACAAACATATTAATGGGACAAAACCCACACACACAAAAAGGATACAATTTAGAAATTCCAATATTAATTCAATAGCTAAAAGATTTCAAGAAATTAGGACAAACTATCCGTGAGACATGTGAAATTTTTAACTAGTTTTCCAACTAATCTTTAAACGTTCTTTCTTTTCTTTTCTTTTTTTCTGAATTTTTCTTTGGCATTTTAGGCACTTAGATTTCTCGGTATTTTCAGAAAATAATATACTAAAATTATTGGTTTTTTCTTTTGATTATTGAATTCAACTATAAAAAAAACAACCACAAAAAAGTGAAATTACAACACTACTTGTATATAATGTTTATGAGTCTCACATCCACCAAAACATGGTCATTTTCATAAAACGTTTAAAAGGACTTCTAACAATTTTAAATTATAGAAAATTTGAAGATGAAACAAATTATACAAGTTCTAAACAATATGTCTCGACCACATAAAGAATACACACACCAAAAAATAAACTAAAATTTAATAATTTGTAAACTCGACTAAATCAAGAACATTTTAAATAATTCAAATTCATTTCAACTAACTAAAATTAATTTTAACTTTTATTAAAAAAAGTGTTACACACTTCAAAAATATATTTAAATAAAAAAAAACAATTAAGATAAAATCTTATGAGCTTCCTTACAACCAAATTGAACATAATCAAAAACTACTTTTAAAAAAACAATATCAACCTATTAATATATTTTTCACCAAAATCCATGAGGTATGCTTTATTTAACTCTTTAATTATACTACTTTTTTCCAATCACATCTTCCACCACCACTCATATTTAAAGATGATCTTATCATAACCAATAAAAATAAAAATACACAATCTTAAGTTTGAATTATCTAGGATGTATAATCTCTAACAACTAGGAGTGACAAAGTGAGGCGGGTCGTGCAGGTCGACTCACGATCTGCTAAAAAAAACGCGGGGCGGGTTGCTTATTTGAACCCATTAGCCCACGTGGGCCAAGTGCGAGGCAGGGCGGGTTGGCTTGCATAACCCGCATAACTTTAAAATGTAGAAATTTTTTTCTGCATCCCCATATTTTCTTCATGTAGCCTCATATATTTCACATTCTGAAATTTTTAATAACATCTTACTACGCATGTCTCGTGAAAATAATATTATGAGACCATTTACCTAATTCATCTAAATAAAAAATTCAAAATTTTTATTTTTATTTTATTTTTTTAAAATATTTCTTATGCGGGTTGGCCTGGGTTGGCCTGTAGGCCCGCAGGCCAACCCTTATGCAGGGCAGGCTAGAAAAATCAATCCGCAAATTCTATGCGGGGAGGGCCAACCTCTACCCACGTTTTGCAAGCCAAGTGCGGGGCAAGTCTATGTGGGGCGGGCCAACCCGCATTGTCACCCTTACTAACAACTCTACAAAATCTTTACGACCAAAGACATACAAGTGGTAATGAAAAGACCCTTGTCTTACCACACAAATCCTATCATTCAACCTCACAACATCATCAAATCCTATACCAAAATTACTCTTCTAACCTTGGACTATAATATCCAATTGGACAATAAATAATTGAAGGGATAGAATAACTAGACAATGCGATACATAACTTTGGAACATTGTATGTTTTCTTGTTCATATCCCTTAGGTGTCAATCTTTTTACGTATTAAAGTGTCTTTTGTACTACTAAGATCAACTTGCACTTTGTATCTCTTAAGTGATAATTTTTTTTATTCCTATGATTATTTATTTAATTTTTAAAAATTTATTTTTTTCCAATTTATAATTGTTGTCTAAATTATATATATATATATATAATTTTTATAATATATAGTCAAATTATTATGATTGTTTATTCATTTGTTAGATTCTCATCAATAACGAAGCAAGAAAACAAGAATAAAATTGAAGAAAACACTTTATTGATAACAAAAGGTCTATACGCAAAGAACTTTCAGACAACAGTGTCTTTACAAAGATTACGAGAACTTTTATAAACTCTCTATATATAGACTCAAAACAGAAGGAGTAACAAAAGACCATTCAAAAGAAAAAAAAAATCTTAAGACAATTATAACAAACACATACTAAACTTTCTAGCTTGTATAATTCTCTATCATATCAAATGGTCTAGCTATCTAACTAAGCTCTTGTACATTATTTAGAGTCAATCACACCTTGAATCCAAATCATGGAAGAGCTTCCAACTTCAACTTCCTTTTTTCTCAAACGAAAAATTAACCAGCTCCAGACATTGTCTGAACTAAGATCTTGGCAGGGACTTTGTATACACATATACTGGATTTTGTTCTGAGGTTATCTACTTGATCCTAACCTCTCCAGACTCAATAATGTCTCTAGCAAAATGTAGTATAATGTTTATGTGTTTCGTCCTCTCGTGGTAAATATGATAATTAACTAGATGTATGACGTTTTAACTATCACAATGAATAGTCGCATAGTATTTCACAATACATAGCTCTCCAATCATCTCCTTCAACCACAATGCCTCATTTACCCCTTATGTGAGTGTGATATACTCTTCCTAGGTAATAGATAAAGCTACGAATAATTACAAACTAGATTTCCAGCAAACTGCAATACAAAACAAGGTAAAGACACACCCAAAAAGTGACTTTCTAGTATCAGCACTCCTTGGATAATCAAAGTCCACATACCCTTTTATAGAAGCTCTATTAAGGGTAGACCATCTATCCACGAGACTAAACAATATTGCTCCTAATGAGTTTGTCCAGGATCTACCATGTGCGTACTAACAACATTAACTGCGTGAGCCATATCTGGTCTACTACAGATCATCCCATACATGATGCTACCATCTCCATTAGCATACAGGATAGTCTTTATCTTCTTTCTTTCCTCCTCAGTAATTGGAGCTTGAGCAACTCAGAATTTTGTGTGGTGTCTCAACGGTTTCCCCACAAGTTTAGATTTGTGCATAATAAACCTCTCAACCACCTTCTACAAGACCCTTGCTGAGATAAATGTAGTATCTCAATCGTCTAATCCCTTTGTACGCCATCCCAATATAGCTTCGCAAGACCAAGTTCCTTCATTTTAAACTATAAACTTAATCTTCATTTGAGCTCTTTTAATGGTTGGCTATAAGGATATCATCCACATATAAAAAAGTAAGAACACCACAAATTCTTCTTTTCTTTTAAGGATTTAGACATGGTTATCATAACTACACCTTTAGAACCTTGACTGCCTTAAAAAGTCATCAAATATCTTGTACCACTTCCTTGTACTCTGTTTTAAGCCATACAAAGATTTTCCCAAGAGACAGACCTTCCCTTATGCTTCAACAAACCTCTCGGGCTACTGCATATAGATGGTCTCCTCTAGAATACCATACAGAAATGTTGTCTTCACGTCAAATGTTATAACACCAGATTGTGTTGGTTAACAATAGACATTAAAATCCTTATGGAACATTTTTTTTACCACAACTAAGAGTATCTCATTATAGTTAACTCTCTCCACCTGTGTAAAACCTTCCACCACCATTCTAGCCTTGAATCTTTGACCCTCCACACCCGATATTCCCTCCTTCTTCATGAACACCGACTTGCATCCTACCACCTTTTGATTTCTTGGTAGATCAACAAGTGTCCATGTGTAGTTCTTCTTTAGAGGCTCAATTTCTTCATCCATGACAACTTACCATTGTCAACCTTCTAAACCTTCTATAGCCTTCTAGAAACTTCTAGGTTTTTAATTGTCTATCTCATCAGTTGAGATCAACATATATAAACCTTTGTGTATGTTTATCATTCTCCTCTCTTATCATGATTAAGCTAATAATTGGAGTCAAAATCTGCACATTTTGACCTTCTCTTATAATGACCTTCTCTTATAAGTGGTAGACAGTTGATTAACAGAGTCTAATGCCTCATCCTCTAGAGACATCACATAATTAATTAAATTTAATATACCATTTTAAAATTATAATAATTAATTTTATATTTGACTGGAATAAAATATTTTTCTTCCCTCGAACAATGAAACATTTCAACTTCAATATAATTGTGTTCTACGGCATATCATACTTCTCTTTTCAAATTGCGTATCCTTTGACAGGAATCAAAACGTTTACCTTATCAGAAGCTTTTAAAAGAATTATATTTTGTGCGGGTATATTTTATTCTTATTATATTCAAATTTATTTTTAAAACATTATTATTCTTAATATATATTATAAAATACTTAACGTAGTTTAATTATAAAAAGTGTTTATTTATTATGAGAATTTAGTCAAAGATAATTTAGTTTTAAAATTTATAAATTAAATTCAGCATATTATATTTAAAACAAAGTATTTTCATACATAATAGTTACAACCTATAACTTGTTAAAAAAATTGTTTTTTTTTTCTTAATGTTCCCAAAATAACTAAGTCAATTATTGGATACCACTTGTTTATTATCCTCTCTCTTGCATCATGTTAAGCAGGTATATTGGTAAGGTAACTCATAAATAAAGAACAAAAAAACATAAAAATGATTTTCATTTTAAAGTTTTATAGCTTAACCCTTTGCTAATTTAAAATAAAAATTAATTGGGGCATTCCGAGAATTGAACTCGGGACCTCTCGCACCCTAAGCGAGAATCATACCACTAGACCAAATGCCCTTTTTATGGCTAAAAAGTTGTTACTTTAGATAACATAATTGAGACATTTTATCTGTCTATGATTAAATTTGTTTTAATTGTATAGTTTGATAAATATATAATTTTGGATCTTATGAGTGAGCAATTGAATTTTTAATTTATATGTTTAAATTAAAATAATTGATTTTAAAAAATTAAATGTTTTTATTTTAAATTATAAAAGCAAAGTTAGAGTATCTTATATTTTTAGAGAGCATAACAAATTTTACAATATTATTTAACTTACTGTGTTTTAAAATATGTGTTAAACAATGATTTGTTTGATTAGACAAAATTTAAATCTAAAAAAGTTTTTTTTAAAATAAATTTGTAATTTTGATAATAACAAATAATATTATAGGTTGATGTGTTTAAAAATGTGACTTAATATGTAACATGTCCTATAAATGTATAAGACTGGAGAATCATGTAATTCAAAATAACATTAAACACAAGTCTATTCAAGCGTTAAACCTATATAAATACTAGATGAAGACTATAAAAAGCATCATACATAAGTGAGTGAAGATCAGACACATTCAACAAACAAACATTAAGGAGAACATGCAGTACTTAAAGAGTAGGAAAAGCCTTGTATGAGAATACTAAACACTAGTACAAATAGGTATATGAAACAAATTGAAATTCTAAGATGAACGTTTATTAGTAGACAAACTAAGATGTAAAACTCACAAGACACATTTTGTCATTGCAAGGGTGTCTACTATAGAAGCAAGTTGACTCAGTTTCCAAAGATGGTTTCTATCACAACCGTTGAGTTAGGTAGCATTAATTGTCACGTGGTGAAGACCAGGTGACTCAAATCATTATCAAACATGACACTTAAGTTGTTATTTTTTTAAGTACAAATATTTACACTTTGACTATTAGTTATAACTTCTAGCCCGAATATAAGTGTTCAATCCAAAAAGTGGTATCATAGCCAAGGTCACAAGTTCATTTTTAATGGGACAATTTGTTGAACAAGACATTGATGTCTCCAAATCTCTATGGATCGCTTGAAGGTTGGATGTAGCTTGTGTGTGTGGTTCTGAGTAGTTTGAATAGTAAATCCACTCTTAGTTAGGATTCAAAGTTGGTTTAAATCAAATCCTTTTGAAAAAAAAAAGAGTATTTTACAAAGAAGTGATAAACAAACTAGTTGTTTTATCGTTTCAATCGGTTGTTTGTTACTTAGTGTTTTTGAAACATGTTTGACAAAGCTTAAATTGGTTGACTTTGTTATCAAGCCAATTCAATCGGTTGTTTCGAAAATTCAACTAATTGCTTTTTGAAAATCCTTAACAAAATTTGTTAAGTTTGGTAAATCTGTTTTAATTGTTTCAAAACTGATTTGGCTTCTTCGTTAAATGTTTTTAACTGCCTTTTGGAGTTTAAATAGTTTGTTTTACGTTCCTGGTAGTAATGATCTGAGATTAATCTTTTGAAATAAGTTTTTCTTCAAGATTTACATCAAGCTTTGATTGAACTTGCTAAGAGTGGAATAAGACTGTTGTGCAATCTTTTGTGATTCAATCTGTATTAGATGTGATCATTTCTTATTCTCTCTTGATATGCATTTTTGTAAAGAACTGTGATTCACAGAGTCATAGGTTGTTTTGATCTGTGGTGTGTTGTATTGCCAAAGGAAGTGTGTGTTCTTGAGGGGTTCAAAATCACTTATTTGGTGTCTATGTGGTTGTAATCTGTGGTTGATTATATAGTAGAATACCCAGTTATTTATGGGGACTGGGTGTAACTCTTGGGATAAGAGTATAAGAGTGAATCATTATAAATCTATTGTCTGATTCTCTCAATTACATATGTTTTAAGTTGTTTTTATAAACTTCTTATAAAAAAAACGGTTGAACTTATTCCAAATTAATTTTACTCTCAACTAAATATATTTTCAAATAAAACAATTATTCAGTAATAAATCTTCTTAAAATATCCAGAAAAATTAAATATCTTCATTCTAAGTTACTAAAAAATTTATCGCGCAACGAAAACTCCACAATGTCAAGATCCATAATTGATTAACTTACGAAAATTTTATCAAATTTCATAACTAATTTAAAACTTAAATAGATTTTATCAATAAATAAGATTTTAAATTTGAGCTCACATTAAGCTAAAATACTTTAAATATTTTTTTACTTAACTAGTAATAGATTATTTTTTTCAATAGGAAAAATGTATTTATAAAACTAAAATAATAGACAAATTATAACATTATGAAGGCACTTAATTCAATTCAAATTATAAGATGTATTAATTTAAACCATCTACTTGTATCTATTTGTATATATAGATTTAGACGGTCGACAAATTATAATAAATGCATAAACTGAATTTAAACTGTAACATGTATTAGAACAAACAATTTTTACATATGATCTAATATCATTATGAGAATCTAGAAAGAAGAAATAGCAAGAATGAAACAACATTCTCTTATTTCAAAAGTAAATAGAGGAATCATATAAAGAAGAAATTTATAAATTTAATATCCAACCCAAAAATTTGGAGCAATTAATATCCATTAATAAGATGAATATTAATCACATAGTTCACCATGAACGATGCTGATATCTGTTTTTAGTAATTATAATCACTTCAACATGAAACTCGACACCATATTGAAAAGGTCATTATTACACACACTATTAGAAAATTATTATGTAAAATCTAATTTTAATTAACTGTTATATGGATTAAAATATATATATTATTTTAGAGATTACAAAATTATTGATATTTAAGTTAGTTTAGATTGATAACTAATTTTTAAAATGGTATCTAATTAGTTATGTAGGTGTTTTAGTTACCAATTATTTAGAATTAGTAGCTAATTAGATATCAATTTAGAAACTAGTTATTAATAATAAAAAATAATTTAGATATTAATACTTTTTTTAGTCTTTAAAATAATATTTAATTTATTCAATATAACAACTAATTAATCTTTATCTCTAAATTAGTTTTTATTTGTTGATTTTCTTGTAGTGACATCACAACTCTTTGAATCAATAAATACAATCACAAGGAGTATTTTTCACTCACTTATACTTTGACACTTACTTATTATTTGGATATTTATACTCTTAATAACTTGCGTCAGAGAGTTTTTTTCCAGATGAATCCTCACTCGACTTTATCAGTAAAGTTCGACAATCCTTCGAGACAAAAACTAGTCATTCTTGAATACTTGGGTTCACCATCTCAAATGACTCAAATGCCAAATCCAGTAAAAACAGTAAATAAAAAAGCAAAAATTTATAGAAAAAACAAGGCATAAAAAAAAAAGAACAAACTTATTGTTAATAGAGGAAAAAAATAATCTTTTGTATTATGAAGTCAAACCAATTTATTCTTGTACATTTCAAAAAGGTACTGCAAAATAGTCTACTGTCGATGTTGAACACTCATCTGAAATACCAAAAACTTTCGTTGTTATGTGGGAATCGATTTTCTTATTAAATTTTATAAAGCCTCTCATGTTACTATTTTTTCACAGAATAATTTAGATTTTAGATCATAGATAGGTTGATCATAAATATTAATATATTTTTATAAATTTCTCTCGCATTCTATGGTAGAAAAAATGCATTATTTATTTGGTTTCTGTTTATGTCTTGGAAGTTTCCACATAATGAATAGTGATTGCTGGAAAAGCTCATGTGATGGGCTTCACTTTTCCAATTTATTCTTCACCAACCCCTCCAACCTATTTCTGACCTGAAATATTCCTGATCAGTTGATATAGTTGTATGCAAATATGTTTTCTATCATTCAATTTTTTTTTTAAATGTTAATTTAGCCTTGTAAAAATTTATTTCAATTATTTTTTTATCTTGCTTATTTTGGAAAAAAAAATTCATCCTTAAAATTTAAAAGTAATCTTTTTAGTCACTATCATTTAAAAAAAAAGAAGGTATATTTAATTTAACTCTTTTGGTCGATTATCACTACTTAAACGTTATTCATAAGAACTTGTATGAAAGAAAATAAAAATATAAAATTCATTTTTCTATAAATTAACATTTTTTATAAAAACTCATATTAGATGAACTTGAATCTTAACTAGCTTGACATTTTAAAGTTCAACTATTATTTTTCATCACAAAAACAAATTTATTAAAAAGAAAAAACAAGAACATAAACACAAACACTGAAAATCAAGTCAAATTCATATTTAAAAGTATACAAAATAAACTTCTTCTAAGACACTGCATAATTTGAAACAAAGGACTTAAAACATATTATGAAAAAACTCTAGGCTAATAATTATAAAAGGTATGCAACTAAATGAATTGAATTGAAACTATTTTTATCCAAAATTAATTAGCTTTTTTTTATCATTTCAAAATTAGTTAGCTTATTAACACACGGTAAATGTAAGATATCTTAAATTCCATAACCTAACAAGTCTTCATGAATTTTCTTGTCTCTTTCTAAGATACCGGGGACAATTATAGAAGAAGAAAAAGTTTGGCACATAAAACAAGAATCACACTCAAGACACACACTATAGCCATAGTCCACGGAAGCTCAATAGTCGAACTGACTCCCATAATCTCAACATATAGTGTTTTGAATACCTAGAAAATAAGTGAAGTTGTTAATAACTCATCCCAACTTCCTCTAAAAATACCACCATAAGTAGCATAATTCGGACAACCTGTAGTAGCTCCATCTGTTATTCATCTTGTCTCACACTTTTTCCAAATCACTTGAATAGTAGAACTACCTTTCCTAGGCCCATTTTTCATGCGAAAGAACTTCAAAACAAAAAAAGTATAACCTTTGATATTGCGTATGACAAAGTCCAAATTTATGTTTTTTTAACCTAAGGTGGTTTCTCATTCTCCAAATCATCCATAAAGAATAAGTAACAACAACTATGAGGATTTGTTTGACCAAAGGGATATCTGCCACTTTAAAGAATTGAATAAAATCATTAAGAGATGAGAAATACATACATTACAATAAAATAATTAAATAGAAACTAATTTTAGAGACTAAATATAATTAGTTACTATATTGACTAAATTAGATACTATTTTAGATAATAGAAAAATTATTGGTATTTCAAGTAGTTTTTATTATTAATAAAATTTTTATTAATAATAGAAAGATAACAATGTTTAAACTACCAACTTTACCGTAGTTAAAACTTTAATAACTAATTAGATATCAATTTAGAAACTAATTTATAAATTTTATTAATAATAAAAATTACTACTTACAAAACTTAGGCAACCTGACTCATCCTACTTTATTGGAAAAAAAAATCTTATTTTAGTTTTAAAATAAAAGTAAAACTACATATATTTTCCACAAATATAGAGACCAAAATTGTACTAAATTTTTATATCAATTAAATCAACGATTTAAAATATATGGAAGGATTAAAAGACATATAGGACCAATAATAAAATTGGACGTTTTTTTAACTAAATTATTCTTTCGTACCATTCATCATTGTGACGTGAAACATTGGTAAGTCAAATGTGTTCCGCAGTCAGTGGAAAAAAGCAAACAACAACATGATGTTGTGCAATGGAAAATATGAGTTTTGCCAAAATATATGATAATTAATTAGAAGAAACAATAAAACAAAAGCTTATGACATTGAATGAAGAAGTGAGTGCATGGTTATGCATATGTGGTTGAATTAGGGCATCACTAAGTCAAGAACAGCCATCATAATAAAGTAGGGTTGAGAAAATTTGTCCCAATAATAGAAAGTTGGAATTGGTTGTTCCATTGGCCCAAGATAAAGGCATTGTTGCCCAACCAACACACAAACAGGATAAAGTTATGGTTGTTTAATTATGTGTACCATGTGTACTGCCTATGCTTTAGAGTTTCTACTTGCTAGGATCACGCCAAAAAGTCAAATCTCTTTGCTCTCAACAAAATACAAGGGTTGATGATTATTTTAGTTTCATTGTTTCTTTCTTTTATTCAAGTTTGTCACCCTATTAGTAAAAGTTTAATTAAGTCTCTCAATATAACAATATAAAAGTTTTTTTTTCCAATATCTTAATATATTCTTCCATCGTTCATAGTAGAGACTAAGAGTATTTTATGTACTCACTCATCCCTCAATCCATCGATACGCATTTTAAGGACAAAATTGTGACGGAGCACCAATCATCAAAACGGATAATATCTCGAATACAGTGATTGACCCTAACAATGTTATTTCTCAGACTTGAGGTGAAACAATTTTCAATGTTCATTAAAACCTCTCTTTACAATAATGTGATTTTTTTATGATTGAAATTCGTATTGTTAGTTTTCGAATTACAGTGTCCATGTTTGTTTATTCATGATTTTATTAATAGTGAAATTAACCTGAAAAGTTATTAAAAATGAATAACTTAATTAATTTTTTATTATTAGTGAGATCAAATTTATTACAATAAATAATTAGTAAACAAAGAAAAATACTTTGCCTATAAAAATATGGAAGTGTAATAGTCTCACAAAAAAATCATCATGCTTATCAAATTTTACTATATGAATTACAATCTTGAATAAGTGTGTATAATATATTTTGGAATGAGAATTTGATAAACATGTGTACTCTTTATTTTGTGAAATCACCCACCTTCAAGGAAGTCAATTGTGTATAATTCTTTGCGAGTTATCTTCCTAGAAAACTACTTTGTTTTGCATTAAGAAGTGCTAACTAAGAATACTTAGGTTCTTATCTCAAGAAAAGATTGAAAAGGGTAACCATGAGTTATTTGTGTATTTGCTAAAATTAGTACCGACTAGTGTACTTTTTGTAATATTTTTTTTATTAGTGGAACCATTCAAGAGTTCTTAAAGAAGAATTTGACAAAATCCAAGAGGTGAAGTAGTATAAAAACTTTATATGATTTTCCTTTAATAAACTTGTTTGATAGACAATCTTCTTTTCAATATAAAAATTCTTAACACTCTATTCAATCCCTTCTAGAATCTTCATGTACCATCAATTACAATAACCGTTAATACTCCTTTTGTTTTTATATAAAACAAAACAATAGAGCAATTAAAATTGGACATACTTTTTGTCTTTATATTGAATATTTAAGGAGAGTAAGGTTCACTCAATATAATATATCACACAAATTATAATTTCAACAACAACATAATACTTTAAATCAAAAAAATTAAACAATATAATATTTTGAAAAAAATTAATAGGATTCCCTTGGACATTATAGGAAAGAATACTCCTTATCAACTTGTTTACAAAAATCAACCAAATTTACAAAATTTAAAAGTTGTTGGTTCTTTGTGTTTTGCTTCAAATTTATAGAAAGATATGATCAAAATAGATTCAAAAGCAAGAAAATGTGTATTTCCTGGATACAAAATTGGTATGAAAGGATATGTATTGCTTTATTTACACAATAAAGAAATATTAGTCTCTAGAGATGTGAATTTTTATGAGCATGTTTTTTCTTATTATCAGAGTTATTGTGAAATTGACAATAATCAACAATCTAGTGATTCCAATTATATAATTGAACTAGCTAATAAAAATGGTAATGTTAATGGTATGCCTAATCAGGATAATCGTGTTTAAGATGATACTAAAAATATTAGATGGTCTGCCAGGCATAAGAGAGTTCCTAGTTATTTGCAAAATTATCATTATCAATTATCCAATCATACAAATGACAAAACTCTGAGCAATCTTGATATTTGCTTATCTTAACTATAGAAAGTTAACTCCTAAGCATCTTAGTTATGTTTTAGCAATATCGTCTAATTAGGAACCACAGAGTTACAGTGATGTTATTAAGAACCCTGACTGGTGTGATGTCATCAAGAAAGAAATAAAAGCCTTAGAACAAAATGATTCTGGAAATTAATTGATCCTCCTCATGGTAAAAAAGTTATTGGTTGTAAATGGAAACACAATGCTAAAGGAGAGATAGAACTATACAAAGCTAGACTCGCTACTAAGGGTTATACCCAGTTAGAAGGTGTGGATTATCTATATACTTTCTCTCTTATTGCAAAATTAACCATTGTTAGAATGATTTTAGTTATTGTAGCTACACATAACTGGTACTTAATACAATTGGATATCAATAATTTGTTTCTTCACAGGGAGTTAAGCGAAGAAGTATATATGATTCCTCCACTAGGAATCACTTCTAAGATGGGAAATGTTTGTAGGTTAACAAAATCTTTACATGGATTGAAACAAGCAAGTAGACAATGATTTGCCAAACTTTCTTCTTTTCTAAAAAATATTGATTTTTCAGAGCCTGTCTTTGATCATTCTCTATATATAAAGAAAATTGAAGATGATTTTACTACATTATTAGTATACGTAAATGATATTATTCTTGTAGGTAATTTCATCTCTGAAATAACAAAGATAACACAACTGCTTGATGAAACCTTCAAAGTTAAAAGACCTGGGAGACTTGAAAAATTTTCTTAGGTTAGAAATTGCTAGGTCCACTAATGGTATACATATTTCTCAACGAAGGTATGCTCTAGATGTCATTTTTGATGCAGGACTTTTTGTTGCCATACCTTTTATTACACCAATGGTCAAAAACACGAAGAATGTGTTCAATAAAGATGTTCCAATGAAAGATGTAACCTCTTATCAAAGGCTCATCGGAAGGCTAATATATCTCACCAATATCAAGTTTAACATAAGCTATGTTGTCTAGTTCTTAAGCCAATTCATGCATGCTCCCACCTTAGAACATCATCATGTTGCTCACCGAATACTGAGATACATAAAAGGGACACCTAGACGAGGTTTATTCTTTCCTAGCAGTTCTAACTTGCAAACCAAATGATTTTGTGATTTGGATTGGGCCACCTTCCCTCAAAGAACACGCTCAACAACAAGATTTTATGTATTTCTTGGATCTTTGTTAATCAGTTGGAAATCAAAAAAACAATCTATTGTTTCACAATTCTCTTCTGAAGCTAGGTACCATGCTCTTGATACACTTGTTTACGATGTTCAGTGGCTGACTTACTTGATCAATGAATTTAATGTTCTAACAGAAACACCAGCTGCTACCATTTATTGTGAAAATCAATATGCAAGGTACATCGCTCATAATCCCATTTTTCACAAAAGAACTAAACACATAATGATAGATTTCCACGTAGTTCATGAAAAACTTCAATCCAAGTTCTTCCAGTTGCTTCCTATTTCAAGTATTCATCAAGCTGCATTTGTGTTTACTAAATCGCTTGATCGAAGGGTTTTCACTTATGTCGTCTCCAAGCTTGGGTTGATAGACATCTACCACAAATCTTGACGGGGGGCTATTAAGTTTTGTAACCCTTTCAGCTTATGTTGAAGTAGTTTTGCGTTTAGTCACTCTCTGACACTTAATGCTCTTGGAGGCTAGAGGATGTTTTCAGACGTTTTCTATTAGGCGATGTTCTTAGACTCTAGACGGTGCTCTCAGACGCTCTCTGGTAGATGATGTTCGTAGTCACTATACGGTACTCCCAAAATGCACTTTGTTAGGCAATGTTCTTAGGCATTAAACGATGCTCTTAATCATAATCTGTCAGACGCATAGTGTAGGTCCTATAAATATAAACGATGTACTCTATTTTCATTTAATGAAAAAAATCCGACTCTATTTTTTTGTTTTCCTCCCTTCTTGAGTGTGCTTTTCTCTTAATCAATGAAGCTAAGTTTTATTCATACATGAATATGCATACATATTATTCGTTTTGTTTGTTCTCTTGCAAGTAAAACTTCTTATGCAAAAAATTCAATTCGTTTTAACTTATTCCACATTTGACCGATAAAAATGGGTTGAGATAGTTTGCTCTACATAAGACTTGTGAATTAATAATTTTGACCCATCCCACATAACTATGAGTTTGTGGGCCGGTGGATTGACCGACAAATTTTTAAAAATTAACAAAGTTATTACAGTAAATGAAGATGAATATTTCTTGTCTGATGTGATGCTTTTAATGTAGCATACGTAATCGCACGTAATCGTAATGAAGAAAGAGAAGTTTTGATGAACCCTAATTGTAGAGAAAAATAAATATAAAAAAAACTTTTACTCACTTGTATATTAGAGAGTAAAATACATGGTGTATATATAAGAAAAAGATTAAGACCTAGCTGAAACAGAAAAAGGAAAGTTGGGTCAAACAAACAAAGCCCAATAATTTAAAATAGAAAAATAAATATTTTAACAAAAGTCTTGTAATTTTTTTAATTTTAAATTTGAGTATACTGTAAAAAAATATAATAATTATAAAAAATTTAAAGATTAATAATTTATTACTTACTACCAGTAAATAAGAAAATATTATATAAAAATATATTGAAATAATTATAAAATAAAATATAGATTTGTAATTATATGTATGTTACTAATAAAATGATAAATTAAAATATTTAATTAAAATCATTAAATTGGTAGAGCCAAAGCCATAGAATGTGCGCCCATTCATGTGGATCACACCGTAAAGAAAGAAACATGGCACAATTTAAGGGAAGAAGAACGGGAGAAAGGGCAAAACTCAGTCAACACATTCAACTGATAAAATAAACGTTTTTTTATTCCAAAACTTTACGAAAAAACATATTGAAAATTTTTATTGAATTCAAAGATGTATTTAATTATCTTATTCTAGGCCAAGGCTTCAACATGATATTCGTATAGTAAACCCATTTATAAAAAAAGTTAAAATTAAAAATCAGTATTACATATCAATCAAAAAAAAAAAATATACATAAAATAATATTTTAATTTTTAAATTATAAAAAAATAGTAAATCTCAATTCAATCTTATCCCAATTATAGATTTATTTTTTAAATTAATTTTGATATTGAGAAGAAAAAAATTATACAATATTTTTGAATCTATGAAAATGTTTTTAAAGGAAAAAATATAGGTTTAATAGCTTTCTCCCTTCTAATACAATGATTTTTTTTTTAATTTAGTCTCACTATTTTTTTTTTTATTCTCAAGTTGGTCCATTTTTTTATAAAAATAAATTTTAAGTAATTTCTTCAATCAAATTTATTGTGAGAGTGTTACTATTAGTAGTGTTTGTGGCGCGTGATTTCCATTTTTAGTAAAAACAAAAAAAATAATGTGGTTTGGTTTGAAAGAAAAACAAAATCCGAACCAAACCAAATTAATTTGTGTAGTTTGGTTTGGACCGGAACGATTTTTAATTTTTAATTATATTTTTAATTAAAGATTTATATCTTTTTTTCATTTTTTAAATTAAAATATAATAATAAAAGATATTGTCTTTAAATAAATATATTGAATAATAAAATATTAATATTATTAAAAGCTAAAATAATATATTTTTGTAATTTAACACTAAAAATATAAAGTAAAAATTTAAGAACAACTTAAATAATATAAAAAAAAGTCTAAGATAAATTTGATCAACTCACCATAACAAAAATTATATTAATTATCATATTAATGGTCAAATGTTCATGTAATTGTAAGAGGAAGAAAATAAGATATCATTACTTAAATTTTAATTGTAACATTTTATTTTATTTTATAAAAAATAATTAATAATTATAATCTACTTTTTTTTTATTGAAACATGGTAGTTTAAAGACGATTATTCACAATTCCTATCATAAAGAGGTCTATTAAATAGTGTACTTGTGGCAAATGAGATAATTGATGAATTGAAAATAAAAAGGAAAAGCGGGGTGGTGATTAAGATTGACTATGAGAAGGCTTACGGTTTTGTCAACTAGAGTTCTTATATTATATGATGGGTATACTGGGATTTTGTAGACAATGGATCAGAGCATGTCTAGAATCGTTATCCATCTTTGTTTTAGTTAATGGTAACCCTATCAAAGAATTCAAACCTTCCAAAGGTCTTAGATAAGGTGATCCAATTACACCTTTCATGTTTCTAATTGTGGCACAAGATTTATCAGGACTAGTAAATCAAGTAACTAGAAAGAATTTGTTCATGTGTCTAAAAGTTAGGGCTAACAAAATCAAAGTAAAGTTATTACAGTTTGTTGACGACACTCTTTTCATGTGTGAACCTTGCATCCATAACATCTAGGCCACTAAATGAATGCTTAGATGCTTCGAACTAGGGCTTAGGGTGAATTTCCACAAAAGTAAAATTGGTGTTATAAGATGGATAGAAACATGATACAAACTTTCTATGAGGTTCTTCGGTGTAGCATAATGGTTATTCCTTTTAAATATTTAGGTTTGCCTGTAGGTGGTAACCCTACTCAGACCACCTTTTGGGAGCTTGTATTATCTAAGATTAGAAAGACATTATCTGTGTGGAAAGGCAAAAATCTATCATTTACAGGACACATTTGTCTTATTAAATCTATCTTAAATGTCATTCATCTGTACTTTCTCTCTTTCTTTAAAGCTCCTGTTAGAATATGCAAAATGATTACAAAGTTACAACAAAAATTTCTATAGGATTGGGGGGCAGAAGGGAGGAAAGTTGTTTGGATCAGCTGGGACAATATTTGCAAACCCAAACATGAAGGTGTGGGTTAGGTATTAAACACATTGATCTGTTCAATAAGGTCTTACTAGCAAAATAGAAGTGGAGAATGGATTCCTCGGAGAAAGGTCAATGGAAAGAAACTTTATAATCAAAGTATGGGTCATGGAGAAACTTAAATGTATCTAACATAAATAAGCACAATTCTAGATGGTGGAACGACTTATGCAAAGTGTGTGAAGTAGGCCAATGTGACAATTGGTTTGACTCTAATATTGAATGGAAAGTGGGGTCAAGGTAAAAAATAAAGATGTGGAAAGATTCTTGGTCAAAAAACATTCAATTGGAAGTCGGATTTCCTAGAGTGTTTAGTAACTTTTAATAAAAAAAAAATCACTCAATAGTTACGACAGATGGTCTAGGGAAGGTTGGAAATGGGATGTCAAATGGGGAAGGTAGTGGTTTGAATGGGAGAGGTCTTAAGTGACTGAGTTTATGCTAGTTCTAGAACAAGATTTCTTGCACATAGATAGGGAAGACAAATGGCTATGGAAAGACCTACAAACCAACATCTATACTGTTAAGTCTGCATATACACTATTGGAAAATACAGTTACAGGTAAAAATTCTAAATCATTTCGTCTTTTGTGGATCTTGAAAGCCCTTTCCTCAGCCTAATTACCTTCCTTGAGGTGTTGTTGAATAAGATAGTCACTAAGCAAAAATTTTCTAGGAGGGCGGTACAACTGAGGGACACACAATTGTTTTGTGTGGAAATGCAGAGCAAACAACATCTCATCTTTGTATATCTTGTCACATCTCAAATGCAGTCTAAAATATGTGCAATATTTGGTTCGAGGTAAGCATAGTATACCATAACTATATGCTTGAACATTTTAACCAATTCATATGTCTTTATTTAAATAATGAGGTAAACAAACTCTGGGCGTGTGGATATCTATTATTTGGTGCATATGGAAGCATAGGAACAAGATAGTGTTTAATCAAGCAAATGCGGATGCAGAGGAAATATCTTTGGCACAAGTACAATATTGGGCATGATTGAAACATAAGGTCACAAAGGTTAATTTCTCATATTCCGATTGGGTTTGATGCCCAATTCTCTGTATTAATTTGGCAACTAAATAATACCCTTGGTAATATCCTAGAAGTCAATCATAATGTACCCCTATTTTTCTTTGTTATATAACAATACTTGGTTTCTAGTAATTGTTTTTCCAGATTGCAGAAGTGATGTTTGTGGGCTTGCAGGGTGCTCCTATGCCCTTATGGGGGGTGGGACGCTTGGATGGATCCAAGAGTGCGGGTTCTAGTTTGATTTTATATCCTTGGCAATTGAGGAAAGTTTGCAGGTCTACCTAAGCTGATTTATCAGCGATGTTGTGTTGGGTTTATCTGGCTAAGTTTTCCTGCAACATATGTGCTGGCCTAAGCTTCTTCTTTTTTCTTTGGATATGGAACTTATCTCATACCATCCTCTTTAAAACTATCTTCAACATGGTTGCCCACATTTGGTAGGAGTCTCCTATTTTGTAGGTTTGGTTCATATGAAATTTTGTTGTATTGATGGCTTGGCCAAAGACTTGCTCTATTTCTGTGTGAGTAAGTGAGAAATGTTGTTTTATTTGTTTCTTTGCTTTGGGATCTCTATTAGAGAATATCAACATTTAGGGTGCTTAGCAAGTTTCCTCCTTTATTGCTAGACTGGAGGTATTTTGTTATTGGATTTTCTTTTGAGCTTTTTCCTATCTTTACCTTTTGTATACGAGTCAAAACATCCCTTAAATTATTTGAGTCAAGTTTTACTTTTTTTTTTAACTCGATTTTAAAGACTCTCGATTACTATAATAAAACATGACATTCTTGTTTAGACAATTATTTTGTGTATTTAATGTTTTTTAACCTGCACAATGTCTTATGTGAAATAACAATTTTTTTTTTCAATTTTCAGAATACATTTCCATATTTAGATCTCCAAAACACTTTTTTAGATTTTGGAATCCGTTTCCATAATATGTTTCCAAAATTCCTTTTTATGGAATACGTTTATGGATTGCATTATGTTTTCTAGAATGCATTTTCTATATATGAAATTACTTTAATGAAATTTTGGTTTTCCAATTCTATTTAGTAATTCCATTTCCAAAACCCAAAAAATCTATTCTATTTTTTTTTTCTGAAACTTTTCTGGAAAGTAGTTTTTAATTCTGGATTTTTAATTCCAAAATGAAGGACAATTGTAAAATTTTAAAAATTATTGGGTGCATATCAAAATGAAGAAACAATTGCCTCTTGCTTATATCTCGTTTCACTTCCATCAACAAGTCAATTTTAAATAATTTTTTTATTAAAAGTATTATGTTTGAGTATTTTTTTAAATGAAAGATTAACAACTTTCAAAACAAAAACAAAGAGATGAATCTTTCCACTGAGGTATATTAAAAAAAACATAATACAATAAACCAAAAAAGCTATATTAAAAAAAAAATGTAAGTCATAGAATGATGGAGGGAAAAAAAGAAGAAATTAAAATTGTGTGGGGCAGTGCCTTTCATTGTCTTCCTCATGGATCTTTCCACTGAGGTAAACCAATTTGACTTTGTGGCTTCCACAGTTGAACTAATATAACGGTTTCAAACCATGTCTACTTCTCCAAGAACCAACCCTAAATAAAACACCTTTATCATAAACCCTAAATTTCGATAACTTGGACCCA
The DNA here is from genome assembly GCF_000499845.2 of Phaseolus vulgaris. Lineage (NCBI taxonomy): Eukaryota > Viridiplantae > Streptophyta > Magnoliopsida > Fabales > Fabaceae > Phaseolus > Phaseolus vulgaris. The sequence goes on from NC_023756.2 coordinate 8,278,303, forward strand.
CTTGAAAAAATTTAATCACGCCATTACTCTCGGCTTTTTTCTTTCTCTCTATATTTTTTTATTATTTTTTTTCTTTCTATAAAACTCTCTCCACTCTCCCACTTCACCACTAAGAACAAAGAGAAGACCAACAATGGCTTCCCTTTCATGCTTCCTTCTCTTTGCTCTTTCTCTTCTCACACCCTCTTTTGTTTCCTCCTCCACACTTCCAGACCCTGAAATGGTTGTTCAAGAGGTACAAAGGTAAACCATTCACTTCATATTTTGTTCTTCTCTTCTCAATCTCCATTGTTCATTAGCTTCATAAATGTATGCTTTTAAGCTTCTATTGCAAATCTAAAAAATTAGTATAATTAACAGTTATGATATGTTTACAATCTAATAGTGAAAACTTGTTTGTATTATAGGTTAATTAAAAGTAAAAAAAAGAAATAATTTTTACTAGAATATGGATGATGGACAATGTGAATGGATGAAGAAATTTTGAAATGTTGTAAAGTGGTATTTTGAGTGTGTAGAGTTGTGAAAGTAAAAATTTTCTTCTAAAAGAAAAGTTTTGTGTGGAGTGTGAAAATTTTACTTCATTACACACTCTGTTCTTAGTTTTTTCCAATTTAGCAAATTTAGTTATCCTTGATGAATTTACTATTGTGGATTTTAGGTGTATAATTTTTGTTTGTTTATGAATTCTGTATCCAATATTCAAAGAAAATGTTGACAATATTGTAGTGGAATATCATGCGTTGATGTGATGGCAAAGCAGAATCTTATGTGGATATTTTCGTTAAATATTATTTGTTAAGTTAATAGATCTCTAAAATTGTATAATTAATTCAAATATAAAAAATTAAATTTCTGAAAAACTAATTGAGAGAGGAGTTCACACTGGAAGACAAAATTCACGAAATTTAGAAAGCATAATATAAAAACTGCATTATACATATTAGGCTTTACGTATATATTTCTTACAAATTTTATTATAATTATCATAAATGAATCTGCTAGCAATATATACATCTTAGAAGAAATGAATGGTTGCTTTTATAAAATATTTTATAACTTCATAGAAATATTATTTTTATATGTTCTTGTTAATAAACAATGAAAAGGTAATTAATTGTTATTAATAAAAAACTTAATATATTGGCAAGATTTTTTTATAAATAAAAAATATATTTCTATTTTTCGGATAATTTTGTTAAAAGTGTTATTATGACGTTGAAAAATCATCTTAATTATTGTCATCTTTTAAGCATCTTAATATATTGAGAGATCTTTAAACATTGTTATAAAATTGCAAAACCAAATCATCTTAATATATATATATATATATATATATATATATATATATATATATATATAAGGAGAATATTTTTTTATCCCATTCAATTGACTTAGAGTATTCATAAACTTTTTCAAAATTTAGTAACTTAGTTTATGTTTAAGTCATCCTCTTAAAACCAAAAATTGACTTTTAAGCTGGATTTTCACACCGAAGTTATGATCTCAAAGATGACAAATGCATTTTTTTTATTAATAAAGATAACAAATGCATTTTTTTATTAATAAAGATAACAAATGCATATGAAACAATTTTGGGTGAAACCAATTTTTCTTCTTTTTATTAAAATGGTATTGTTTGTACGATATGAAGAAAGTCGACAATGTAACATCATTTTATTGTAAGTAAAAATAAAGGTAATACCATTTTTATGTAATTATCTTAAATAAAATTGTAGTAGTTGACACAATTTTACTTTCCCATGACATGACATGATAATAGTAATATTACGAAAAGCAATAAATCTTAATAATAAGGAGAAAAATGCAAGAAAATCAACATTTTCCATGAAAAATGTGACATTGTAATTGATTTTGTGATTGCAGAAGTATCAATGCTTCAAGGAGAAACTTGGGTTATTTATCATGCGGAACCGGGAACCCCATCGACGACTGCTGGCGGTGCCACCCTAACTGGGAGAACAACCGCCAGAGACTAGCCGACTGCGCCATCGGGTTCGGCAAGGACGCCATCGGCGGAAGAAACGGTCGAATCTACGAGGTGACAGACTCCGGCGACGACGACGCCGTGAACCCAAAGCCCGGAACCCTCCGTTACGCCGCCATACAAGACGAACCCCTGTGGATAATCTTCAAGAGGGACATGGTAATCACGCTAAAACAAGAGCTTCTGGTGAACTCTTTCAAGACAATCGACGGCAGAGGCGCCAGTGTGCACATCGCCGGCGGCGGCTGCATCACCATACACTACGTGAGCAACGTGATCGTTCACGGAATTCACATTCACGATTGCAAGCCCACGGGGAACACCAACATCAGAGACTCGCCGGAGCACTCGGGGTTTTGGACGCAATCGGACGGCGATGGAGTGTCGATCTTCAACTCGAAGCATGTTTGGATCGATCATTGCTCTCTGTCCAATTGTCGTGATGGGCTGATTGATGCCATTCATGGATCCACTGCCATCACCATCTCCAACAATTACATGACCCACCATGACAAGGTTATGCTTTTGGGACACAGTGATTCCTACACGCAGGACAAGGACATGCAGGTCACTATAGCCTTCAATCATTTTGGAGAAGGTCTTGTCCAAAGAATGCCAAGGTATGTGCCATCATTATACCTATCATGCTAAATTTGATTAAGATTTGGACTATAATATATTTTACAAAATTTCGTTAAGTTTAAATTTCAAGTCTCGATCTTAGATTTTTAAAATTTATCTTAACGAGACTATTACGAACGAGACTATTACGAAGTGGATTTTAAACTTAATTTAATTTCATAAAACCGGTTTATGAGGTGAAGTTTGCACACACTTATATACATTGAAATACGATGTGGGATCTCCAACACACCCGTTCACGTCGAGAGTGACAGCTCGTGCGTGGTACAACATATTATGGGTGTTTGGATAACAGTCCGATAGCTGATGACACGATAGACCCAACAAACACTCGCTAGGATAGGCTTTAAATGACTCTGATACCATATTACATAGTTAATTTTAAGCCTCACCCCATTAGCCGTTTTTATGGGGTTGAGTTAGACTTAAAGTCCACTTCGTAATATGGTATCAGAGTCATTTAAAGTCTATCCTATCGAATGTTTGTTGTGCTTATCAGACCACCCGCTATCGAGCCTTTATTGGACCACTCATCATATGTTATTCCACGCACGAGCTGTCACTCTCGGCGTGAGAGAATTTGTTGGAGATCTCACATCGACTAGAGATTGAGACAATTCATTGTATATTAGTGAGTGCAAACCTCACCTATGAATCAATTTTATTGAGTTAAATTAGACTTAAAGTTCACCATGTAATAGAAAATTTATTAACTTTATCCGATTATCGAGTTACTATCTCATTATAAGTATTTAAGAAAAGATGATTCAACATATTACAATCATTGTGAGTAACGTTTTGGTGATGTGACTCTTGTTGCAGATGCAGACACGGGTATTTTCATGTGGTGAACAACGACTACACACACTGGGAAATGTATGCCATTGGAGGGAGTGCGAACCCCACCATCAACAGCCAAGGAAACAGGTTTCTTGCCCCAAACATAAGGTTCAGCAAAGAGGTAACAAAGCATGAGGATGCTCCACAGAGTGAGTGGATGAGTTGGAATTGGAGATCAGAGGGTGACATGTTCTTGAATGGAGCATACTTCAGGCAATCTGGTGCTGGTGCTTCTTCCATCTATGCTAGGGCTTCAAGTCTCAGTGCAAGACCTTCTTCTCTTGTTGGATCCATGACCATCACTGCTGGTGCACTTACCTGCAGAAAGGGAAACCGTTGCTGATGATCAATTCATGCTCACTTCAACTATTACACCCAACAAATCAATCAAATATAACTGCTGGGGAACAAAATCAAATTAATATGTACTGATTTAATTCACCTTATGCTTAAATATTGCTTCCCCTTCAGTTACCTATATATAATATATATATTAATAGAAATTAAGTTATACCCAGTTGTTTCTTAAATACAACCTCTGCTATTTTAATTGCAATTTTTGAGTTTTGGAGAGTCATGTATTATACTTTTTAATCCATCTATTTAACATCTTTTTTGGTTCATGTAAATATATACTTTTTATTAATCTTCATGGTAAAGACTATAAAATATTGATCAAATAACGTGTTGGAATAAAACAAAAAAAATAAAATTATACGCGTAGAAACTAAAATGAATATGTTTCTATATACAAAAAAGACTTAAGAATATTTTTAAATTATAGGGAACAAATGAATAATTGTTATTTTTATAGAAACATGTATCTATATTTTTTTTGTGAAATAGTAAAAAATAGTTATCACGATAAAATAATGCTTACTATAATAACAAACAATAATAGCCAAACCAGTAAAAGTAAGATTGTAAGATAATTGTGTAAATTATGGACACTAGAAAATCATGAAATAAAAACCAATTTTTAAACACCAAAATAATTAGTTGCAACTAAATTAGAGACCATTTTAAAAACTAAAAAAAAAGTTTTTAAATTAATTTTTATTATTGTGAAATAATTTCTAAATTGGTATCCAAATAGCTACCAAGATTTTAACTACTAATTATTTAAATTCTAAATTTGGTAACAAAAATCTTAGTTGTTAATTAGATACCAATTTATAAACTATTTAACAGTAATAGAAACTAATTTATAAACGAAAAATTTATTTAGTCTCTAAAATGGTCTCAAATTTAGTCACTATAACAACTAATTATTTTTTGTCTCTAAAATTGATTTCTATTTCATAATTTTCTTGTAGTGAGAAATTTGCAGATAAATGATATTTACATAATTGAAAGATAATTTTTAAGTGGTTATTTTCGTAAGTATGAAAAATATATTAGAAAAGTTTATTTATTTCAATATTTAAAAAGATTTAACCTAGAGTGAAACTTGAACTCTTGTTAAGGAGATAGTGTGAACACATGGACAATGTTGCACGGACAAAGGAGAGGAAAGTGTGGTATGGTGTTGCTCTAATTCAATCATCTTTTTGTGCTTTTTAATACGCACGCTTACTTCTGCTATGCTTTATAATCTTTTGCTTTGTGGTCCATTTCGGAAGGGAAAATAATACTTTAAAATAATAATATTCACTTTACGACCCATATAATAATATATATTGAAATTTTAAATTAAAAAATAAAATAAATATTATTATTTTGAATTATCAAAATGAATATGTTTTATGTTTGATGGGTTTCCAAATATCATGAACCTTTCTGAAGAGAATTCTGTTTCTTCTATCTGATCACTTCCTGACCCATCTACCTTATGGTGTTCTTCCTTCTTCTGCATGCGCAACTGTCAAAGTGAAAGCATACCAACTAACATAAAAAGAATCAATAAAACCATATTATATTCTAAAAGGTCATGGTAAATACATTAGAAGGACCACATTAAAAAAACAACTCTAGGACTCCCATTACATTAATTTGTTTTAGGTGAATAACTACATCAATCACTTCATCTTATACCATTTAATTTTGTTAGTTTATGTGACAATTAACAAAAAAAATCAGTATGGTCTGTGGTGCTAGATTTTGTTGTCAATTTGCCTAATCATGTGAATATCAGCATTGATGTTTATTTTACATGAGTGTATTCTATTTCTCATTCTCTACCAAATTTTATTGGCAACTTGCTTAGAACTTTCGAAGAAATATTTATGAGTTAAAATAGTATATTTTTTATTGGAACAAAAAATAAAATAAATAAGAATAATAGGAGAAGGGAGAGGAAAATACTGCAACAAATTGATGGTAGGAAACTCTTGAAAGAAAAAAGAAATGTTTGGGAATGGAAGGAGGATGAAAGATTAGAATACACAATGAGATTTGCCTACAAGATCCTAAAGAAAGAAATTAGGGGGAACATAGTGCAATGTGAAAGAAATTTGGGGGGAACATGGTGCAATGTATGAATTCTTCTAGAGCATTAAGACTCTTTTTTCAATGCAGACTATAGCATGGCGAGTATTACTTGATAGACTACTGACACAATTGAATCTAGAGGATAGAGGGATAATTCTGGATAGTAACTTATGTGTAATGTGTGGGGTAGAAGAAAACACAATGAATCATGTTTTCTTTAAATGCAAAATTGCATGGTTGGTATGGAGTAAGTGCAGCCAGTGGATAGGGGAAAAATTCGTCAACCATAGTGAAGTGTGAGCTCATTTCTTACACTTTAATCTAGATTGGGCATCACAAAAGGTGAATAGAGTGTGTGGGTGCATGTGGATAACGGTGATAGGAGAAATATGGAAATAAAGGAAGAATATCATTTTTAAGAATATATTTTCTAGGACACAACTTAAAGTATGGTCATGAATAACAAGTAGAGAAAAATTAGCTAAGTTCACTTCATTAGTACAAAAATAGACATTAACGACGGTTAAAAAAGACATATAAAGACGGTTTCTGAACCATCGTTATTGCGGGTGTTGTTAAAAAACGACGGTATATAATCAACCGTCGTTACTTTGACTAGTGAATAACAATTTAAAAAAAAAATTAAAGACGGTTCCAAAAGAACCGTCGTCGTTATAAGTTTGTGCAAGTGTATAAAAAAAAACTGAATCCACGAAACTAAAAAATACAATTAAAAAACTTTTTAAAACATTAGTTTGCAATCCTACTAGCCTATAAGTTGTATGACCCCACAAAAACAGGACTAGTGTTAGAAATGATTCTAAAGTAGTAGGTAGAGGTGTGCACGCAAAGACTCATTTAACCTTCAATTTTAATGTTAATTAAAAAAATGCAGATTTTCAAAATGTAGTGTTTTTATCCAATCTGAAATTGAAATTTTATTTAGATAATCTGTAGAATAAAACATTTCATGAACTATTATCATCTATTATTTAATCTATTAATTTGTAGAATAACATACTTAAACTGCTATAAACAATTCCAATTAAAGCACATTAATAACACTAAAATATTATACATTCTTATGCAAAAATTGCCTTTAAATTCCTACCTAATTCCCATTATTTATCATTCTAAACCAGCTTGATCTTTTGGTTTTCCCTTCACACACCACCACGAGTAACGATAAAATATTCACAGCGCAGCTGGCCCCAGAAAACAAATATCATCAAATATTTCTATTGGAGAAATCAAATTCTCACATTGGACACAATCAGAACATCATCGCGTTGCAAGTAATCATAAATTGGAAAATACTGAATTGGAATACATTTATTGTTTATGTTAGTAAGAAGATCAGTGTTTCAGTTTTATTTTTCTTCGCTTACAAGATTGAATTTAAAAAGATACAATAATACATCACAATGTCAGCCAAGATTGATTTTAAAAAGCACATCTTGAAGACCCGAATTGACTCTGCCATGTTGAATTAGCAAAAAAGAAGAATGAGAAGCAATGAGAAGTGAAATGAAGGAGAGAGTAACCTTTTCACGTTTTGCTTTATGGCGTGCACGGTGGAGTTGAGGAAAGGGGAAGTTTTCCAAAGAGGGAGAGAATGAGGTTTTGCAACAATGACTTCAATGGTCTTGTGCAGTGCCATGTTGAATCAGTGAAAAAGAAGAATGAGAAGCAATGAGAAGTAAAATGAAGGATAGAGTAACCTTTTTACGTTTTACTTTCTGGCGCGCACAATGGAGTTGAGGAAAGGGGAAGTTTTCCAAAGCGGGCGCTGGATGTGATGGCGACTAGGGCAACACAAGGTGGAGGGAACGGAACGCGGTGGAGAGCATGGGACGCGACGGCAGCTAGGGCAACACGCAGCATGGCTGGTGCGGCAGGCAGAGGAGTCTGACCAGACGCGACTGGTGAGCTAGTTCGTGACGCGGTGGAAGCTGGTTCGTGGCGCCGCGACGGCGGCTAGGGCAACACGCGACGTGGCTAGTGCGGCACGCAGAAGAGGTTGGCGGCCTGCGACGTTGGTGAGCTAGTTTGTCGTTCGTGGCGTCGCGGTGGCGGTTAGGGCAACACGCGACGTGACAGGTGCGGCACGCGGTGTTGGTGAGGTAGTTGGTAGCGCGATGGCAACTGGTTCATGGTGCGGACGCGATGAACGTAGCAAAGTGAAGATGGGAGTTGGTCAGTGGTGCTGGGTCGCGGCGCTGGGTTTACGGTGACGAACATAATCCACTGGCACAATGAGTACGAGCACAGGCGCTATTGTAGTGGCAAAGACTGAAGACGGAAATAAAGTGAAGTGTGTAAGACTGAAGTAAGAGTGAAAATGAAGTTTGCTGCAAAATGAGTACGCGAAATTTTGAAACTCTAAAAAATGAGTGCGCGAAATTTTTAAAACCCTAAAAAGTAACAACGGTTCCTTTCCAGAACCGTCATTATTTTCGCTGGACCTTCAAGAAACCTTTTTATGTTTTGCTTTCTGACGCGCATGATGGAGTTGAGGAAAGGGAAAGTTTCCCAAAGCGGTCGTTGGATGCGATGACAACTAGGGCAACACACGGTGGAGGGCACGAGACGCGGTGGAGGGTATGGGACACGGCAACAGCTAGGGCAACTCGCAGCATGGCTGGTGCGGCACGCAGAAGAGTTTGGCTAGACGCGGCTCGTGAGGTAGTTCGTGACGCGGTAGAAGCTGTTTCGTGGCGCCGCGGCAAAGGCTAAAGCAACACGTGACGTGGCTAGGGCAACGCGACGTGGCTAGTGCGACACGCGAAGGAGGTTGGCGACACGCGACGTTGGTGAGCTAGCTTGTGATGCAGTAACAGCTCGTTCGTGGCTCCGCGGCGGCGGGTAGGACAACACGCGACGTCACTAGTGCGGCACGCGAAGTTGGTGAGTTAGTTGGTGGCACGGTGGCAACTAGTTCGTGGTGCAGGCGCGATGAGCGTAGCAAAGTGAAGATGGGAGTTGGTCAGTAGTGCTGGGTCGCGGCGGTGAGTTTACGGTGACGAACATAATCGACTGACACAATGAGTGAGAGCACAGGCGCTATTGTAGTGGCACAGACTGAAGACGGAAATAAAGTGAAGTGTGTAAGACTAAAGTAATAGTGAAAATGAAGTTTGCTGCAAAATGAGTACGCGAAATTTTGAAACCCTAAAAAATAAGTGCGCGAAATTTTTAAAACCCTAAAATGTAACGACGGTTCCTTTCCAGAACCGTCCTTATTTTTGCTGGACCTTCAAGAAACCTTTTTACGTTTTGCTTTTTGACGCGCGCGGTGGAGTTGAGGAAAGGGAAAGTTTTCCAAAGCGGTCGCTGGATGCGATGACGACTAGGGTAACACACGGTAGAGGGCACGAGACGCGGTGGAGGGTATGGGACAAGGCAGCAGCTAGGGCAACACGCGGTTCGTAAGGTAGTTTGTGATGCGGTAGAAGCTGTTTCGTGACGCCGAGGCAACGGCTAAAGCTACACGCGACGTGGCTAGGGCAACACGCGACGTGGCTAGTGCAACACACGAAGAAAGTTGGCGACACGCGATGCTGGTGAGCTAATTTGTGATGCAGTAACAGCTTGTTCGTGGCGCTGTGGCGGCGGCTAGGAAAACACGCGACGTCACTAGTGCGGCACGCGGAGTTGGTGAGTTAGTTGGTGGCGCAGTGACAACTGGTTCGTGGTGCAGGCGCGATGAGCGTAGCAAAGTGAAGATGGAAGTTGGTAAGTGGTGCTGGGTCGCGGCGGTGGGTTTACGGTGACGAACAGAATCCACTAGCACAATGAGTGAGGAGCACATGCGCTATTGTAGTGGCAAAGAGTGAAAACGGAAATAAAGTGAAGTGTGTAAGAGTTAAGTAGGAGCAAAAATGAAGTCTGCTGCCAAATGAGTGCGCAAAAATCTGAAACCCTAATAAATGAGTGCGCGAAATATTTAAAACCCTACAAAGTAACGACGGTTCCTTTCCAGAACCGTCCTTATTTTCGCTGGACTTTCAAGAAATCTTTTTACGTTTTGATTTCTGACGCGCACGGTGGAGGTGAGGAAAGGGAAAGTTTTCCAAAGCAGTCGCAGGATGCGATGACGACTAGGGCAACACACGGTGGAGGGCAGAAAACGCGGTGTAGGGTATGGGACACGGCAGCAGCTAGGGCGACATGCAGCATGGCTGGTGCGGCACGCAGAGGAGTTTGGCGAGCCGTGGCTCGTCAGGTAGCTCGTGACGCGGTAGAAGCTGTGTCGTGACGCCGCGGCAACGGCTAAAGCAACAGGGGATGTAGCTAGTGCAACACACGAAGGAGGTTGGCAACACGCGACGTTGGAGAGCTAGTTTGAGATGCAGTGACAGCTCGTTCGTGGCGCCGCGGCGGCGGCTAGGAGAACACGCGACGTCACTAGTGCGGCACGCGAAGTTGGTGAGTTAGTTGGTGGCGCGGTGGCAACTGGTTTGTGATGCGGGCGCGATGAGCGTAGCAAAGTGAAGATGGGAGTTGGTCAGTGGTGTTGGGTCGCGGCGGTGGGTTTACGGTGACGAACAGAATCCACTAGCACAATGAGTGAGGAGCACAGGCGCTATTGTAGTGGCAAAGAGTGAAAACGGAAATAAAGTGAAGTGTGTAAGAGTTAAGTAGGAGCAAAAATGAAGTCTGCTGCCAAATGAGTGCGCAAAAATCTAAAACCCTATTAAATGTGTGCGCTAAATATTTAAAACCCTAAAAAGTAACGACGATTCCTTTCCAGAACCGTCCTTATTTTCGCTGGACTTTCAAGAAACCTTTTTACGTTTTGATTTCTGACGCGCACGGTGGAGTTGAGGAAAGGGAAAGTTTTCCAAAGCAGTCGCTGGATGCGATGACGACTAGGGCAACACACGGTGGAGGGCACGAGACGCGGTGTAGGGTATGGGACATGGCAGCAACTAGGGCACCACGCAGCATGGCTGGTGCGACACGCAGAGGAGTTTGGCGAGACGCGGCTCGTGAGGTAGTTCGTGACGCGGTAGAAGCTGTTTCGTGGCGCCGCGGCAACGGCTAAAGCAACATGCGACGTGGCTAGGGCAACAAGCGACGTGTCTAGTGCGGCACGCGGAGGAGGTTGGCGACACGCGACGTGGGTGAGCTGGTTCGTGATGCAATGACAGCTCATTCGTGGCGCAGCGGCGGCGGTTAGGGCAACACGCTACGTCACTGGTGCGGCACGTGGAGTTGGTGGCGCGATGGCAACTCGTTTGTGGTGGGGGCGCGATGAGCGTAGCAAAGTGAAGATGGGAGTTGGTCAGTGGTGCTGGGTCGCGGCGCTGGGTTTACGGTGACGAACAGAATCCACTGGCACAATGAGTGAGGAGCACCAGCGCTATTGTAGTGGCAAAGAGTGAAGACGGAAAAAAAGTTTAGTGTGTTAGATTGAAGTAGGATCGAAAATGAAGTCTACTGCCAAATGAGTGTGCGGAATTTTGAAACCCTAAAAAATGAGTGCGTGAAATTTTTAAAACCCCAAAAAGTAACGACGATTCCTTTCCAGAACCGTCCTTATTTTCGCTGGACCTTAAAGTAACGACGGGTCCTCCCCAAAACCGTCGTTATAAATGCTCCCATTTACTTTATAATTACAAGTTTGCCACCGTTTTTTTTTAACGATGGTTTTAACTAAACTGTCTTTATATAACGTCGTTATAGTGATATTTTGTACTAATGCTTACTCACAATGGTGCATGAAACCTAAGGAATGCCTAAAATCTATTAAGATATAGAAGGGTGAGTAAACTTGAAATGCAATGCATAGAGGTAGAATTAGCTTGCTGAAGAGGGAGGGGATGAAACCAATCCAATGAGGGAGGGTGAGTACAACATATGCAAACTAAGACTAGATGTCAGTGTTGTCAAGATTGTGAGTTTACTTGCATACTCGCACAAGTTAGCAAGTTTGGAGGGCCAGCCCAGGTGACTCGGTCGACGAATTGGTATCGAAGTGGATCAAAGCGAGGCGCGACTCGATGGATCAAAGGATCGAAAGAGGTTGTCGATCTTGGATCGTGACTCGTGCGCGACCAGTTTTGGCAAAACAAAGTGGAACTTGGTTGATCTAACAGAGAGAATGAGGTTTTGCAACAATGACTTCAATGGTCTTGTGTAGTGCCATGTTGAATCAGCAAAAAAGAAGAATGAGAAGCAATGAGAAGTGAAATGAAGGAGAGAGTAACCTTTTTACGTTTTGCTTTCTCACACGCACGATGGAGTTGAGAAAAGGGGAAGTTTTCCAAAGAGGGCACTGGATTCGATGGCGACTAGGGCAACACACGGTGGAAGGCACGGGATGCAGTGGAGGGAATGGGACGCGATGACAGCTAGGGCAACACGCAACATGGCTGGTACGGAACGTAGAGGAGTTTGGCCAGATGCGGCTGGTGAGCTAGTTCGTGATGCGGTGGAAGCTAGTTCGTGGCGTCGCGGCGGCGGCTAGGGAAACACGCGACGTGACTAGTGCAGCAAGCGGATGAGGTTGGCGGCATGCGACATTGGTGAGCTGGTTCGTGATGCAGTGACAGCTCGTTTGTGACGCTGCGGTGGCGGCGAGAGTAACACGCGACGTCACTGGTGCGGCACGTGGAGTTGGTGAGTTAGTTGGTGGCGCGGTGGTAACTGGTTCGTGGTGCGGGCGCGATGAGCGTAGCAAAGTGAAGATGATAGTTGGTCAATGGTGCTGGGTCGCGGCGCTGGGTTTACGGTGACGAACAAAATCCACTGGCACAATAAGTGAGAAGCATAGGCGTTATTGTAGTGACAAAGAGTGAAGACGAAAAAAAAGTGAACTGTGTAAGAGTGAAGTAGGAGCGAAAATGAAGTCTACTGCCAAATGAGTGCGCTGAATTTTGAAACCCTAAAAAATGAGTACGCAAAATTTTTAAAACCCTAAAAAGTAACGACGGTTCCTTTCCATAATCGTCCTTATTTTCGCTGGACCTTAAAGTAACGACAGGTCCTCCCAAAAACCGTTGTTATAAATGCTCCCATTTGTTTTATAATTACAAGTTTGCCACCGTTTTTTTTAACAATGGTTTTAACTAAACCGTCTTTATATAGCGTCGTTATAGTGATATTTTGTACTAATGCTTACTCACAATGGTGCATGAAACCTAAGGAATGCCTAATATCTATTAAGTTATAGAAGGGTGAGAAAACTTGAAATGCAATGCATAGAGGTAGAATTAGCTTCCTGAAGATGGAGGGGATGAAACCAATCCAATGAGGGAGGGTGAATACAACATATGCAAACTAAGACCAGATGTCAGTGTTGTCAAGATCGTGAGTTTACTTGCATACTCGCACGAGTTAGCAAGTTTGGAGGGCCAACCAAGGTGACTCGGTCGACGAATTGGTATCGAAGTGGATCGAAGGATCGAAAGAGGTTGTCGATCTTGGATCGTGACTCATGCGCGACCATTTTTGGCAAAACAAAGTGGAACTTGGTTGATCTAATAGAGAGAATGAGGCTTTGCAACAATGACTTCAATGGTCTTGTGCAGTGGCAGCGACATGTGCTCCAGTGATGCTATGATCCTGGCGAAAAATGAAGAAATTAAATGGGATAGTGTGTGGCACTTGAAAGTGAAAAGTTGTTGTTGGAACCCTAATTCAAATTAAGTCATTGGAAAAGTATTTTGCAGTCGCAAGAAGAAGTGAGCAACAATATTAATTTAAAACCCTAAATTTATTTTGACCTTACTTGGGCAATTTAAAATATTATAAGTTCCAAATAATTTTAATTCACATAAGACTTCTAATCTTTTCTTTAAGTTATCTATAAATATATATTGTAATACTATAAATATATTTTGTAACACTATAAATATATATTGTAACACTGTTAGTAATCCTTACAAGTCAAGTTATGATCTTTTATCTTTTTTTCGATCCTCTTACGAGTTAAGAGTTTGATAACATTGCTATATGCAGTTGAATCATGGTTAATTTTTTTGTGTTTGTCAGGTGTTGTATTAAGACATAGATTGGTATGGTTTTGTTGTTAGCTAAATCTGTCTCAATGCTCAAATATGCACTGCACATAAATATCTCTATGCAATATTGATGAATACTTTAACTTAAGGATGGGAAGGAAATTTTAGAATTTTATGCAAGATTGATAGGGAGGTTTTGGTAAAGCAGGTAAGTTCCGAGTGCATATCACTACATGAGTAGTATCAAAATGAGCCTGGAGATATCCAGTAGTGGAGAGAGGGGGAGAAATTTTGGCAGAGCAGGTATAGTGACTATTTAGAGATATATGTAAGTATGCAACAGTTGTGAATAATAGGTTAGGACGTGAGGTTATTGAGTGATGGCACGATATATAATTGCAAAATGGCTAGTTTTGGACCTATCTTAGGATTGCAAATTAGTTTATCTATCCCAATATTTTAATGTACAATAATTACGTAGCGAAATTTGGATATATGCAAGTATGCCGAACTAATACAATTCTTTGATCAAGGCTGGGAAGGGTGTTTGTTAGTGTTAATGTAGGATAGGAAGTAAAATCCAGCAGACATTTTGATATTGAATAATGCTTATCACAACAGAAGTATTGAGTGCTTTAGCTGCAAAGAGCTATTTTTGCATCAACAACTTTCAAAATTGGAAGGGAGATGGATTTCCAATGTTATCTTGGAGCTGGTGTTTAGAGGAACCGAATGTTTAATGATGCATAGGAGGAATATTTTCAACAAAACATAGTTGTAGTGTAGAGGTATTACAGAATTGGAGTGAGAAAAGAAGGAATTATAATAAGCATGAGGAACTGTATAACCAATGATCTGTGTACTATATGAAACATATAAAGCTTTTCTCAATGAGGTGATGAGATGGGAAGGGATGCAATTGTACTGGTTTTATGTGGAGTGTGAAATCAGTTAAAAAGATTGGTAATGCAAGATTAAATGCAGCAGGGGTTGTAATTTTGAAGGAAAACCAAATTTTGTAGTAGTAGCAGTGTAGAGGTTTAGGGAGATGAGAAGTGAATGGTAATGAGTTAGACGTTGCAATGCATAAAGAGAAGATGGAGATACAAGTTGGTAAGCTTCCGCAGAGATATGAGGGAAGTTAGGAGTAATATAGCTTTATCAATTTGGCTAAATTGGAATGTCTCTCTCTTATGTCTTCTACATTATCTAGTGTGTTTTAGTAGCTATAAGAACAATTTTTTGTCTTTTCTGGGACTATCTTTTGTACAAGGGTTGGAACACCCATAAAGTGCTCATTTTAATTTAACTTATTCTTTGCTGATAAAAAAGTGGGTACTTCAACCCATTACAAAATGAGTCTTAAATACAAAAAATTAAGAGGATTTTGATTAATCCTCCAATAGTCCTCTGCCTAAAACAAATCCCTCCACATTTAACCCACAGTTTGGTAACCTCCATGCAGTCCTTAAACCTCTCAAAACACCCAAAAGTAATACTTGATTGAATAATATTGCTACTTGAGTTTATTAATGACGATTTAAAAAAAATCCATAATCGTTTGAAAAAAAATACAACAAGACATATAACAATAGTTAAGCTGAAAACTATCGTTAAAATGATTAAAAGTAACAATAGTTAATCAGGAAACCATTGTTAAAATGTTCAAATTGATGACAACTAAACTAAAAATTGTCGTTAAAATGCTTGAGAATGACAACAATTTTACAAGAATCGTTGTTGTGAATTTTGTTGTTTTGCTAAAATTTTGTTGTTTCCACAACTTGCATATATACAAAAATCTGAAACAGTGTTAGCGTGTCACATATTTACAAATTATGTTGTTCTAAATACATTTATTGAATCCAAATACAAAATGTACCTAATTATACAAAAAAAAAGGTGCCCATAAAACATTCTAATTTAAACAAAATTTGAAAACAACAAAATCACTAGTTCAAAACAATAAACCCTAAACCCTAGTACAAAATAGTGCTTTAACGACGGTTAAAAAGAGTATATAAAGACGATTTTGGAACTACTATTATTGCGAGTGTCGTTATAAATTAGTTGTTTATAATGACAATTCTAAACTGGAACTGTCGTTATAACCCTAAAAAACAAGTTTTTAAAGACGGTTTCATCTGGAACCGTCGTTATAAATATATTTTTTATTATATATACTTTAATTCTACATAAAATATCAAATTTTCAGAAACAATAATGCATGTAATATCATAATTTATATATGAAAGTCTACATATAATAAATTAGTACATAACATTCTACAAAGAGTTCTATGTCATTCTAAACTCCCCAAATTTTAAAGTGTTTTTGTTTTGAGGAATTACCTTATCCCAATGTCTATCAATTTCAGCTCGCACAATAGTGGACATCCACTGCATAACATAATAACCTAACTCATAATTTCCTTATTGCTTATTGCACTGCAACTGAAAATAAATGATATTAAATGAATGAATTAGACACATTAAAATGAGTGAAAATATACTTTAAATACTTTGGTTTTTTCGCATTTGCACTTTCCCTCCCACTCAACATGTTATATCTAGAGTAAGCACTGAAATAATAAGATTTCATGTTAGAACACATAACATTACGAGTAATAAATTTGTGAAATCTCCAATGGTTTGATAAATCTTTAATTTAAACTAGGAAACATCGTACAAAATTTCAAAATTTTTTGACAAGTGAAAGTATGAGAACTAAAACCTTAAAATACTTGAAAAATACCTATATAGTACTTAAAAATAAAAAATAATAGTAAATGATAGATTTTTGGAATTTTGGTGGACCCCAATCTCCCTTGGGGATTGACCACGTGATTCGTTACCTCGTTTCGAACAACTTTCATTTTTTTACGCGTCTCCATCTGACTTTTGTATCAAAAGTTATGGCCATATGAAGTTTTTTCGCGCTATTTTTTTGGAAACTCCAAATCTATCACTATTTTCTTCAATGTCAAGATTCCTCCATCAAATATTCACTAAATGAAGTTCATACAAACCTTAAACTACTAAGTAATCAACACATACATGCGGCATGCGAACGTCCTGGCACCATGTGGGCGACGTGTGGAGGTGCTGGCAACGTGCGAAAGGGTTGGTGGCGGAGGCAGCTGCTTGCACAAGCGAAAGAGAGATGCACGCGCAAAGGAACGACGTTCACTATGGTGGAGAGGGAGAGAGGTACAAGAAGAGAGCTTGGGGCGTGGAGGGGGTAGGTTGGAGGCGGGGAGAGATGCGTTGAGTGTAGTGGAGAGGGAGACAGGTGTGAATGAGAAGAATAATGAATGAGACCGCATGTTGGCTTTAAGGTTAATTTTCACTCTTTTAAAGACAGTTTCCCGCTTAACTGTCGTTACTTTGCCCACAACTCCTCATTAACGACGATTCTTGACGGTTCAAAAAAGAACCATCGTTATTTTGCCTTCAAATCTTCATTAATGACGGTTAAGAGACCAACCGTCGTTATTTATCAGTGCTTATTCACCAAAATGCCATTGCGCTTCTTTCTTTGACTAGTTTCTATCAAATTTTGTTATTCACAATTGTTTTTATGGTTTTTTGTACTAGTGAATATTCAATAAAATCAAAATTTAATTATAATCTATCATATATTCTATGGTGTTATATATGTTCACAAAATATTTTAAGATGACGTCCTTCTAACATACTCCATTGCTTTTTGAATCTAATGGTTGTGGGTCATTAAAAAGCTGTAACATTTGAAAATTATTTGATTAGTCTATATGTAATAAGAAGTAATATTATAGTTATTAGTGTAAGAATGGATGACTTTAAACTAGAG
This sequence comes from Phaseolus vulgaris, assembly GCF_000499845.2. NCBI lineage: Eukaryota > Viridiplantae > Streptophyta > Magnoliopsida > Fabales > Fabaceae > Phaseolus > Phaseolus vulgaris. The sequence continues at coordinate 8,296,021 of NC_023756.2, forward strand.
GGGGGTGAATTGTTTAAAGAGGGTTTTCGAAAACTTTTAAGCCAAGAATGAAATTACTTTAAGAAACAAATGATAAGGAATCCAGTTTGCCAAAACAATAAGCAAAAACAACAACACCAGAAAAACAATCGGTTGTTTCGTAGAAACAATCGGTTGTTTATACCAGTAAACAAATATGAAAACTGAATTTAAAGAGTTAAGGATAGAGAGAATGCACACAAATGTTTATACTGGTTCACTCTAAACGCAGAGCTACATCCAGTCTTCTCACAAACCACTGAGGAATTCCACTAAGCAATCAAACCTAGATCACTTACAACACAACCAAGAAAGTGACTTTGATCCCCTCAAGACACACACTTCTCTTGGCCAACACACCAACACTAAGAATGCTGATCTTGATCCCCTCAAGAACACACAACACTTCTCAGCAAACACACAAATAAACTTGTTCAACAGAATACAAGGATTACACTTGTTACAGAAGCAAATCTGAAATCAATACAAGCAGAAATCCTATCTCACACACTTTGATCAATCTCAATCTCTAAGCAATCTCAACTTTTTTTAAAAACTCAAACACTTGTGTTAAAATCTTATTACTCAAATCTGTTTTTCTGAATATATTCAAAGATATTGTTTGTTATCAAATCTTAACAAACTTATTCATTGCATTTAAAAGATTGGTCAAAGCATTAAAGACTGGAGCGTAAACAGTTAGAAAAACATTTAATGCTCAGTCAAAGCTAAAACATTTTTTCTGTTATGGTACCAAAACAAACAATCGGTTGTTTCCTCGAATCAATCGGTTTTTTTGGTTTTAACAACTCAACCATTTGAAAAACAGTTTCAATCTTTTCTAAAAACACCTAAGTATAAAACAATCGGTTGTTTCGACAAAACAATCGGTTGTTTTTCATTTAGTTTGAAAAACACTTTTCTTTTAAAAGATTGAGAATGCCTATGTTTTGGATTCAATCAAGAGTGGATTACAAAACTCAAACTACCTCAGATCCTAACTAAGACAACTCAGCAACAGCAAGCACAACCAAGTCTTCAACATCCTTCAAAGGGTTTGGATTCTTCAAAGCTTGAACAACACTTGGTTCAACAATTAGTGTATTGCTATATTTAACTTTATCCCAACCTCTATCAATTCCAACTCGCATAATGGTTGTCATCCACATCATGACATTGTAGCCTTACTCATAACTTCTAATTTACTTATTACACTACACGTCAAAATAAACATTATTAGATTAATCAATGACACATTCAACTGAGTCAACATATTTACTTTAAATACCTTGAGGTGCATCCATGTGAGCTTTTGTGATCTTTCACTTGACCTACCACTCAATATATTATATATAGAATAAACACTAAAATATTAATATTTCATATTACAATACATAACATTATGCAAGATCAATGTAATATTATATGGTAAATGAAATTATCTAACTAATCTACTATTTGTTTATAGTAGTTAAGAGGCTTCTTGAGTAAGGAGCATAACCATGTAACAATATGATCTTGGACAATTATAATTAATATCTACCAATGACGTCTGCATTGGAAAATAGTTAGTCGAACATACTTAAATAATTTAGTATATCATTCAATAAAATTTGACTTACTCATAGATATACATAGCAAAATAATTTTCTTTTATCTCTTCATTAAGGTATTGATGATGTACATTTGTGTTTCTGCTCTTTTGATACTTAGTGAATGAATGAGTTAAGGGTCCAAAAATCCATGTGTCTCATTTCCCCTAATTCAAACACAAAATATAAATGTACCAAAATTTTAATAAATTATTAATAACATATATGTAATGAAATGGAGTATAAAAGTTTTAATTATTAAACTTACATCATCCATAATTGCACAACAAATATGTTGAGCTTCTGATTTTCCTGATACAATCTCTATCCCTGATACATCCTATTTACAATGGTATATCATTATCTCTGCCAAAAATATTGTCATCCTATGACACCTCTACGGGATTTTACCTATGACCATAATAACTTCCACCAATGTTGCCACGAGATCATTAGTGGATAATGTTTTCTTTTACTCTATAAGAAAACATATTTTACGTTTTTGCTAAACATAAACAAACATTTAAATTAGTAATTAGCATATCATGTATTTCATATGTATGGATATTAGTGCATAGATATACTAAAGACTTTGAGATAAGTTTGACGAGATGTCTAGGCCAACAATAAAGGTTTGTAGTTCTTGTGCTACAATTGTCACTTCTGATGTCGACACAAAATTGTAACATCATCAGCACCGTTACCTTTTATCAAATGAGAGGGCGGAGGCACACTGTGTAACATGCTAGGCCCTTCATAACACTTTCCAAGGGTCACCAATCGTGGGAAGAATCATGATCGACGTACAACTCATATTCGCTACTTGAGCCAACATCATCTTTTGATGGATCAACAAATGCAAAACTTTCTTTAATGTTAATTTTAATAATAGGAGGCATGTCATGTTGTGTCATAAGAGGTGGTTGTTGAGTCTTAACCTCTCCACTCATTTGTCAAACTATCACATTAAGCTTTATATAAGCTTTTTAATGACCTCCTCCTTTTTCTGTTCCTTTAGTTGTTGTAGATACTTCTTACTAGGTACACATGAGGAATGCGATTTGTTTTGTGATAAAGCTCCAAATAATGAGCAAAATCATGACTAAATCCCAACCGTATACAATAGTTCAAACACATCCAGAGTGTCAGATTATTGATAAGTGATTAATTGTACTAATTTTTATAGATATGTAAATTTTGTATAAAATGTACAAAAGCTAGTTAGAGACATGCCAACAACCTCCAACTACAACTACTCATGAAGATGAAGAAGAAAAGAACGAAATTGCATAAATTCTTGCAGAAAAGTGCAGAAAAACAAGCAAACAAGGATGGAGCAACAAAGCCAATCTTCCCAGCACATGTAGAATGACTCAATGGATTGAGTTTAGAGGGCAACCTCATTTGAAAACACTCAAAACATTGAACACATCTACATACGCTGAATGGATTGAGGCCAATATAATCACAAGATTCAAAAGACCAAAAGGTTGTGCGAAAACCATAAGGGCTGAGCAAATTAGCTTACTTAACCATGAAAAATCCTAATTTCGCTTAGAAAGGGTTTAAGCCAACATGAACCAAGTGTGGGAAGAAGGTGATTTCGCTTGGAGTCTAAGCCAAGCCAAACCTACTTCATGATTAAGATATGGCAGTGCTTGGATAGATTTGGAGTGAATTCCTAACAAATTCCTGACTCTAGAATCTTAAGAAGCCCAAAAGTTACTTAAGGATGAAGAAAGCCAATTTGTTGAACAGATTGGCCTGCGCTAAGTAGATTGGCATGCACTAAGTAGATTGGCCTACACTAAGCGGATGATGAATCCTCTTAATCTCATTCATAAAGTCTATAACTAGGGACCTTGGGGGCAACATTCTAAGCATCAAGAGGTCTCGAGAAATTGATAGGCATCAAAAGGTACCAGGACATTGAGAAATATAGAGAATTAGAAGGATCAATTGAGATCCTTAAAGAGGCTTAGATATAGAGGTTTTGTTGGTTTAAACTTAGAGAGTTGGAACTTCATAATCTAATCAAGCCAAAGCCTCAGAAGAAGTGAAGATTGATCTCAGGAGGAGGAAATCTTGAAGCCAAGACGACCACAACATTCAATGATCCATGTTTGTTGTACTTTAACTTCTCATACTGAACTATCACGGTAAGATCTTATTATGAGTTACTAAATCCCCTAATGATAGAAGATGATTTATTCTTTGTATCTTAGAAAGATTTATTCTATATTTATATTGTATCATCAAGAGAGATATTCCTTGAAAAAACTTAATTTAGTGATACATGTAATAATTATAATAAAGATAACAAAAAATAAAAACATTATAATTGTATTGTGGAGTGTGAACCATAAGTTTCCTTTTATGTTTGGAAAATATGCATTATAAGGAATTATAACATTTTGCACGCTTAATTGATTGAAAAAAACATCATTAAAAGGTCAATTAGAATATTAATTTTAATAATTTCTTAGACAAATATGACTTATAGATGGTATTATGTATAAAATTTTTAGACTGTTTAGTATATGTATAAATATAAAATATTTATTCTATTTTTTAACTATATTTTATGTTTTCTTTTATGAGGTACAACAATAATCATAAATCCAAGATTATATTTATCATCATAAAAAATACGTGTATGGTGTTCAATAATTATAGACTATCTATGTCTTAAAAAAAATATGCATGCTGATAAAAAAAATGTCTTAAAATTTTTTCTCAAAATATCATTGCTATATTTATTTCTTTTCTAACCTCCCTTTCACATATTTTTATCATCAAATCTTTTGTTTTTATGAGCAAAAAAATGAACAAGTATAGGAGATTTAAGAGAGGCTCCAATAAACAATGTATTCATAGATTTATAGATTGATTACTCCTAAACTCCTCTTCATGACTTCTTTTAGCCATCTCTAATGTCAACTTAACTCTTTTCTCCAATAATTCCTTCATTTTATTCACTTTTTCCTCCTTTTTTTTCATTAAAAATTACTCCTAACTATCACTATAAAAATCAATTTTAGAGACTAAAAATAATTAGTGGCTATAATAACTAAATTAGAGACCATTTTAAAAACTAAAAAAAAAATAGTTTCTATCAAGGTTTTAACTACCAATTATTTAGTTTCTAAATTTGGTAGCAAAAACCTTGGTTGCTAATTAGATACCAATTTAAAAACCATTTAACAATAATAGAAACTAATTTAAAAACCAAAAAAAAATTTAGTCTTTAAAATGATCTTTAATTTAGTCACTATAGCAACTAATTATTTTTTGTCTCTAAAATTATTTTTTATTTCATGATTTTTTTTAGTTTTATTATATCTCACTTTTTTTATTTTTCTTTAACCAAAACATCCTATTACAGTTTTAATAATACCACTAGACAAAGTATTACTAAAAGGATGACACTGGAAGCTGATATCACTTCATTTTTTCGCCTTGTCGGTTCCTTGTTATGAAAAAGTTGTCCCACCTTCAAATTCACACTACTCAATATTCTCCATGATTGGGTAAAGCAACAATTTAATCTAGTTGAGCATATATATATATATATATATATATATATATATATATATATATATATATATATATATATATATATATATATATAATATATATATATATATATATATATATCAAGGATTAAATTTTGGGACAATATTGTTCTTTTCATTTCACACTTCTTAACATTAAGTTTGGGTTAAATTTATGAAAAATATTTTTGTACATTTTGGTATATAATTATAATTTTTTATACATAAAATAAAAACAAACGTTAGTTTAAAGGTAAAAAATATACAAAACAGCCCAAATAATTGTAACCTGTGAAGAAAATAATTATTTTGTAATCATATTATTAATGTAAATACTGAATTTATAGATAGTTAATCTTGAATTAAAACTTGTCTCATTAATATATAATTTTATGAACAATTTTGACAGTCTCTCAATAACTACTTTTAACAAAATGAAATTGACTTCTCTCTAAATTAAAACTAGTCTATATATATAAAATAAAGATAAAAATTTTAAAAAAATCATTTGATTTTTTTCTAACTTAAAAATTAAAAACTAAACTAAAAAAATTATTAAATAGAAATCAATTTTTTAGATAAAAAATAATTAGTTGTTATATTGAATAAATTAGATACCATTTTGAAGACTAAAAAATATTTTAATTTTTAAATTAATTTTTATTATTAATTAGTAGTTCTTAAATTTGTATGTAATTAACTATCAAGATTTTAAATTTGGTAGAAAAACCTTTTAACTAATTAAGTATCAATTTAAAAATTATTTATCAATAATAGAAACTAATAATTTTTTAAATCTCTAAAATTATCTTTATTTTAGTAAATATAATAATTAATTATTTTTACTTTTAAAATTAGTTTTTATGTAATAATTTTATTATAATCACTCATTTATATATGTTTTGAAGTTTGAAATGCCCTAATTCAAAAACTAGTGATTGGTTTGAAAGGAGAGTTGTGGGTTAGTTTTTGAATGATTTGACCCTAAAAAAACTTGTGACATACTGAAGTCATTGGAAGCTTTCTCCCGTCAATCATGCAGAAAGGGTTACCAGTGGGGTCAAGCTATCTCACATGGCTTTGCACTTCAAAAGAATCAAAACCATTATGGAAGCAAGTGAAAACATTGTTCCCTCAATTAACTCCACAAACACACTCAATTCACCTACCAAGTCTTAATTGCCAAATGTTCATGTCTCCTCACTTCTAATCCCATTCTCTTGTGTTCATACATAAGACCTAGAATCAATGCAAGTCTACAGAAATTTTAGTTTAAATTCAAGTCAATGAAATAAAAGATAAATGATGATTTGTTCCATGAACATGTTAACATGTGAAAATTTAATTTGGGAAGGTTAAAAATTGTACAAAATAAATTTGTCTTCAAAAGTTATAACAGTAAAATGATCTCATAATCCTTAAATCTTACAACTTAATACTAGCATGATCTCATAAACTTTAACAGTAAAACGTGATTTGTCACACTTTTTACATATTAAAATATTTTTTATTACTATTTTAAGATTGAATTTTCATTTCACACTTATAATATGATAAAAATAAAATAAAAACGATTTTTCTTCTTATATTAATAGAAGATTTTTACTTTTTAGGTAGCTTTACCCAATGAAAGAATTTTTGGGATTCTTAGCAGTTGATATCTCTGATATTGTTTCTTTTATATATCCTAATTCACTATGACTAACTCCGATTTTATCAAATTCTTACACTAGGACACAAAAGAAGTGAAAATATCATTTATCAACTTAAGATTTGAAATTAATTAGTGTTTATAGATATAACTTTTGTCTATTAATTAGGAATTAATTTCATAGAATAAACATTAATTAGGTCTATACTAATAGAATAATATATATTAAGTCAAATAATGCTAATTAGTATATATATATATTAATTTTCATTACTTTTTATCAGTAATAAAAATAAATAAATAAATAATGTATTTTAAAAATATTCCAATTCTATATAAACTTTATTCTACTAAAAAAAACCTGCTCCAATAACAATTACATTATTCAAGAGTTTCAACTTTTCCTTACTCACATTATTAATTATTAATCGTACACTATAGAAAACGGGGTGATTTAGCTTTCCTACGTATGCGTGGGCTAAATGTAGACGCGATTTTCATGGGCCAAATCTGTGCAAAATCGACACAAAAAGTAATTTTTTTTTACAATCCAATACATAATGGACGCATGTATAGATTTAAATAAAAAAAAAACATTTCAGTTTGCGTGGGCTACGACCGACGCAAATAATAGGAAGTGTGGGCTAGCCCACGCATAATTAGAGTTTATTGATTTTATATTTATTTAATGTATAACATGGTAATAAATATTATAATTTTTACTTGTTTATTGTATTTATTTTATTTTATTTTAATTTTAATAATTTTGGTATATGTTAGTTAAATTAAATTGATTACGTGTTTATTTTTAAATTATTTAAAGAAATTATCTTATAAAGTTTATAAAGAATTGAAAGATGTAGAAAAATAATAATTGGGTAAAAAATATACATATTTAAATTTTAAAAATATTATGTATTTATTTTTTGTTGTATAAATTAAATATATGTTTTTTTCTATAAATGAAATTAAGTTTTTGTTGTATAAATTAAAATAATTTTTTGTTGTATAAATGAAATGAATTATTTTTGTTGTATAAATTGGATTTAATTGTTTTGTATAAATTAAAGAAAGTTTTTTTTTATAAATTATATACATTTCTTTTATACATCAAATTTATTTATTTGTTATATAAGTTTAAAATAAAATGAATTAAATTTTTGAAAGTTTTAATATAATTTTTATTAAATTATATTTAAGCTACATACTAATGAAAATTTTCACGTGCCTCGCATTAATATGACAAAAGAACTTGTCTGGTGTAGTGGTTAAAACTTTGTTGGTCACTGAAGGGACTTGGATTCGTGTTCTGCCCACTGCAGCTTGTGTCTAATATTGTTAATAATTGTACATAATAATGAAAAAATTAAAAATAAAATCTGTTGAATATTTTTTTTCATCAGGATAACAACTTGTTGTGGGGATGAGGAGGAGGTTGTCAAGGAATTCAAACGAATGGAAGAGAGGGACCTTGAGGTCATGAAGAGTTTTGAGGAGGGTAACAAAATGGGTTTTTACGATTATTGTAAATCTAAATATTAGAGGCATGGGGGACACCAAAGCTAGATACCTAAGACATATTATTGTGTGGGGAGGGTGCAAAAATAATGTGTTTACAAGAAACAAAAACAAGTGTTTTTTCGAATGCTAGGTGTCTTTCTTTGGGGGTGACAATAAGGTTGGTTGGATTCATTACAATGGTGCAAATGGAGTTGGGAGTTTGTTATCTATGTGGCATAAAAAAGCCTTTAGTTATGATAGTCATCTGATGGGAAGGGGCTTTATTGCTATTTTTGGCCAACACCTTACAACTGATAACAAGTGTGTTGTGGTCAATTTGTATGTAGCGTGCAATTTGAGTGAAAAGGTAGCTTTGTGGGAGGAATTATCTACTATCAAATCTACACATCAGGATTTGGTATGGTGCTTTTTTTTGGTGATCTTAAAGTTGTTAGAAGTGTAAACGAAAGGAAAGGTGCTAGAGAAAGGGGTACCCAATCGAGTGAGATCCGTGGTTTTAGCTTCATTGAAAGGAATTTTTTAGTGGAACTACCTATTGTAGGTAATAAGTATACGTTGTATAAGTCGAATGGTTTAGCAAAGAGTAGACTAAACATAGTACTGGTATATGAGGAGTGGCTACAAAAATGGCCAATGTGTAAACAATATGTTTAGTGGAGAGAGGTCTCAGACCACTGTGCAATAATGGTGAAATCTTTGGTTAAGGTTTGGGGTCCAAGGCCCTTCAGAACCATTGATGTTTGGTATCTGAAGAGTGGTTTTAAGGAGCTGGTAAAAGACAAATGGAAGTCTTATTCTGTACAAGGAAATGACATGATGAAATTCAAAGACAAGTTGAAATCCTTGATGGTTGATCTTAAAGTATGGAACCGTGATGTGTTTGGAAATTTAGACACGAACAAGAAGAAGAATCTAAAGGAAATAGATGATCTTGACTCCCAAGATGATCAAGGTGAACTTGAGGAGAGTGCTAGGTTGAAGAGAATGGATTTGGTCAGTTAATTAAGGGTGATTAACAAAAAAGCAAGATTCTCTTATCAGGCAGAAGGCTAGAGCAAATTGGCTTAGGTATGAGATTCTAACTCAAAATTTTACAACTCTATTTTAAGATGGAGAAAACTAATGAATGATATCGAAGGTGTGGAAGTTTGGGGTCAATGGTGTGTGGAACCTGAAGTTGTCAGAGGTGAAGCAAAAAAGTTGTTTGAAGATAGCTTTGTGGCTACATATGACTTCGGGGTTATGCTTGGAGATGTAGAGTTTAAATCTCTATCTTTGGAGGACAGCTCAAGCCTCATATCCAATTTTACTAAGGAAGAAATATGGGAAGCGGTGTGGCAACGTGAAGGTTCAAAAAGTCCTGGGCTAGATGGATTTAATTTTAACTTCATCAAGAATAATTGGGATGTTATTAAATCTGATGTTAGAGTAGCGGTGCATCATTTCCATGAAATGGGCACTATCCCGAAAGGCTGTAAAGCATCTTTTATAGCCTTAGTACCTAAAGTGTGTGATCCCACAAAGCTTGACCAGTATAGACCCATCTTCTTAGTGGGTGCCTTATATAAGATCATTTCAAAGGTGTTATCATGTAGAATGAAGAATGTTCTCCCCTCAATTATTGATGAAAGTCATTCGACATTCTTGAAGGAGCTCAGGAGGCACGGGAGGAGAGGCTTATGTCTAATGGTGAACTATGAAAAGGCTTACGACTCAGTAAGGTGGGAATTCTGATTTGATAAGCTACACGGTCTGGGCTTCCATAGTGAGTGGATTAAAGGATGTCTGGAATATGCCTCGGTCTTTGTCCTAGTTAATGGTAGTCCTACGATAGAATTTAAACCAACGAGAGAGTTGAGGCATGGTGATCCTTTAGCCCCTTTTCATATTTATTGTTGTAGCAGAGGGTTTGGTTGGGTTAGTAAGACAAGCTTTAAAGGCCAATTTGCTTACTGATGTGAAGGTTGGTGGTATGAGGTAGAATCATGTATGCTTCAGTTTGCTCACGGTAATATTTTTTTGTGTGAAGATTCCTTTTGTAATGTGGTGCCTATGAAGACTATTCTTAGGGAGCTTGCTTCTGGGTTGAAGATTAACTTCCATAAGTCAATGCTAGCAGAAATAAATGTTGAAGGAATACTCTTGTGTGTTATGTAAAGATTTTAAATTGTACACAAATGAGGATACCCTTTAAGTATTTGGGGTTGGAAGTGGACGATAACCTAAGGAAGAAATAATTTTGGGAGCTAGTTATAAACAAATTAAGTGTTAGACTTAGTGCTTGGAATGAGAGATTTTTGTAGTTGGCAATAAAAATATGTTTAATCAAGTCAGTTATCACAGTGTTGCCTCTCTTCTACTTATTATTATTTAAAGCCCCGGAATCGGTATGTAAAAGCATCATAAATATTCAAAGGAGGTTTCTATGGGGGTGGGGGAAGTAGAGCATATCTATATCATGGGTAAGCTGGGAGTATTTGTGTAAGCCTAAAGAGGAGGGAGGGTTGGGTTTTAAAGATATCCGGAAGTTTATTTATGCTCTCATGGAAAAATGGAAATGGCATCTTTTGAGTGAAAAAAAAGGAAAGTGGAAAGATTTATTGTTGTCAAAATATGGCACGGATTTAGTAACAATCAAACACAAATGAAATTCTAATCTTGGTGGTGGAGAGACTTATCTAAAGTATGTGGTGAGGAAGAAGGTGTAGATTGGTTTCAAGAAGCACTAGGTTGGAGAGTTGGAGTTGGGGATAAAGCTAGATTTTGGGTGAATGCGTGGGCTGACAGGTATAATCTCAAAATAATGTATCCTAGGATGTATTCAATATCGTTGGATAAGGGGCTAATGGCGAGAGAGGTAGGGTGTGGGAAGGATCATAATGACAATGGAGTTTAAAGTGGAGGCGTGTCAGGTTCGAGTGAGAATCCATACAGGAGGAAGAAATCTTAAGGTACATTTCTAGAACCAATTTGAACAGGAAGATGAAGGATATACATGTTTGGGGAGGTGATGAATCACGGTTATTTTCAGTGAAAATAGTGTATGAATGCTTAGCTAATCATGTCAGAGATTCTCATAACGGTCACTTCAAGAATCTTTGGAAGGCTAGAGCACTTCCCAACATGTTGACTACTGCTTGGAGGGTTTTGTTGGATAGAATTCCAAAAAAGAATGAGCTTATTAAGGAGAGGGGTGGCGGTAACCACAATTATATGTGTGATGTGCCAATCTATGGACGAATCAACTCATCATCTATTTTTAGAATGTAAAATTGAACAATGTGTATGGTCTATGTGCTACAGATGGATTGACATTCTGTTTGTACAACTCAAGGACATGATATGCCACTTTGAGAAATTCCATTTAGTACATGTTAGTAGCAAACATAATTTGGTTTGGAAAGGTCTGTGGGCGACTATAGTGTGGAGTATGTGGGAACAAGAAAAATTGTTGTTTTAAAGCAAGGGGTAGTCGACTCGAAAGAAATCTTTCATATGGCACATATTAAATCGTGGTTGTGGATGAAAAATAGGTTACACTCGATGGAAGAACGTCGGAGCACACCACCTTTAGAAGTTCTATCACGTACAAGTCCTCCTTCGTCCCCTCCCTCTGCACGTCGTACCCATTCTTGTTCCTGTTTCACTACATGGTCCACATGGGTTCCTTGTCGATCCTAATCTTATCCTTCTCTGAATGCTTCTTGCACTCGAGTGCCAACCTCACCATGCTGTTGGGAGAGAGAGAGAGAGAGAGAGAGAGAGAGAGAGAGAGAGAGAGAGAGAGAGAGAGAGAGAGAGAGAGAGAGAGAGAGAGAGAGAGAGAGAGATTGGTGGTGGTGGTGGAGGAGGAGGTGTTGCTTATGCAGATCTTGGCTCCCCCATTGGTTGGCTTTCACAAACCTAGAGGAAGAGAACACCAATGTCATGAAAGAAAAAAAGAGAAGACGAGTGCACATATTACTCGGGTTAGGCCTTACAACCGGTGTAATATGTCTCTTTTGGGTGCTATATTTTTGAATTATTTTACTCAAATTTGGTACTTTACATCAGTTTTTACAATCAATGTAATATGTGATTGACATGTTACATCATTGAGATCTACATCAGTGGTAGAACCGGTGCAATATGTCTCATAGAACCGGTGTAATATGTGTTATTTGCACTAGTGGATACATCAGTTTGTCCCTAAGACAAAGTAGTAATTTAACAAGACCTCGTCATAATCCATGAAGGATCTCAAGCACACAACATAGTCCATTGATGATGGTACATTGTGACATTGAATACAACATGTCTGATGTGAATCTCATGGAGTTAGATTGTAGAGGCGTAAAGAGTTTTACCCTTTGTCTAAACGACAATGCAGTTGTTATGATGTTGAGCAAGTTACATCTTCTTCCTACGCTTATCATTTAGACTTGCCTTCCCCTCTTTGTGCTTGTTTTGCACGAGGAGATTGACATCTAATGTTGCAGGGACTGCATTTAATTCATCTTTACGTCAATGTTCATCAGATGTTAGAAGATGGAACTATTTGAGTTCAAAAGCTCTCAACGGATAGAAAATGATTTGTAACGAATCCCTCTTCCAAGCCTATTATATAAAGCTATCTTTCAAAAAAGAAGATAAAGAAGATAAGGAATTTTTAAGTGCTGAAATGATGCTAAACTCTTTCTGTGCTCATAAAAGCTTTGTGGAGACTAATGTTGTGTTCATTTAACAAACTAAAAAAGAGTTCCTATGTTTGTGTATGTCATAAGGCACTAATACTCTCTAGTGGGAAAACCCATATTATCTTTTTTTCACTTCTTTATACAAACCTTGTTTGTTTAGCTAGGAGTGACTACATTCCAAACAATACTCAATGTCTTAGCCATAGGTGGTTGTTGTCCAAACAATACTCAATCTTAGATAGAAGTGATTGTATTTCAAATAATATTCAATGGGTTAGCAAGGAGTGACTAAGTTCTAAAGAATACTCGAGTTATTTAGTCAAGAGTGGACTAGTTCCAAAAAAATACTCGGGCTTTTAGCCAAGAGTGGCTATGTGTCCAAATAATACTTGGGTTATTAGCCAGGAGTGACCACATTCCAAATAATATTCAATTTGTAACTTGTAACAGTAGTCTGCATAAAACTTAATTAGTTGATTTAGAACTAGACGTAGTCTACACTATTAGATGAACTTGTTTAAAAACATAATGTAAATCTTTATTTCCTTTACCTTTAATCATTATATACTTTTATACTGCACTAACTAAAATAACTACAGCATTACAAACTAAATCATTAGAAAACACTTTTCTTTAAGATTGTTTGTTAGGTTAAATTATCATTTGAATTATCATCCGACGATACTTTATGAAAATTTAAAAAACTCTTAAAGCACAATTCAACTCTCCCTTATGTTGTTTTGACTTGTTTTCATATATTGTTTGGTACCCAACCATGCTTGATTATAACATGAGTATTGTGTGTAACTTAACCACTCTTAGCTAATACACGAGTATTGTTTAGAACCCAACCACTCTTGGCTAAAACACGAGTATTGTTTGTAACTCAAGCTCTCTTAGCTAATACACGAGTATTGTTTAGAACCCAACCACTCTTGGCTAAAACACAAGTATTGTTTGGAACTCAACCACTCTTGGCTAAAACACTTTTGACTAACAAAAAAGTGTGATCAAAATATCACTAGGTTGCTAACTAAAATAGGTGTAACATTTTGAGACAAATACAAGATAAGGTTCACTCTTTTAGGTTGTTATTAAACATAAACAATGTTTATTACAAAGTGTTTAGGGCACACAAAGAATTGACTTTTGAATATAGTGAATATCAATTAGTTGTTGTCAAAATTTCTTCATCTTCAAAAATCTTATATTTCTAGAGTCTTGAAGAAAGTAGTTGTTGAAAATTCTTCTACCTATTGAGAAACATTAGAGAAAGTCTTCTTCTTCTTCCTTTTGTGTTTGTTCATGCATAAACATAAACATTAAATTTGCTCCAAGAAACATTAAATGTTTATCCCCTCTTCAAGCAACATATTGATGGCTGACATGATTTATTAGTCCTAAGTCATAACGTTTTCATCCAAAATGGAGTAAAAGACAAAACTACAAGGCAAGACATAGAGGCGTGTTAGAATGGTTGTTGGCATGGAAAACTTTAAGGTGTCTTTCAAGAGACCACAATACAATAGAATAAAAGTGTAGAATATTTCGTATGGTACAACAATAGTTAAAGACATTATTCGTATTGTCTAAGTGAGACTTATTAGAAGCAAAAAAAACTACAAATTGTTGTGTCTATCAAATAAATCATTTGCGTCTTAAAATATCTTTTGTTTAGATAAACTTAGGTCCTTTAGATGAAGAACCTTTATGATTTATAAGCACTCAATCCAAATTAATAAGGATTTTTTTTACTTTACTCAAAAACTAAAGATTTTGGTATTCATATTATTTGAGAGTAGTAGGAAAGAGTGATAATTGTTGTAAACCTCGTGTTGCTTTTATAATCATTTTTAAGAAAACTATTTTTCATCATAATAATAAAATAGTAATTTATTTTGTAAGTAAATGTATAACATTGGCTATTTTCTATTGCTACCATGTCAATAAAAAAATCATAATATATTTTGTAACAAAATATATAAATATTTGCTAGTTTTGTTATTAACATATGAAACAAAAAAAATTACAACATAACTTATTTTCAAAATATATAACAACAACCTTTAGTTTCTTTTGCTAAAGAAAATCAAATAATATATAACAATATTTCTCACGTTATGTTTCTAACTTACAATAACTATATGAACTTGAATATTTATTATATTTTATGTTCTAGTAATAATTTATCATATTCTAAGTGCTAGCAAATGATATAATACTATTTTATTTAAAATTATGATGAAAACATTTATTAATACTCTTAAGTTAAAAAGATAATAATTCATATTAAAATAATAAAAATCTTATTTCTTATTATCATCATTTCTATTATGATAACAAATCTTAAATTATAATAAAATTTATATAAAAAATAACTATTATAAGGCTTGCATTCTCTGTAGCTTAATTATTGTTTAAGCATACGAAAAAAAGTGTATGAATATAGTAACCCTAGGGTTCGTGAAAATGAAAATTTGAATTTCAGGTTTAATCACACGAAAACAAATTGAAAGGTTAAATAAAGGCACCTCAAATTGAAAATTTAGAAAAACTGAATCTAGAATAGAATACTCATGTCACATATATGACTTTAATGTTCTTGAGAACCATCCATCTGCATAATTCCAATCATTCAGCAAAACCTAATCAATGAAGATACAGAACCCTGCCCAACACATATTGTTACGTACCCCACAAGTTAAAGTACAATGCCAACTACAAAACTATAGCTTAGAAGGCAAAGAAGCCAGCAACAGCAACGGTGGCGACCACGGCAGCAGAGAGTTGGCCGGCGCAGCCACTGTGGGCAATGTCTGCGGGGTCGGCCTCCGGCGAGTAGGCGTCAAAGGGTTCTGGCTCGGGAGCATAGAGCTCAATGGGGTTGCTGCCTTGGGCTGGTGGGGTTGCCACTTCAGTCTCATCTGATGATGGGGAAGGTGAAGGAGGAGAGGATAGAGGAGACTCGGTTGATGGAGATGATGCTGGTGATGAAGATGAAGATGATTTTGGTGATGATGCTGGTGATGCAGATGAGGCTGGTGATGGGGATGATTTTGGAGAGGATGAAGGTGATGGAGAGGATTTTGGAGATGCAGATGGGGCTTCTTCAGCCATGGCAATGCCACTTAGGGCAACAAAAACAAGTGCAAGAACAACGAGTTGACGTGCCATTTTTTTTGAGGGTTTTGGGATTTTTGGTATTATTTGTTCTTGCGTAAGAGGATTCTTATTGTTCAGTAGCAGTTTTTTCTCTATCACGAGTGTTAGAGAAAACTGCTGCGAGTAAGAATGAGTATTGAGTTTGCATGGGAGGGTTATTTAAAGGGAGTTTTGCTGGTGTGAGAGAACTTTTAGGGTTACATGTGGAGGAGATTTGAGAGAAGATTTTGGCCAAGAAATCACAAATTCATGGTTGGATATGGTTGGTAGTTAGGAGAAAATGGAGAAAAAAAGGGTGACTTGGTTAAATTGGTGCGAGTCAATCGGGAAGAGGTTATTTTTGTTCAACAATTTATAGATAAAACAAGAAAAAAATGGTATTTTTTTTTTAATTACTCGTTGTAAAACTATTTATGTCAACATTTATATGAAATAAATTTAGTTCAAAACATAGAGTGACCAAAAAATTTCTCAATTTCTAAAACCCAAACATAGGTTCATAAATTTGAAATAGCACCATCCGAATCTTTCGCTTCAAAACATTTAAAAATATTAGAACATTTATTTGAGCTCTTTGCTTATATAACCTTTAGTTTATACATAGTAGAATACATTGGAAAATGTATTAAATAAAAGAACTTAATTTTCCTGAAATTATTAAAAAAAATATTTTTTTCAGCAACAAATCTAGATATTATAAATGTAGATAGTTACAGAACTCATAGTATAACTGAGCCTAAATTTAGAACTGATGAATCATCATTGTGTGAGGGTGTTGGATGAATTTATGTGTGTTTCTCCTTCAATAAACTTCACTACCTTATATTGGTTATTCTCTTAAAACATTGGTTTCACTCTCCTCCTAACTTATAACCCACAGATAAAAACTTAACTCCATACCTTATTACACTCAACATAATGTCAATCATTCAGTTCTGCATATCCAAGATCATGTATAATATATACTACACTATGACAGAGCTTAGGGTAAGATTCTGCAAATGATGACTGAGTTTAATGCTTAACAAATTCCTCCCTTAAACTCAAACATTTACTATTTGTCATCACCCACACTTGCAATTTTATGTTTTGTCTGACACCAATTGCCTCCAATATTTTTCCAAAATCCACCACACTATTCTGGATTAGAAGCAACTTCAGTCTTTTTCACTACAGCAACCATGCAAAGTTATGGTTTGAATAACTTTAATTTCCCAAAAAAAAATCTTCTACACTTTTGCCCTTGGAATTGAAAGGATTTGAGGAAGACTCTGGGTTCAATGAGCTTGGAGCATAATGATTAGACCATATATCCCTTTTAGATGATGCCTCGACAACATTTTATTTACTACCTTTTCCCAAATCAGAACCATTATTTTCAAGTACAACACATGAGTCAAGTTTCTTATTGCTACAAAAAAACATTAATGATCCCACATTGACTAGAGTTAAGGATATTTCATAGTATATAAGTGGGTGCAAACCCCACCTTATTATAAGCCGATTTTAAGAGGTTGAGTTAGACTTAAAGTTCACTTCTTAATAAAGTTCAGTTTGAACATCTGATTCTTTGCCATCTTCACATGTGCGAGTACTCATCCATTTTTGTCCTTCAAGTGAAAAATTCGGTATTTCATGAAAATTGAACAACCTTTCTCCAATAATTGGAACCTTAGTTGAGTTTCCAAAGGACACATGTCCATCTTCTATCTCTTGTATACCAAGAAAGAGGTGTTTGTGTCTACACATATGATTACTAGCACCAATGTCTAGATACCATAGCATGTCATTATCCAAAGTGACGCCTTCATTGGCCATGATGAGAATTCCTTCATCTTTTGTTTCATCTTCCTCTAGTAAATTTGCATTTTCTTCCATTCTCTTCTCAGCATAGCACTGCTTTGCATAGTGTCCATAGTTGTTGCAATTGTAACATTCAACATTTGGACAATTTGAATGACCACCTGTTCCACGATCATTGTCTCGTCCATGCCAGTTTGACTGGTTCATTTGTCCTCTCTCTTCATTGTTGTTTCCATGATCAAGACTTCCGTTGCGATCAAAATTGTGACCTCCGCGTCCATGTCCTCTTCCTCGGTTATGTTGCACGTACATAACTTTGTCTTCCTTTATGGACATCTTTGTTTGTAAGTCTTCCTCCAAGACTTCTTGTTTCTTTTTCTTCTTTCTTTGTTCATGTGCTTCAAGAGAACCCGCAAAATCATCAATGATCATTTCTCCAAATTTCTTGACTCTTTGATTGCACATACAACATTTTCAAAATCATATATCATTGATCGAAGAATTTTCTCCATGACCCTTGTATCCGTGAGAGTTTGTCCATTGTGTTTGAGTTGATTGGTTAGCGTTTGCACACGAGTAATATAACTAGATACATCTTATGAATCCTTCATCTTTATGGCCTCCAACTCACCTCATAGAGTTTGAAGACGCATTTGTTTAACTCAGACAACACCCTTGAACACCTTTTTCCAAAATGTCTCGGGCTTCATTTGAAGTGGATGCACTCGCACTCTTCTCAAAAAATGCCTCATTAATAGCTTGACACAACATGTACAAAGTTTCCTTATCTTTCGATTGTGTCTCTTTCAGTGTTTTGTTTTGGATCGTCGAGTATCCGGTGGTATTTTCTAATTCTTCATAACCTTCTTAACCCACCTTCCAAGGATCCTGAGATCCCATAAGGGCTTTCGTTTGGAAGCTCTAATTATAATTCGCCACCTTTGTTAGTCGAGACAATGACAAACTATTAGTTATACTAACCATAGCTCTGATACCAAATTTGTGAACAGAAAATATATTTTTATTTTACTACTACTTTTCAAATAAGAATACAATCTCTCTAAATAGTCTCACAATAGACTTCTCAAACTCTACATGTTCTCTTATAACAACTATACTATAAATTACATCTAAAATTATAGTATAAATGACATTTAAAATTAGAATTAAAGGTCATAATTATTGACCATTCAAATTTCAAAATAAAATTAATGAGGACTTTGAGTATAATGCTTAACACAACCCTCGCATTCCTAAATATATATTTTTTTATTCCATATGTTCCATAAACCCATATGCCTCTCTAAATCTTTTTTTTACTGTTGATCCTAAAAATGCTTTGTTGAAAGTGTTACATTTGTTGATTATGATGTGTTAAGCTTACTCATATCCATCTATTACACATATCTCACACCTTACCTCCTACCGCATATAACCAAAGAATAGATAGTTGTTTCTTATATTAATCCACAGATAACACAAAGGCTATTTTCTAGATTTATTCCCATGTTATTTAGATTATTTCTCATAAACACTTTATTTAGGAACACCCTCTATGAAACTAAGGCCTTTGTTTTCCAAAATCTTTCCTATGATGCTATTTTGTAGTTTTTCTATTGACTAACTTGAGAGTGTATATTTGCATTACTTCACCCTTTCATACCTATTTGTTTTCCTTATCCCTATTTGGAGTATTTTCTAATTTGTCTTGACTCGAAGTGGATACTTGTGGTAGTTTCCATTCGAATTATTCCCTCCTCCACTCAAGACTCCACTTCCATCTATTGTCTTTGCATCCACTTGACTTTCCAATTGTTGCATCCTTAAGATTGGAGTTATCATAGAGTCTCGCATATCTATTGTGAAAAAAAATCACAAAGGAAGATTGAATTGTGATTTAATTAATTTTGAGACTTTTTTCAAAATATCACTTAATTAATGATGCTAATGAGATTATTTGATTTGTAAAAGGACCACATTGAAATTTCTTCATCTGATCAGACACACTTGACTACCTCCAATGAATCATTTGTCTAATATTTTTTCATATTCCGGTTGAATATTAGAATATGATTCTTGCATCTGATAGGTTGGGCAACACCAGATCCAGGTTTGACCTATGATGATTTATTAAAAATAAATAAAAAAATTATAAAACTCGAGCTAGGCATCACTAGATTATTCTTGAGGATATACATAAATCTTTTTCAACAAGTTTCTTCTCATGAAACATTAAATGATTTTCCTCAAATAATCTTATAATACATATGATGAGATGAATATATTTAAACACTTATATTGTCCTTATTTCTTCCAGTCCAAAAGGTCATGTTAGACACAAATTTGCAACTCAACTAAATTATTTGACTAACTTATATTAGTTTTTGCTTTGACATGTGATTAGATGATAGTTTAGCGTGTGACTAACCATGCAAATCAAAAATCAAGTTTTAAGAGCAATTTGGTAAAATTAGGTATGTACTCATATATTAACTCTCCTCCTTGGGTTGGTGCAGATGGTGATAACATATAATATAAAGGAGATAGAAAAAAAAAAGGAACACACACACAACAATTTATAATGGTTCATGTGTCGCACAGACTACACCCAATTTTTGGCCAACCAGTCAACTTCAACTAACCAGACTCTTGTAGTGAAGTACATTTCAAGTATTCTTTAGGCTTGTAGTCACTGTTAGCTAACCCCTTGAGTATTCTTTCCTCAAATCACTACTGGATGGCACCAAATATTCTTTACTCATGTCACTCTTTTTGACCCTGGGTATTCTTTGCACCTAGCCACTCTTAGTTGATTGAGTTTTCTTTCTGATTGTAGCCACTCGTGGCTAACTTTGTCATTGAGTTTTCTTTACTTGAGTCGCTCTTGTCTGACACTGAGTAATCTTTGCCAAACAGTTACTTATGACTAAGATTTGAAGGTTTGGTGTTTCAATGACCTACTGATCATTAGGTCTGATGACTAGGAAAGTTTGCGCCTAAGGACGAATACAATGATTATTTTTCTCGTAGTTCAGATCATCTTGCTCTCTTGGGAGGATAGCATCTTTCCACGTATACAAGGGTAAGCCCGCTCTCCTAGGCTTATGGATAAACACTCTTAATGTTTTCCATGAAGTTCCTATGCATCCTAGTAGTTTAATCTTCCTTAAGCCTAAAAGATCTTCTTTGAAGTTGTCAGGTTTGCTCTATAATCTGATTAGCCTTTTTAGTATAGTGCAACCTTTGGTCTTTTGATGTGAGTTGATTTTGCACATTTTATGGTGGCACTTTGCTTATGAGTTTTTGTTTTAAGCAAAATATGGTGAGAAACCCAAAGAAGATTCCCATTAGACATGAACTTGACAAAATGATTAAGTAAGTGTGAAGGTTCACTTCTAGAGGGCAAAGAGAAAAACACAATATAAGGTGATAATGATGATGAGGTGCAAAAATTAAAATAACATAAGATGGAAGGAAGCAATATTATGACCAAATAAAAAAAAACAAAGAAAAAATAAACAAATGGAAATGGAATTATGGAAGGTGTAATGGAAGAAAGAAAAAGATAGAGATGAGAGAAAGCTTATGGAATGGAAGATGGATCATGGCACTCACAAGATAAGACTAGTAACCTTTGGGAGACTCAGCTCACTAAACACTTAAACAGAGTTTCTTTATATTCAAAATTCAATGTGTGATTTACAAAAGGGGAGGAACCCTATTTATAGATATGAGTGTCATGAAGAGAGGAAGGGTAGAGGTGTAAATGACTACAAGCTTCTAGAAACTAGGTCAATGTGAGAAAATGAAGGAGTCTTCTAGAATCTAGGTCAAAGGTGAGCACATGGGTGAGTTTCTAGAAGCTAGGTTAAGGTGGATTTTGGCACAAGCCCAATTTACTAAGTACACCCTCTTCTAGCTTATTTTTCTAATTGAAGCTTAAAGTGAGCCCAATTTATTTACTTAACATGTCTTGTAAGAAGACTAGAAGGAAGAACAACTGATATTCTGATTCATGTTAGGTTCTCCCTCTGTTAAGGCTCTTCTGAGATTTGGTGGGGCTTTGTCTTGTATGTTGAGATGAATGACCTCTTTGTGAAGAGTTTGTGGTATCCTTAGTCATCTGCTTGTCGAGTTAGTTTGTATTATCTCTTGACTTATATGAGTGCTCTTAATTTGAGCAACATTTTTGGCATGATATTTGAGGTAATTTCCCATTGAGTTTTGAGGTTCTGATCAATAAAAGTTTCAATTTTCAATTCTCTGTAGTTGTTTTAATCTTTTGATCTCCTGGAAAACTATTTTTTAGAGGTTGTACTTGAATGCATGATTGAGAGTCTTCCTTGTCTTAAAATTTGGTTTCTTAGGTAATTTGCATTGTTTTGATTAATTTTTTGGGTGCATGATTCAAGAGAGAGGAGAGAAACATCCCATAAGTACACGTATGGATACAAGTGGGTATTGAATACATTCGTAGACACATGTTTTTTATGACAAGGTTCGGTTGAACTGGATTAACACATGTTTGATTTAGTTTAACCTTGTGTGAGAATTGAAGGGTGATAATCTTTAGATAACTATGAGAAACTCATTGGTGGAGGAACTTGCGAGTCAACTTGCGCTCTCTACTATTTTAAATTCATCTTTTATATTTTCTTGCTTAACAACACAACCCCCTTTACTCTTATTGCTATTTTCATTGCTTACATATAAGTTTTGAATTTGTTCACTGAACTTGCTATTGGATTTGTTGATAGATGACTTGAGGTCATCTAACCACTTCTATATTATCATTTCTCTAGTGTTACGCTGGAATATTTTTAATTTGACTACTATACGATATCTAACAACCTTTCATGGATGGTCTAATCCATATCAACTAATATAGTCTTATCAACATAACCCACAGTCTCTGCAAGTGTGTATAAGGAAAAAAAGAAGCCATTATGCTTAAAGAGAATAAGGCGATGCCACATTAAAACTATTATATTATCTAGAGCAAGATTGTCTAAAGTATTAGAGAATGTCAACATGAAAGTAGTAGACACTAAAACCATACATATAACACAAGATGCTAAGTATAATCATTATATGACAATTATCAAAATATGTCAACATGAAAGTACTAGACATTGAAATCACGCATATGCACAAGATGCAAATTTCATCTGCTAGACTACCTACCCTTCACCAAATACAAGTCATTGATTCCCACAATGATTTTGACTTAGTAGATAAACCTTTTTTGAGATTTTATGCTTAATTTAGTGTTGCCAGTATGCAAAGGTATATTTAGAAGAAAAATTGTCCTTTGCATAGCAAGTTGAGTGCAGCAGAAGAAGTTGTCAATGAAAAGATCAACCTCTATTAAAGAACTAACATAAGGACAAAATTTGCATGGAAGCTTCAATGATCTTTTTCAAGACATCTATAAACAGAAGACTCACCATGCAAACTAAATTAATAATCCTACATGAAATTTCAGATGTTGTGAATGCGCTTTTGCAAAATCTATTCAATTGTTAGATCTATATAGATAGTCTAATAGATGATAGAGAGATTATCCTCTCTTTGTAAAACCTTCACTATATGAACTCTATTATCTTGACAAGGAATGTTCATAGTTTATATCCTCTCTGTTGAGAGTTTTCTTTACAATTTTTAAACAACTTTTTATTGTAGCAAAGAACAATAATAATATAAAACTTGGGAAAGCTAGAATGGACTTAATGTTAAAGAATACTTTGTTCTTTATCTCAAGGGGAGGTAAAAGGAATAACCAAGAGTGACTTTGTGTCTTGTTGTAAATTAGAAGTATCACTGAGAATATTTGTAATCAATTTTAGATTAGTGAACCATTTACAAGTTGAAAATGAGAATTGAATGAAGCAAAAAATTGGAGGAAACTAGTATAAAATTCTACTTATTGTATTGTTTCATCTATTACACCTATAATAAACTTTGATGGTCTTTTACAAGTGTTTTGTGAAAATATTTTACATGTTTATAAGATCACTATATGATTATTCTTAAATTCTCTAATCATCATCATTTCCCATTTATTTGAAAGAAAAAAAAAAAACAAACTTTGAAGTTCAATTTAAGTTATTCTAAATTTGACCTATCTTCAATATTTATTCATTTTTTTTACTTATTTTAAAATTTTATTTTATATTTTTTCACTTTCTCAACTCATAAATAGATTTATATTATTTTTATCCCTTTTTCACTAAAATATGATTTTCTTATTTTTTTTTATATTTTTAGTATATAAGATATTAATAGTGATATACACTAATTTATTTTATTTGGATATTTATATACTACATTGTATGTTTTTACTTTTATATATTACTATATTAATATATGTTTTAGGCGCTGTAAATTTTTATTTTCAAATATGTTTATGTTGTCTGTGATTATATTGATTTAAAAAAAATGCATTTTTTAATTGTTTTCTTATTCTTTATCATTATTTCTGGTTAGATTTTTTTAAGAGTAATTAAAAAAATAAACAAGAAACATTTTGAAGATTAAAAAACAAAAAAGGATTGCATGAATAAAAAATTAAATCAGTACTAATGTAAAACATATTTAAACCTTTATTTTATTTTAGTTTAACTTTATATGATAAAGAGAAAACCTAATATAAATAATCATATAATGAATTGTTTTAAGTACTTTTTTCTAAAATTAAAAAAGTGTTTGTGAAAATCGATATGATTATATAATATTAAAAAATAATATATGAACAGACATGTGTTTTTTTTTTTTTTTAATTTGTCTCCCCCCAATTATTTTGATTTTCTGCTATTGAATTTATTTATTATGTATTTGTTTTTTAAATGTAAATGTTTTACCCCTTGCTTCCTCTGTCATCACCAACACCAAGTTTATGCTACTTCAGGTTGTTGCAACTGAAAGATTAAGTAATGGAGAAGAAATCTATGTCTGAGGAAGAATGCCAAATCATGATTCAAAAGAGTTTCCGAAGTATGTCAAATTTCCTTCTACATTTTCTTCTTCACCTTTCTCCCATCGACAATCTTACATATTTTTATATAGTTTTAGGATTTAGGGTTTTATCGTATCTCTGTGTTTTTATGTTAATTGGTTTAGGGTTTATGGCGACTTTCTTTGACAGCTCCAATGGTGAAGTTTTTGAGGGAACGTTTGGAAAAAGCTGGGTGTGCAGTAGGAGACAATTTTTTCAAAGCTATTACTTGCAACCAGAAAGTGGCTGGTTATTATGTTCGAGGTGAAGGGGTACTTGTTTCCTTGTTCATTTACTTTTGTTCCTTTCATTCAAGTTAACTGTAATTGTGGTTTGAATGGAAATTTTGTGTGTTAATTTTGTTTAGCTATTGTTATGCTGCTGTAAAGTTCGAATTATGGTTCTACATGTACAATTAAGAAGCTGGTTGTGCTTTTGTTTGATGAAGAATATAAGCTCTTATCCTATTGCTGCTTCGTTGTTTTGTTGGTTGAATTAGTATTCTGATCAATGCTTTTACTTTGGCTTGATGTTAAGTGTTGGAGATCTAGACTAGAGATTAGGATAGTTTAATGTATATAACTGGATGCAAACTTCATTTTATAAACCGGTTTTATAAGGATTGAATTAATTTAAAGTTCACTTCTTAATAATAAGATTGCAACTAACTAGTATTCATTTACTCCTATGTTGGTGTGCATTTCTCCCAGGTAAAAGTATGCAGTAATAATTTAAAAATCCAAGACAGCGTTAACCAGGTGGTAATTCGTGAGTTAATTCATGCGTTTGATGATTGTCGTGGGGCCAACTTGGATTGGACGGATTGTGCTCACCATGCTTGTACTGAGGTTCGTATCTTACAGTGTGTTCCTATTGGGATTATGTTGGTTTTTCAAATCCTTTTACCTCGTAATTAATATTTCTTTATGATATTGTGAAACAGATACGAACTAATCATCTAAGTGGCGATTGTCATTATAAGCGGGAACTACTACGAGGTTTTATAAAACTACGAGGGCATGAACAAGTAAACTTTTTATTTCCCTCCTTCATTAGTGCAAGCTATTTATTTTAGTTGGATCTTTTCCTAGATTAAACTTAGTATCTAGTTATAAGTTGGAGAAAGAGAAAGTACGAAGTTTGACTAAATTTGTCCTTCCGCAGAAGATTTATTCTCATCTGAAAAGTTTTAAAATTGCTATTCGATACATAGATTGGGAGTATTAAGCATCCCACAACTTTTTGCTACATTTGTGCTTGCACAAATGAAGGATTAGAAAGAGTACAATATAAAAAAAAACTAGCTATTGCGCTTGCATATTTTGAACTAATCATCAAAGAAAAGGACCATTGGGATAACAAAATTATTAAAATGAGGAATTTAGTTATAACCATTTTATTTGAAAAAGTAGCAATTTTAATTGAAGGTTGAGTCTATTGTTACTGCCTCTAATGTTGCCTCGTGGAAGCAATTAGTGCATTATTAAAAGATAAGATAAGGAAAAGCAAATCCTCATGTTTGTCTATATCTAAATTACTCGGGGGCAATCCTTTTAATCATATATATCTGTTGAAATACCAATTTTGTTGGAAAGTTTTCTAGAGTGGTGAAAAACTTGTTTAATTCTGAGAAACGACACTTGACTGGTATGTATGTTAGATATGATTTGATCTGGGCTAAGTAGGTTATATGATCAAGATCAAAAGCCAAAAGATCATAGACCAATTGAAGTTATCCATGCCAGAATTTTTAATACTTGGCATAATTTTCTAGGGATGGTAACTAGAATTTGGCTTGTTTACCAGAGATTAGTGCAAATGTCTTACTGTTTGGTGGAACATAGAATACAAATAAAGATTAGAGAGTAGCTACCTATCCTTTTCCCCTATTCTCGTTCTTTTAGCCACAGTATTGATTTGTGATGGTTAATAAATGTCATTGTCATCAGATAATATATAACTCTAGAGTTGTCTTTGATTTTAGATTGTATTAAACTTTGTTTTGTATGGTTGTCATCCCAAATCCACATTACCAAATACTCTGCAGTTTGTACTTAGGAGCCATACATCACTAACATGGTTCATAAGTTTTGTTCACAACATGACTGCTGAATTAGATCAAAGGAAATATAAAAATTTAAGGTAGAGGGAGTTAATCACCTGGAGGCCTGATTTAACATTAAACTTGAGGAAGGACATATAGTTTCTAGCAGTATCCCTAGGTAACTTTACTTCAATTTGGATCAAAGGTCAGTTTGAAGGTTCGGAGTTGTAGGATTATGAGATGGCGGTTTCTTGTTAGTGTGCTTTACTATAGCTTAACCATTCTTATATGGTCTAATGATATACATTAAGCATTGGTGAAGAAAGACTTGAGAAGAGACAGTTATGCCTTTTGCTCTTTTCCTTGCCACATAATGATGTGGTGGTATTTCCAATTTTGTTGGATTCAACACATGTTGCTAAATCTCTAATTCCCATCCTCCTGTGTGGCCATTCATTAGTTTAAATTCAAATAGTATAGAGTACATACGTAGAAAATGAAATGTAACCATTTTTTATGGCATCCCTCAGTGCAAACTGAACCATGATTTTCCTTTGTCCATATCTTTAATTTGTGAGAAAGTCAAATAAGTCATTAAAGTGTAGTTTGTTCAAAAAGACCCTATTGCAAGCATGCTATATCTGAACTTTGTGTATTTGCGTCATTTTTATTAACGGCTGTGTATTTGTGTTATTCAAAACCAGTGACATTTGAGCTGTAAATAATGGTAAAATTATTAACACAAGACACTATCCCTTTATTCTAGGTCGATAAACAATATCCTCTGCTTAAGTGTATTATAGTAATATTGCTCCTAGATGATGCCATTAATTTCAGTCAACACCTAATATTTACTTTTTTTAAAAGAGTTTATATACCAAGACACTTCATGTACCTCCAAAGTGGGTGCAAAGGTTGTGGCCTGACGAACAAAGTTGTGGCCTCCTTTGAGTTTTTTTTGTGCTAGTTTCAGTTCAAACTCCTGTCAATTTTCCCCTTGTGCATGTGATAAGGAGGGAGGTTCAGGTCCCTTTTGCCATTTTTTGTATTTATTTTTTTTCTTTTTAACTTTCATTAATATAAATCCTTATGTGATTTCCTTAGTTTTTGGCTATGTGACACGTCTCACCCTTGGATGTTTACATGATAACATTGGGGCGTAACGTGTTCCATGTTAATGTTTCATGTATGTGAACATTACCTCCTTCATTTACATAACGTTTATCCTTCTCTTGCACAACGTACATAGTAGTGGGGGAGGAACATGTAATCCTGGAGGTCAAGGCTGTGCAGATGAGTCCTTAAGGGCAATGCTCAACCGTGTCTTGGGAAACCATCTTATTTGTGTTCTTGGCCATTTTTTACTACAAATAACACACTGGATAGTCCTTAATTTGGGCCAAGATGCCTTGTTAGAGGGATTGGACTTTGAGCCCTGTCCAGGAAAAATGACATATAGTTGAAGGGGGTTTCTTAAATATTTCTAATTAGAAAAGGATTAGGAAATACTAAAACCATGGACTAAATTTAATAAAAACAAACTTGTAGAAGCATAACTTACGTGCCAACTGCTATATGATATGATTGCTTCAGCTTCTCCCTGATACTTAAAAATAACCCCTCTTCTTTCTTTGGTTGGGAGGTGGACACTAGTCTGTCTTATGCATATTAAAAGACTTTTTCGTGATTTCTAAGGGGACTGAAAAGAGTTTATGTTTATAAACCCATTTAAATTGTGTCAGATACAGTTTTCTGTTTTCCTTCAAATTACATCTGTTGTTATTTTGTTGCTGCTGTCATGCATTCTCTCTTTGCTTTAGTATATTTGATTTGATATTTTAGACTCTCTTTTTTCCGGCTTATATTTGTTCAATACTGAATCAATGTAATGGTACTTGAAGGAATGTGTGAGAAGAAGAGTTTTGGAATCATTGTCTGCAAACCCCAACTGCTCTGGTTTTGCTGCCAAGGATTCCTTGGAAGCTGTATGGGATGTCTGTTACAACGATACACAACCCTTTGACAGAGCTCCTTAAAAACTACATGGTTGGTACTAACAGATAGTATAGCCGCCATTGGTGCTAGTCTTTCTTTGCGGAATACTTTGGTGGCCTCTGGCTTAGAATCTATAATATAATGGCCCCTTATTGAGTACTATAACTGTGATTCAAAATTGATTGCTTAACTTTTGTTAGAATTCTCACAAACTTAGTCTGTCTGTGGTACCTCCACCTGGAAGATCAAACCGTCTTGATGTCCACACTTATTGCATGCTACATTCTTCGGTCAAATTGTTATTGCCACATTTCAATTTTTGGAGACTTGTCAATGGAGTGGCAATGCCGCACAATCTCTCATCTGGATTCTGGATGAGTAATTCTTTCATGTTACGGGTTTTTAAAAGCCTTCATTTTCAGGGATTTTCAGGGTTTTCCCAAGTAAGATGGCTGAATCCTGGTTTTTGTTCTTTATATATTTCCTATAAACTCAGAATAAGTATGAAAATAGTGGCTTCAATCAGAAGGTTGACCTATAAGGTTCATTAGATTCTGGTAATAAAACGAAACTTGCAGTGTATTTGGTTGCCTCTTTTTAGTTTGTTAAAAATGTAGAAACTTGCAGTGTATTTGGTTGAGACAAACTACACATATATACAATCTCTTGGTTGTTCTTATATATATGCTGCAAAGAATTTGTGAACTATTTCCAAACCATTAAAGGACCCCTCTTTTAGAAATAACCTTTCATTTCAGTTGTTTAATGGAAATTTTTTAGTCATAATCTCCACATATCCTCATGTTTTATAATTCAAATCGCGTGAGTGACATGTCTCCATGCCTTTACCTATCTTAGTTAGCATAATGTGTCATTATTACCTAAAATCTTGAGCATAACAGGCCAATGACATCTATTAACTCGAGTAAATAATTGCACCATTTCACGCAATGTTATTGTTCAAGAGTTAGAAATCTTCTAGAGTCACATTGATGAACTCAATTTATACTTCCATTGAGTCACATTGATGAACTCATTTTATACATACTTTTTAGCTTTATATTTTAGTTTATTTACCATGTTTTTTGACAGTTGAGTTCTCATTATTAGAATAGTTTTGGTAAATAAGGTTAAAGGACTCAGTCCTTAAAGAGCTTAGTTTATGTATATTTGAAGTTATATATAGATTAAGAAAAAAATTATGGGAAAGAAACCTTCAAGGCAAAGTTATTTCGCTTAGTCAGCCAAAATCCACTTAACGAAAATCCAAAAATTGCATTAACAAATTTAACTAATAATCCACTTGGTGATAGAACAATTTGCTCAAGAAATGGTCAAGAATTCCAAATAACAGAAGTAACTGTAATGTCGCTTGAGAAATTTACATGTGCCTAATGAATCTACTCAAGAGGAAAATATTTGGCTTAACGACGAATTCTCTCAACGAATGGTAATGCATTAAGCCACTTTTCACAATTCTAGAAAAATAAAGTTGTTTAAAGTAAGCTCAAATTTGATTAGGTATTCTTCCATTCGCCTTGTATGTGTGCCTTGTACATCTTTCACTAACTCCATCTAATGTAAATATTGTACAACCACTTTAGAGGATTCTTTGTCCCTTTTCATGTTTGAGATTTTATAATAGTTTTTTATAATACCATTAATATATCTATTATCTTTGGACATTTACAAACTTTCAGAGTGTAAATTCAGTTTCAAGCACGGTTCCAAATCTTTTATAGTTTCTGTTTTTTATCAACAAAGAATAAATTTAATAAAAATGAACACTTAAAGCGTGTCTCAACACTTATATTGTAGAAAACCATCAGGTGTGTTCAATAAAGCAAAACATAACCCCCCTCATCTTTAAGAAAAGTAAAGCTCTAAACTGCATATCACCAAAAAAAAAAAAAAAACTCACTTACTTAACTTGAACTAAAACACTACAGTTGTGACCACTGTAAGACCGTCCAGTTCCTACTTCTCCGTCCTCTTCTTGCCACCTCTTACCTTATATCAGACACTTACCCAATCCATTTCATACCGCAAAACTTCAGACAAGTCTTAGGATCAATACACCACTTAGCATAGGTGAAAACAACTAACATTTCCTTACTTGTCACCCAAGTAAGGGAGTTTCTTGTTTTGTTTATGACAGATTGTCTTTAGTCTTATAGACTATTATTCCCATTCAGTTATCATTCTTCGCTCAGAGGTGGAGGTACTTGCAAAATTATCTGACGTTCAAGCTACTCATAATATAATTGTTGAGAATGATAAATGCTATTAAATATGGTGGTCAATCTATTTATAAGGATAAGTTGAGCTTTCCCATTAGTGGATCTAGATTAGCACAATTTATGTAGTTAATTTTTGTATTAGTCTGACACCAAAGTACGACTTTTCAGTTAATCTCTTGCTCTTAACTTAACTTGTCCTTAGGATGTGAATGTGTATTTACCTGGATAGTTAGTCATGTATATTTGCCTGAGTAATTAGTCATGTAAGCTAGGAGGGTCTTGACGGTATGTAGTACATTTTCAATTGAAGTTATTTAATTTAAGTTTCATTCGGTTCAGACTTCTCTGATCTCTTTACATTTCAACAATCCATTTTAATTTTATGCACTTATTTACTCTATGGATATCTAAATTCCCTGAGATTTGGTTCTTAATGATATTTAGGTCTATCATGCTTCTCCTAGGTTTGAATCGCGATTCTAGATTAAATTTAATATGGATGAGTAATTCATACAGGTTTCGTTTTATAGTTATAAATAGATATAGTAATCAATTAATTTAAATTGAATAGAATAATTCATTAATGCTTTTTGGGACCATGACCTAGGTATTGCCCTAACTTCTACATGTTTTAAATATCCTTAATTGTTGAAACATTTAGAGAGAAAAAAAAAGGTCTATTATAACGCACCATGTATTTTCCCTGAGGAATGCAATGTTCCTATACAACATTCAAGAATCCCAACTGCTTAACTTTGTTGATTTTCCTTTTTTGTGGTGATACAAAATGGATATTTGCATGAATAGATAATAGAAAATAGAAAAAAAAATAATAATGATACCAATAATTTTTAATGTGAGAAAACCTTATCAACTTGATAAATAAAAACTCACTGGACCTAATCCAGAAGATATCTCCATTCTACGGATTACAATATTTTTTTTCTCCCACTCGATGTGGATAACACTCAATCTCACCCAATAAGAATAGAATACAATGTCTCTCTAGCTTTTAAGATTTCTAATTTCAAACTAAGGTGGATATCTATTATCTCATTTCTCTCTATGTTTCTCCCGTACTTGTATTTCTCTTCCTCACAAGTTTTCTTTATAGAGAATGAGAGAAAAACTTCTTCATAAATAAATTTTAGATAATTAATGCTTATCACATTTTCAAGATACCTTGGAAATACTATCTTCAACTTTCAAGGTTGAACTTTATAGTTTTCAAAAAAGATATAATTCCAAGACTTTGGAATGATTATTCAATGGATCAATTATCAAAATTGAGGGATTTTCAATTGAATAACTTTGAACACAATAATTGTAGTGATTCAGACAGTGTTACTATTCAAATGCTAGGAATCATGCACTGAGTCATGCCATGATACTATTCATGCATTAGGAATCTTGCACTGAGAAACATGGTGTTACTATACAAGTACAACAGTGAGTAATCTTGCTGCTAGTTCATGTTCACATGTAAAGAATCCTAGACCAAGTTACAAGATGTTACAAATTATGATGCATAGAGTCACACCATGTTATTGTTCACGAGTCAGAGACCCAGAACCTGGTCACGTGTTGTTACTATTCACGATTCAAGAATTCACATGCCTCAGCAACCAGTTTTGGTCGTTTATTGACATTCTAAACAACACAATCATGATTGCACTGAAGATATCAGCATGGATTGAATTTTGAAGAATTCAATCTAAATCCAATCTAAATTTATCCAAATCTAAATAAATGGATTGAATCTAATTCATATCCATTTTAACTAGATCAAATTTATTTGAATTCTTTCAAATTCATTTAAAGTAGATTAAATCTAGAATAAATCCATTTTTTTGTCAATTAGATCAAATCCATTTCGATTTGGACACAGGTTGACTTGATTCGACTTGAGCCTAACCTGACTTGACCTAAACTCGAACCCGAACTGACTCAGCTAAATCTGGGCTCGGATCGACTCGACTCAGGGTCGACTCGACTTAACATTCGTCTGGACCCACTCGGCTTCACATGAGCCCAGACCGAATCAACTCAACATGGGCTCGGGTTGTAATTAGCTTGGGTTGATTTCGCTCAACACAGGCCCAGCCGAATCGAGTCGACATGGACTCAACTCAACAGGACCTGAGACGACTTTGATCGATAGACTATAGTCGACACAGGCCTGGGCGGACTCGACTTGCACATGCCGACTTGGGTCGACATGGACTAGGCTAAAAACAGGTTGACCGACTTCGGTCAACACGGGCCCAAGCCGACTTTGGTCAACACAAGCCTAGGCCAACTTCAGTCAGCACAGTCCCAAGCCGACTTTGGTCGGCACAAGCCCAGTCCGACTTTGGTCGATACGGACTACGTTGACTTTGGTCGATATGGGCCCAAATTGACTTTGGTCGACACGGGTCTGTGTCGACTCCACTCGACACGGGTCTGTCTGACTCTGCTTGACACGGGCCTGTCCGACTCTGCTCGACACGGGCCTAGGCTGAATCAAGTTGACATGGACTCAGCTTAACACGGGCCCGAGCCGACTTCGATGAAAACAAGCCTGCGGCAAATTCGGTTGACACTGGCCTAGATCGACTCAGCTCGACATGGGCTTGGTTCGACTCTGCTTAACACTGACCCAGGTCAACTCCATTCAACACGGGCTAGGGTCGACTGGGCTCGACATGGGCCTGATTGACTCGACTCGACAAGGTTCAACATACTTCGCTCGACACGTGCCCAAAATGAATCAGGTCAACATGGACTTAGCTCAACACGGCCCGAACCGACCTCGGTGGACATGGGCCTAGGCTAATTTCAGTTGACACGAGCCTAGGCCGACTTTGGTAGACACAGGCCCGGGCTGACTTCGGTCGACACAAATCTGGGCCGACTTCGATAGACATGGGTCTGGTCGACTACGCTTGACACGGGCCCGTGATGAGTTTAATTGACATGGACTCAACTCAATAGGGGCTTAAGCTGATTTAGGTGGATACGGTCCTAGGTCGACTTCGATCGACATGGATCTGGGGCGACTTCAGTCGACACGAGTCCCGACTGACTCAGATCGACACAGTCCCTGGTCAACTTTGCTAGACATGAGCCTGATTAACTCTGCTAGACACGGGCCTTACTAACTCCGCTCGACACGGGCCCGAGCCGACTTCAGTCAAGACAGGCATGAGCCGACTTGGCTCGACATGAGCCCAGACCATCTCGTCTCGACACGGGCCGGGGCCGACTTTGCTCGACACGGGCCCGACCAACTTCGCTCGACATGGCCTATATCGAATGAGGTTGACATGGACTCCACTCAACACGGGCTTGGGCCGAATCGGCTCGATCTTGGCTTAGGCTGACTCGGCTCGACTTGGACCTCTGCCAACGCGGTTGTGCCTGAACCTGAGCCGACTCGCCTCTGTCTGGACGTGAATGTGGACCATGCCAACTTAGCTCGACTTGGGTTCGAGACAACTCGACCTAGGTTCAGGCCGACTCAATTTGGCTCAACCTGGGCACGAGGCAACTCGTCTCTACCTAGGTTCGGGCTAACTCAACTCGACCTGGGTCCAAGCTCACTCGGCTAGACATGGGTTCGGATCGAGAGTTGATGCGGCGAGTTGACTTAGCTCGACTGAGGTTCAATTCGGATTCGGGTCGATTCAGCTTGACCTGGGCCTTAGGATTGACTAGGCTGAAACTTGGCTTGGGCAAACTTAGCTCGACCTGTGTCCGGGCCAATTCAAAATCCAAACCAAAATTTATTTTGGATGTTCCAAAATTGTATCCAATGTATATCTAATCCATCTCCAATTATATGGATTGGATTTAAAATCCAAAAATATGGATTTGGATTTGAGATAAATCCATTTAAATGGATTAAAAACAATATGGATTTGGATAATTATAAATTGGATTTAGTAATTTGGATTTTTTGTCCACCCTTACATCTAATAAACTCTAACCAAATGTGATAAGCACATTTAATTATGATAACTGAAAAGAGTTCACAAAGTTAGAATACCATTTTGAGTTGTTGATTTTAGATCATCCACAACCAATGAGACTCAGACATGTCTCTTAAATGGTGTGTCCGTGTTAGACACACGTATCGGATACCGACATTTGTAAGACACTATTAGTGAAGTGTCTAATTAAAAATATATTTGTTGAATCTTTGACAATTTTAAAAAAAATACATTAATTTTCTAAAAATTCAAATTTATTGTATAAACTTTTATTATGATTAGCAAATCCTTTTGAACTAGTCATGAGAAACATCTTTTTCTCAAAAAAAATAAAATAATAAAGACATACTTATGCACATAAATCTTTATTGTCAATTTATATAATTTATTAATGAGACTCAGACATGTCTCTTAAATGGTGTATCCGTGTTAGACACACGTATCGGATACCGACATTTGTAAGACACTATTAGTGAAGTGTCGAATTAAAAAAATATTTGTTGAATCTCTGACAATTTTAGCACAATTTTAAAAAAAATACATTAATTTTCTAAAAATTCAAATTTATTGTATAAACTTTTATTATGATTAGCAAATCCTTTTGAACTAGTCATGAGAAACATCTTTTTCTCAAAAAAAATAAAATAATAAAGACATACTTATGCACATCAATCTTTATTGTCAATTTATATAATTTATAATTATATAATATCTTATATTCTATATTTTGAAAATTATACATGTCGAGTGTTATTGTTGTGTTCGTGTGGTATATAGTCCACAACTCCATTGAAATAAAAATTTATATTAATGTTGTTGGAGTAATGTAATCTTAATTTAGTACAAGACATTTTGGATTACCTCAATTCACTGAAAAATCAAAAATAAAAATTGAACTCTTTGGTCATACAAAAGATTTATGCAGAGCCACTATTAAGGATATATAGTTCGTGAGTTAGAGGACTCAGATGACTATGATATCCAAAATAAAAAAAATGGGTACATTTTTTAGTACTGATTTATCATTTCAATTTTTTAGTATTACCATTTTTTATTATTAGTTCTTTTAATGTCATATTTTTTATTGTTCTTCTTTATATTTTTAATTTCATTCTTTTATTGTTTTTATTATCATAATCAATAACATTTTGTATTTCGTGTTACACATGTTTTTAGTATTCATTTAAATTATTCATTTTATTATTTTAAATTAAATATTTTACAATAAATAATTTTACATAAACATAAAGTTGAAAATACGACCATAGTTACTAATAATTCTCTTATTTATTAATAATTATTTTGTTAATCAATATATCTAATATAGTAATATATTTACAAATACTAAACTTCCTACCAAATATAAAAATATATTCAAAAAATTATATATTTATTATTACAGTAATTATTAATGTTTTAAATAGTTTTCAGTGAAAAAACATATATATTTAACTAGATTATTAAGTTCAATAATAAGTTCATATCATTAATTTAGATTATAAATTAAATTACCAAATTTTATTATCAATTAATTGTCAGTTAATAAACTAATTATATGCAATAAAATATTAAATTTAATATTTTCTATTTAAAATTAACATTTTTTCAATTAACCTTCAAATTTTAAAAATTTAAGATGTTTTTTCAAATTTATCATCTCTAGAAAAATTACTGAAATTAATATTTTAATTTGATGACTAAACTTATTTTTTAATTAATTAATTAATTAACTTTAAATTTTCAATTCAATATTTTTTCTAAGAATTCAACTTCCAATGAGATCAGGTCACGTGTTCCATTTCTGGCATGAATCAGAGGTTCAGAATTCACTTCAGTTCGTTCCTAAGGACAAAATCTGATGGTTCTAGTTGAGTAATTATTGGCACATAGCTGGTCATTTTTATCCTAAACAGTGTTTTATTCTGGTAAAAGAAAGATTTTTAGTTAGATTAGAAACTATTAAAGATTAATTTTTAAAAAATTAATTTAGCATAGAAAAGACATTAAGAAATGCTAAGAAAAAATGATTATTTGGAATGGATCTTTTGTTTGACATGTAGTTTTTTTTTAAAAAATTAGTTTTTACTTTTTTATTTAGTTTTTTTTGTTGTTTTTTTATGTATGAGTTTTGATTTAGTCTTTTATATTTGTTTATACATTTTTTTATTTTTTTTATTTTAAATAATTATTTTTCATATGACAAATGATTGTTATATCCTTAACAGTGTGAAATATCATGTTGTATACTTATTCTTGAAGTTTAAAAAAAAAAAAGATTAATTGGTAAATATGAAAGAATTATGAGTGTTCCAGAAAGATGTGAAACAAAATCTTGAACAAGTGTGCATGGATAGACTCAGAAAGTGGTCCCCACTGGAGCAGCAGCAAACACGTTGCAAACATAGAAGAGATCGCCAGATTTAAGGTTCAAACATAGTTTCTCACGAAACTGGTGTGCCATCTCCGCCCCCATCACCCTTTTCTTTCCCTTCTTATATTCACTCTCTCTTCCTCTTCACTCTTCCACTGCTCCCATACTTCTTCTGCATTACCTTCCATTCTTCTCTTTCTCTTCTTCTCATGGCTCCTGCCTTGGAAGCCCAGGTTCCACAAGACCAAGAATCTCTGCCACAGAACAACAACTTCTTGAACTCTCTCAATGATGCCACACACAGATCCAAAGTCACTGTTATTGGAAGTGGCAACTGGGGCAGTGTTGCAGCCAAGCTCATTGCCTCCAACACCCTCCGGCTTCGCTTCTTCCATGGTAATTTTCTCTTTCTCACTACTCTCATCACCCTCTTTGGTGCTGATGCGTCAAATGCTCAAATTGGTTTCCAAAATTGCAGACGTGGGTTGATTTAGTCCCTGAAGTTGCAAAGATGTAATTTTTGGTCATTTTAGTTGTTGATGTTATTGAATGACTTTTGTTTTAGGCTTGAAACTATGAAAGGAAAGAAATGTTTTATTGTATTTTCAGTCCCTGTTGTGGGATTTTGGTGCCTGTGTTCTAGTTGGATGGAAGTTTTGAAAGATGAAAGCCTGAAACAAATGAATACTAACATCACTTACATTTGATAATTTCAATGATTCGTAATGTCATGGAATGATTCAATGCATTACTTGATTTCGTACTGGTGCTTGTGTACTGTGATGTTTCAAATTTGATGTTTTGTACTCAATTATATGTGATTGGGTAAGAAGGCGTTTATTGTTGTGTTTTTTTATCAGCAGGTTTTTATTGTTTTTGTGTTCTAACTTAGTGTTGAAGATTCCAGGTCCATTAGAAATAAGACCAAAGTTAAGTTTAAAGTCTACTTATTATAATCTTAAATTTTTAATTTTGATGAAACTCAGATGAAGTGAGGATGTGGGTGTATGAGGAGACATTACCGAGTGGTGAGAAGCTCACAGATGTCATCAATCGAACCAATGTGAGGACTCTATTCATTTCACTTCCGTTGAATGTGCAATTTGTTTCCAATGAATATTGCTATTATTATTATGACTGTACCAAAAAAGAATTTGAACATCTCTGTTTATTTTTTTGCAGGAAAATGTCAAATATCTTCCTGGAATCAAACTGGGCCAAAATGTTGTTGCTGATCCAGACCTTGAAAATGCAGGTATAAGTTTTGTTCACTTATTTATTACAGTCAGTATAAGAAAATTTACTCGGTCAACCGTTGAGAAATCATCATTGATATGATTGTAGTTATTGTAAAAGTCATATATATTATTACCATATCAAAATGTTTGTGATTAGACGACAATTTCATACTTCTTTTTACATCAGCAGTGCATAAACTATTTGCTCCTTATTTTTTTTACTGTGATTTAGTACATAAAAATTAAAACCTTATACCCAAAGAACCCAACTTTTAAATTACACATAAGGATTAAAAAATGTTAACTGTTTACTTTGGGGTAAATTGAGCAGTGAGGGATTCCAACATGTTAGTATTTGTGACTCCACATCAATTTGTGGAAGGAATATGCAAAAGGCTTGTTAGGAAAATAAGGGAAGATGCTGAGGCTATTTCCCTAGTTAAAGGGATGGAGGTCAAGATGGAAGGGCCATGCATGATCTCTACTCTCATCTCCCAGCAACTGGGAATCAATTGTTCTGTTTTAATGGGTGCCAACATAGCAAATGAGGTAGTTAGAAGAAGTTACAGTTTCTGTTCTTTTTTATAGTTTTCTACTCAGTATATTTGGTTGTTGTAATTACTATTAATGTTTGCAGATAGCTGTGGAGAAGTTTAGTGAAGCAACTGTTGGGTACAGGAACAATAGAGAAGTTGCTGAGAGATGGGTTCAGTTGTTTTATACTCCCTATTTCATTGTGACAGCTGTGAGTACATCACATTCTTTAGTAAATCAGCATAAAGCTTGATGAAACTCAGAATTTTCTCTTTAAAGTAATTTGTAGTAAATACTAAGGAAATATCATGACTCAAAACACTGAGATATTATGTGGCCTTTAATTGAATTGCTTGATCTCATGGTAAATAATAGCATATTAAGAAGTGGAATTTAAGGCGAGGTTTGTATCCATTTATATACTATGAAATGTCATTATCTATCTCTAGCCGATGTGGGTTCTCCAACAATTTGATCTGTATAGCCAACCTCACTTGATTTAAATAAGGCTTTGTTATTGTTGTTGTTGAGATATTATTGGTGCTAACAATTTTTGTATTCTATGAATAAATAGGCTCAAGATGTTGAAGGAGTTGAACTGTGTGGAACTTTGAAAAATGTTGTGGCCATAGCTGCAGGTTTCCTGTACTGTATATGCACTTTGTTATCTCCTTTTTTTCTATTTTTTGTGAACAATCAAGGAATGACACACAAATGGGACAGGTTTTGTTGATGGCCTGGAGATGGGAAATAATACAAAAGTAAGTTTAAGAGATTTTGTGATCAGAATGTTACCCAAAGGACAAAAAAAAAGTTATTTTTGTGCATTTGATTTGGTTTTCTACATGTGTGTAGGCTGCAATCATGAGACTTGGTCTTAGAGAAATGAAGGCATTTTCAAAGATGTTGTTTCCATCTGTTAAGGACAGCACCTTTTTTGAGAGCTGTGGTGTAGCTGACCTTATCACAACATGCTGTAAGGAAGCTCATTAATTTCACCCTATTTTTCACTGCTTCTCTTATGAAAACCAAATTGTCTATGGCAGTGGGTGGAAGAAATAGAAAAGTTGCTGAGGCATATGCAAGGAATGGAGGGAAGAGGTTGCTTTGTA
Organism: Phaseolus vulgaris; assembly: GCF_000499845.2. NCBI lineage: Eukaryota > Viridiplantae > Streptophyta > Magnoliopsida > Fabales > Fabaceae > Phaseolus > Phaseolus vulgaris. The sequence goes on from NC_023756.2 coordinate 8,336,500, forward strand.
TTTCTGTCTCTTTTGTCCATATTTGTAGATTGAGTAAATGAAAATGCCTGATTGTGTTATATATTTCATAATTTTGTGCAGGTCTTTTGATGAGCTTGAAGCAGAAATGCTACAGGGCCAGAAATTACAGGTATTTTATGATACTTAGCATGAAAAATAGTACTATATATAAGAAAAAATAAGAAGGTAAAATGAATTGAGCTTATCTCGTTAGTAAAAGCTTAAAATCAACTTAAGCATTACAATTTATAAAGACTTTTCATCTAACTTCTTCAAAAGTTGAGATACATAGGTTTATAACTTGAGAAAGAAGTACAATTCATTTTACTCTATAATGTAACTACTAATAATCTCAGCTGCAATGAAAAAAATGCATCATTGGATGGATATATATGTACTATAGCTTGTTTTTTGAGCTTCATTTTCTTTATCCAAAATTCTAGACTTACAAAACAAACAACCAAACCCAGTTTAAATTTTCATATCATTGGAGATTTCTTTCCACCACAAAGAAAAACACCAAACTTCTATTATACCAGAAAAAATCTGCAACCACTAGTGGTTTTTATGTTCTTGATCTAGATTTCCTTATTGATCTAACTTTCTTGCACCAAGGGTGTCTCAACTGCGAGTGAGGTCTATGAGGTTCTAAGCCATCGTGGGTGGCTAGAGCTGTTTCCTCTCTTCTCAACAGTGCATGAGATATGCTCTGGCCTACTTCCTCCATCAGCAATAGTTGAATACAGTGAGAAGCTACCAAGGTCCTTCTAATGCAAGCAATACTAGTTGTATAAGCAACATAATCACAGTGACATTTTCAATACAGAACCAGCATGCTTTAGCTAGATCAACTGTGCAAAGCCTTTGGTGGCTAGGCTGCTTTTTCTTTCCAAAATATCATGCCAACAAGGAGCCTGTTTCCATGGTTGAGGATCTCTCAAGACCAAGAAAGTTGACTTTTATATCAAGTTCTTGTCAAGTTTTTTTTCTTCCTCTGTAACCATTGCATTCAACAAACTTATATAGTTTACATATACAATAAAGTTGTAATTTAAATTTGTGTATTCCATTGATTTTTTACCATTTCCCTTAAGGTATTAGTTGAGCTGTGTTTTATTCCGCAATTTGGAAATGCTTTTGGATTTTACACTAGTTGTATATGTTGAAGGACAACATCAACTGGGATCGATTTGCTCTTTCACTTTCTTTGTCTCATTTTTGTGATTGATTGAACTACATTTCAGGGTAACCTTGATTTTCTCCTCTCTGTCTCTGGCTCTCTCTCTGTGATTCTAATGGATTTTTTAGCTGAACATCTAATTAGCAGCACTCATTAGAAAATAAGTGGAACCAATAAGAATTAGTTCAACATGAAGTTTGACTCAAGTTTGATATAAACCTTTTATTTTAGTTTGAACTCCACATTTAATAAGAAAATATTTTAAACTTAAAAACTCAATTTCTAATATGGTATAAGAGTTTATCCTTATTAAGTTCGTTGAATCTATCATGTCACTTCTATCAGAATGTTATTAAATTAACAATAAATATCTAATTTAGGAGATGTTGATGTCTTGACAATATAAGAGAAATGTATTAGAGATTTTATAGATTTTATATTTAATAAAGATCATATTACAATATATAAATGAAAATAATCTAGTTGCATCATAATGAAAATGACTAAATTTAAAAGTTCTTGCTATTCTATTATATTTGAAGGTAATAAATATGAGGAACCAATGCTATTCTATCAATTGGTGACACTGTATGCAGATTGATAAGTGTAAAGAAGAAGACATAATGTTTTCTCCTGGTTTGACTTATGGTGCCAAACATTAGAAAGAATTAATAAGAAAAAAAAGGGGGAACACTCAAAAGAATCAACTCAAAGATTGTGGGTTACATTGCTTTTGCATTATATAATATTCTTTAAGATCATTTTTGGGAGTGTGAATGGTAGAAGAATAATAATAAAGTAAAGTGCATGAAGCTAGTGATGGTAAAAAATTTTCCACATTCATTATTCACTCCCGTGTACTCTAATAGTACATTTTATTCTGCTCAGCTTTTTTACATGTGCATATTTCAACAAACACCACTAATAAAATTCAACTTTTTGAAACCGAATTTTAGTATGGTATTTTAACTTCTTTATAAAAGAAAATAACTTTTAGATATATTATATACTAAAAATTTTAAAAATATTTTAATAATTAGAAAATGTATACATATATATATATTTATATATTTTAAAACTGAAAAATATAAGATTTTAAAAAAAAATTAAGAATTAAATTTATCAACATGAAGGAAGAAGAGGTGATAGCATCACAGTGTGAAGTGAATTCCAATGTAAAAACCAATCCCTTCCTTTGATGCCAATATTTATCAACATATCTGTCATAAGCCATACTACAACAGCAGGTAGTCAATTTAAAGAAGAAAAAACTCCCATAAAGCCAAGCCATTTATGAATACATAATTTGATTAAACCAAGAATTTCAGGTCCTTATCCTCTCCAGCCTGTCCACACTCTTCCTTGCCTTTTCATGTTGATGATCAATGTTTTTTCTAGACTTTTCAAGACAATCCACACTTCTTCTTGACCTTTCTATATGATCAAAAGTTACTCTTAGTCTCTCTAACTTATCTGCATTATTGGACAAGTTCTTCAATTTTTCAGGCCTGTCTGTGCTCAGCCGTGGCTTGTCCCTGCGATCAGTGCTCTTTCTACTGACATCAAATACATCGGTGCTCTTTCTTGGCTGCTCAAACTGCTCCATGCTTCTTCTGAAGGTGTATCTTTGTGATGGAGACTTCTCAACGGTGGAAATGAACTTCTTCAGATGTCTGATGTACTCAGGAAATTGCTCTAAATCACAGTGGTTACCTCCTTGCAGCCACAGTGGCTCATACTTCTCTTTACACAGTTCCCACAGTTGTTTTCCGTGGGAGCAATCTACCACTTCATCTGAAGTTCCCTACAGATAACACAAGGGAACTTCAATCATAAGATATTAACAAGATTCTTTCATTATGTAAATAAATATTTTGTAGATGACGTACTTCATGACAGTTTTTTAGATCCTCAAGCCAAAAGAAAACTAAACTAATAGCTTGCATGATTGTGTCATACTGTCATTAACTATCTATTGGGATATGAACTTCAAATTCTGTAACAGCTGAAGTGGTTGATAGCACACTATATTATTTTAAAAACTGATAATGGACACAAGTGGTTTAAATGAATAAAGGTGAAGAGTCTGTAATGTGCAAGTATTTCATTCACAATTATCAAATGGCTGCAAAAGTAGTACATACAAGAAATAATGGAGGTCAAAATTCTCTAAATGGCACTTGTCACTGACACAATTTCTCACTTGTGTCGACATTGGGCATCGTTTTAGGCCATAAACGATAAGCATGATATGCAAAACAGGCTCCAAAATAGAAGACTGGCAGCATTTTAACTGGTTTCTTGCATTTAATGACTACATACTCTTTTCCCTAAATAAACTTATCTACATAGAGAAAAAAGAACAAAGGAAAAATAATCCCGAGATATAAGATATTCAAGAAAAGAGATACCATAATACAAAAGTAAATGTTTCTCAAGTCAAGGCGATCCAACTCAAAAGCAACAAATGATGTAGTATCTTCAAAGAAAACTTACATGAATTATAAGAACAGGACAATTAACTAGTGGAATTTTGTCGATATTCTGCACATTAACACAAAGCAGCACCTGATTAGATTAAGGAACTCATGTGTCCGTAAATCAGCAACATTTTACTAGAAATCTCAACAATGATAAGAAGTCAAAACATATTATCCTACCTTGTATATGTCAAACCAGTAACTGCGTTTTACTGGATACAGGACCTTTAAGCCCGAAAGTATAGGACTGTGCAGAACAACAGCTCTCAATTGTGGCAATTTAGCTGCAAGATCCAAAGTAGGGCCACTGCCAACAGATTGGCCATACAAGATTATATCCTCTTGCTTGGTACCAAAGGTTTCTTCTAGACACTTATACACAGCCTCAATATCTGCATATGTATTCTGCTCACTTGGCTGCAGTTCAGGCAAAACAATGTTTCATCAGCAGATGGTTTTAGCCGTACCACTCTTCACATCATCACTGCATGACATAACAACATGAACAAGCATTTCAGATTCTTACAAACCTTCCCTGATGACTGGCCATACCCAGAGTAGTCATACCTGCACAAAATCACACAACGGTGAGTCAAATTCCCGTTTCACAATTCTCCTTTTTGAGTTGATCAACACAGATAATGAACAATATCCTTCACCAAACTCTCCTTACGGTACTAGTTAACAAACTAAAACATTTCCACCAAGAAACAACATGCCACAAACCTTAATTACAAACCTATTGTCAAAATATGCAAACTGCAAAGGTGTAAACTCCACATCACAAAATCAATTTCAATCTGCAGTAACAATTCTAATTTAGCAACAACGCCAAGATTTTTGAAGTGATCACAATCGTTACGATTTTAGCAACAACATCAAGGTTTTTGAAGTGATTACAATTGCGACGATGTTAGCAACACCATTAAGTTTTTATAGTAATCATCACAATTGTGATTATTATATATGCAACATTAGTTCATAATATTAAGAACTGAATTTTAAGTCTAACTCAACCCTATAAAACCGGTTAATGGTGAAGTTTGCATTCACTTATATACAATAAAATATTCTTATCTGTAGTTGGATCTGCAACTACACATAGTATCATTACTACAAACACAATTTAGAAGTATAAAACAAATGAAAACATTGAGAAAGGATAGATATACATACCCAATGAGATTAACACGCAGGTGGATGGTGAGGTTGATGAAGAGGTCATACATCTGGCCAAGATCGGTGGCGTTGCCGTGAGAGTAGAGAAGAGTGGAAGAGGCCATGGGGTGGCGAACGTACATGGCGAGTATCTGAGTTCCACGGCGCGTGGGAAGCTTGAGAATTTCGACGTTCTCGCGGTGAGGGAAGGGAGTGAGCAGCAGAAGACCAGTTACCTGGTCCTTCACCACCTTGTACGATGCTGGGTTGGGTGGGAAGAACGCCAACTTAGCAGCCATTGATGATGTCACTCCTCCCATTGCATCTAACACTCTCCTTAACACACAAACAAACACAGTGCTCTGAATTTTGAAGCTTTCGATGTGGGATCGGAAGATGTAGCTTTTGTTGGGAAATGGAAAGGGAAAGGAAGAAGAGAGTTATAGTGAGTGAGAGAGCTTTGGTTATGTTATGTACTGAAAGTAATAATAATGATAATTGGTTAGCAAAAATATATATACATCATTCATCATATCAAACCACTCCCACAATAACAACATCCATCTAACTCTTTTTATTTATTACTTTATTAATTTTGTTATTTCTTGTTTTTAGTCACTTAAATAATAATAATATAGTCTCTCTGGTTGTGTCTTCAGTGTCTCTCTATATTTATCACTTTCCAAAATCCAAAATAACAATTGACATCCAAATAATATTTATATTTGTTATCAATGATTTTTATGGTTAACATTTGAGTTATACTTTGTCACTATAAATAAATAATTCTACTTTTTAAAGATGAATCTGAAACCCTAAACACCTTGTCAACAGTTACTTTTAAATATTTAAGATAATATTTCAACTGGATTATCATATATATATATATATATATTACTTTTTGTTGATTGTGTGTCTAGGTGGGTGAAGGTGAAAGCTACAAAGAACAATGATTCTAAAACTATGCTGAGAATTAACATTTTTTTTGCAGGTTTTGGTGTGCCAAGGGTTGAGATAAGTGATCAAGGAAGTTATTTATGCAACAAAAGTGTGGCTGACTTATATCAAAACTATGGAATCAAACACAAGGTTTCTACACCATATCACCCACAAATAAATGGTCAGATGAAAGTTTTTAATAGAAAGGTGAAACATTTGCTTCAGAAGTTGATATAGTTGAAGAGGAAAAACTAGAATTACTATCTGGAAGAGGCATTGTGGGCACAACGTATTGCATACATAACACCTTTGGGAATGTCACCTTTCAGAGTTGTTTTCAGTAAACCATGTCATTTACTTGTTGAAATATAACATAAAACTTATTGGGTTGTTTCAGATGGTGCCTCAACAAAGCTTCAAAGAGAAGTCCTCGTGCTAGGAGCAGAGATTCTACTATATCCTTGGATCTAGAAATTTTTCATGGAAAACATTGTGAGTATTTATCCGTCTACCTGGGAGAAAGTGTTTGCCCTTGTATTCGTTAAAAGATGTAATCCCTACCAAATAAGTTGACCTAATGATCTGTACTAGGAAAGAACATTCAAACCTTGTATCCTTCGTAAGACACAAACACTCCCTAATAGACAGAATCTAAGATATGATCATGTAAACACTTCCTACCTTATCCAAGAGTGCTTGTTTGACAAACAATACTCAAGGGAGTATCTAAGAGTGGTTAGGGGCCTAAAGAATGCTCATTTAGATAGAAGTGACTTGGTAAAAAATGTTTGGTTAGCCAGGAGTGGCTTGGTAAAGAACTCGTTTAGTCATTTGTGGCTTGACAAAAAATACTCTATTAGTCGATGGCTGGGAGGATTTGTTTGATCAAGTCTGTTATATCTTCTATTCCGTTATTATTTATGTCATTGTTTAAATTGCCTACTGGGGTGGTAGATAAGTTGATAAGGATTCAAAGGAACTTTCTTTGGGGGTAGGGCGTTGAAGGAAGGAAGATAGCTTGGGCTTCTTGGAAAAAGGTGTGTAAGCCTCGCGAACTTGGGGGACTTGTGTCATTGATTTAAAGCTTTTTAACTTGGCTTTGCTAGGAAAATGAATCTGGAGGCTGGGTATGGATAAGGGTGGTCTTTGGAAGGAGATTCTAATTTTTAAATATGGTGGTTGGAGAAGTTTGAGAGGGGAAGGTAAAAGTAGTAGGTGTTCTCTTTGGTGGAAAGACCTCATGAAAGAGGTTTGGGCCTCGAAGGTGTGGGGCAGAAGTTTTGAAGATGGTTTCAAGTGGAAAGTCGGTGATGGAAAGGATATTTCTTTCTGGGAGGACAGGTGGCTCGATTGTGGTGTGCTGAAGAGGGTATTTTCGAGATTGTTTTCTATATGCTCGGCCGAAAACGTTAGGGTGGTTGACCTTGGGTCTTGGTCTGATGGTGTTTGGGTGTGGCAATTAGCCTGACGCAGACCTTTTTTCGAGTGGGAAAAGCCTATGGTGGATCAATTGAGTCAGACTTTACTTGAGGCGAGGATGGGTTTGGGAGAGGAGGATAGGTGGGTGTGGAAGGGAGGGGGTGATCAGTTGTTTTCAGTTAACCCTGCTTATTCTTTGGTAAGGAGGGATTGTGAGGCGGATCATTCTCCAATTTTTAGTAAGTTATGGAGTTGTAAAGTCGTACCTTCAACTTTATTTACGGCTTGGAGGGTGATGGAGAATAAGATTGCTACTAGGGTCAATTTGGAAAGACGAGGGGTGTTGTTAGAAAGTTCTTTGTGTTGTTTGTGTGGGAAGGAGGAAGAGTCTTATCGTCACTTCAACTATAATTTTTCTTGGTGGGTCTGGTGTTTCCGTTTCAAGTGGCTGGGAGTGTAGTTCGTGTCTCACAATGATCCTAAGTCAAACTTTGCTCAATTTAGGATGAATTCGTCCTCTTATTTGATTAATGAAGTGTGGAATACAATTTGGGTGGGGGTCGTGGGGAAAATATGGAATCACATAAATTCTATTATTTTCAACAGGGGTGCGACTGACGTGTCTGAAGTCTGTACCCTGATGCAAGCAAAGGTCTGGTCTTGGATTTCTGCAAAATCTCGCACTGCTTCGGTTTCCTTTTCCAGTTGGTGTTTGGAACCTTTGTAATGTATGCGTTTGGTTATTTGATGCTTTTTAGGTTTTTAGGTTCTTAGTTTGGACTGTGCTTTTGCCTGTTTGGTTTGGAGGGTACTGTTAGACGTTGGATTATGTATTTATTGTATAAGGGTTGATACACCTCTGAAGTGGTTCGCATTTATATATTTGTTATTGCTGATAAAAAAAACTTGGTAAAGAATACTTGATCGAGTTAAGAGTAGTTTGAGAAAAATACTCTTTAATAGAGTCAGCATGAGTGACTGCAATCTGAAAGAATACTCAATTAAACTAGGAGTGACTTGTGTCAAGAATACTCAAGGTATTAGCTAGAAGTGACTACAAACCCAAATAATAGTTAACATGAACTTTTCAACATTAATTTGTGTTTCGATTAAGTTCTTGCATTTAGTATGTTGTAACTTATCAAACAGAACTATAGTGTGATCACTTTGATGAATCAAACCAAAAAAAACACCTTATTAAGTTGAATTATATATACGTGTGTTTTAAATTCCATCATATGCAAGAGATTGATCTAATCACATGAATACAAAACTATCATTTAAATATTTTCTATTAGATGATACTGGCAAAAGGATTTCAAAATTAAATAAAATACAATTCAACTCTTAATGTTTCTTTCGTGTTTTCACATGTTGATCTCTTCCTTTCATTATATGTCTTTGAAATATAAAGTGAATCTAAAAGAAAAAGTTGAATAAAATTTGGAACTTTCTTTTCACACAAATATATAAACAGCTTATTGATATATAATCTACAGTACACAAATCACACTTAACAGTAATAATGTTTGACAAAAATATCCTCATTAAATGAGGTTTAAGTAGTTGGATCTATTTAATGATTTAGGTTAAATTAACAACTACCAAAAGATTTTACTTGAAAAAAAATGTTTTATATATTTTCTAAAACGGCAAATACTCATATACATACATATTATTCTTAAGTTTGTAGTTATATTGGATATAAATTATTTTTAAAAAAAAATATGTATTTTCATAAAAAAAATATTTAAGTTACGCATACTATATTAATATTATAATTGGATAGTCAAAATCAAATCCATTCACCAATATGATAACATAGTTGTTTATTGTTTTATTAGTAACTAGAAACACTTTCTTATTTCCAACATGCAATCAAGTAGATTTTACTTCTTGATTTGATGACGTTAACTTTACATTTATAATTTTTTACAATAAAAAAAGAGTGAAAGTGATGCATAATTTAATGAGATTAAATAAGCATGTTGTTGCAATCCTCAGATATAAATATATAATATAGAACTGGAAATATAATATTTGAGTTACTTTTATTTTCAAAAAAGGTTATATAAACTATTTTCAAAATCACCATACACTTTACTATTATGTTGTCCTGATGGCTTTATTCTATTAAAATAGTTTTTCAATTTTAAATTTATTAAATGTTTAATATTTTTTGATGTATGAAACATTATCTTAAAGAAAGTGCCAACTTGTAAAACATTTTTCCTTGCCCTACCACATAGAATGTGCATAAGTAAAAAGAAAGTCAAAACTAATTGAAGAAAGTTGCACCTTACACACATGATGATTTGAAAAATTTAGCCAAGGAGTGTGTGGAGTGGTACTAATTAATTTTAGAAAGGTACTAGTCTTAAAAAGTTTGATTGATTAAATTTCATAATAATGTCCTCTTTTTCTCACTGACAATGAAGTTCCCCCAACCATAAAATTCATTGTGCAAACAGTTCTTGTCTAATGCATAGAAAAAAAGAATTATACATCAAATTCTTACATTTTTTTTAACAATTTCGAGGGAAAAAAATAAAATTTGTAACACATTCTAATAATAAAAAAATTCACTCTATAATCATTTTTTAAATAAAATATTACATTATAATAAAATGAAAATAAATTTAAGTGTCAAGTGGATGAAATTGGTGTCATCCTTGTCCAAAGTAAAAATTATAAGGTAGTATATACGGTTGCAAAATGGGTCAGCCCGACCCAGTTTTTGCTCGACCCGCTTTTGACCTGCCAAAATCGAGGGTGACTGAGTTGGTCTACCTAAGCTATGCACGTAAAAATTGATAGTCCATTATTTTTTTGACAGTTTTTAATAAAGTAAAATAAAATACATAAAAGTGCCAACATTATAAAAAATTAATTGGGAATGTCTCTGTTTTTGTGTATAATATAAATAGGTATTACAAATAATCAATAGAGAAATTCACTATAAAACATAGTGTATAAAGTGGCGGTTATTAATAACCGTCACAAGTTTCTGTATATAATACGATGTCTTAGTAATTGTCACAATTATCCTTCAGAATGTGTCATTTTGAACTACCACAATTATTCTTCATAATAAAAAACCCGCTTTTTTCTTCCCTCCATACACCATTTCTCATTATTCCCAATTTTTTTTAAAACTTGCTTTAACTCTTGGAAACTGAATAAATTCTTAACTCTTCACACTTTTCATAAACACTCACACGAAACCTCTCTTCCCTCCCTCTACTAAACAATCGCCCCCTCTCTCACAAAACCCTACCACTCTTCTCCCTCTCTTTCTGCAAAACACTCACGAAACCTCTCTTCACTACAACTCACGAAACCCTACCTCTCTTCACTCTCGCCTTCTCTCTCGCGCTAGCTTCATCACCCTCACCCTCACTAAACACAAACTATAACGCGTTCACGCATTACACTCTCGCCTTCACGCGTCTTCTTACTCTCGTGCACATGAAACAAAACCTAACGTCGCCACTATTCTCCATCGCCGCCTCCTCCACCATCGTTTGTTTGATGGTATTTGTAAGGAAATGGTTTTGACATGGGTTTTTGTTGTTGAGCTAGTTGAGGATAATTTTTTTTATAAGTTAGACGGCTTGTTTTGATTCAATAAACCATTGTGTTTGTGTTCTTTGTTGTTTCTAATTGCACAAAACTAGGTGACTTAAGTTCTTTGGAATTCTTTAACTTAGACAATATGCTTTGATTTATCAACAATTGTGTGTGCCCCTGTTTATTTTGAACTTATTTATAATTTATAAGTACGATTTTGATTAAATCTATCAGGTTGTTGAAATTATTGATAAGTATGACTCGTAGTGCATTCCGCCAAATGTGATAGACAAGGTGTCATACATGTTGAAGCTGGAGGAAGCTTCTTCCCTACCAAGGCTTGATGTGTGTTTGATGAAGAAAATGGCTTGAGTGCTTTGAAGATTGTAATAGGCTTTTAGATTCATATGTAATTAGGCTTGTAAGTGTGTATGATTGCCTTTTGCTGTGTAACCTATCCTAGATGCCTAACCAAGTCTAGATCAAGCACATGGTGTGGTTAAATGGTTTTTGAAAAGTCTTTTGAAATGTTTTAACAGTTTTAAAACAGTACACAAATAAATATGGTTTATGGAGAAAGAATCTGTTTATTTCTTCTCTGTTAAAAAGGCTTTCGTTTAATGGTTTTTGAAAAGCTTTTTAAAATGGTTTTAACAGTTTTAAAACAGTACACAAATAAATCTGTTTCATGGAGAAAGAATCTGTTTATTTCTTCTCTGTTAAAAAGGCTTTTCTAAATTTCTGTTAAGGCACCAAGGGAAAGCTCAGTTCGTTATTTCAGTTAAGCTGAGCTGGCCTGTGTGTTATACTTTAATCTGTTTCACTGAGAAAGAACAGGTTTATTCCTTGGTGAGTTGAAAGGTTTTTCACAAGTTAGTTAGGGCTCCAAAGGTACCACTCAGACAGTTATTTCTGTTAAGCTGAGTTGGCAGTTTTCACAAATAAATCTGTTAAGATTCAAAACTGAATCTGTTGTTTTCTTAACTGCTTTTCAACTGTTTTATGAAAAGAAGTTAGAAACTGTTTTCTATATAAACAATGTCTCTCTCACATGAATGAGTGCTGAGGAATTACGCTTTTGACAGAGATCAAACAATTTCCATGTGAGAAGAAGGATTGAAAGAGTTTTTGAAAGGTTTTCCAAAGAGATTTTCAAGTGTGCTTGTTCTAGGAAACCTTGAATCTTGGTGAAGATGCTGGTGCAGTTTCTGCAGCAAATTGAACTACTGGTTTTGAGTTCTTGCATCTTCTTTTCAGGTGTAATCTTTCCTTTATTCTGTTTTGTAAAGGTGTAGGTGTTAGTCACTCCTTGATAGGGTTTCTTGGAGTGCAAGGTGTGCTGAAATAGGGTTTTTCAGCATTGTGTGTGCTGTTCTTGTAGTGTTCAAGAACTGCTGGTTTTGTAAGTGATTGGCACTGTTTTTTAGTGAATTCCACCTTGGGGTAAGGTGAGACTGGATGTAGCTCTGTATGAGTGAACCAGTATAAAAACGTGTGTATCTTGCATTCTCATCCCTGCACTCTTTTCTGTTTTTGCTTAATTCTATCAAGAACTAAATCTGTTCTTTTTAAATTGAATCTGTTAATTCTGGGTTAAGTGAAAATTGTTCTTCCTGATTTGTTGAAGTTTTCTGATCATAAACAAGGTTGCTGCATATAATGGCTTAAGTGAATTGTGAACAATCTGACCATTCATTAAAACCTGTGAAAGGATCATTTTTCTTGAAACCTTGTATTGTGTATTTTTGGTTGATCTCTAAGCATAGCTATATTCTTTATCCTCACAATATTAAGCTGATCTGGTTCTGTTCTGATTCTCCGTTGATCACAATTTTACAGTGAACAAAATTCAAATTGTGCCAATACTGCTCTGAAAAATCAATCTGTTTCATATAAAAACAATCTGTTCTTTTTGCCTCTGGAATACTGAAAAATTGTGTGTTCTTGCGAAAATTTTATAAGCTCAATTCACCCCTCCCCTCTTGAACTTAGACACTAATAGACCCAACAATTGGTATCAAGAGCTAGGGCTTGTATTTTGCTCAAGTGTGTGTATGATGTCTGAGTTTAAAATGCCTTTTGCTGAAGGTGCATCTATTAATAGACCTCCTATGTTTGGTGGTGTTAACTATGCTTTCTGGAAAATCAGGATGAAGATCTTTATGGAATCTATTGACATGGGAATCTGGGATGCAGTGGTCAGTGGACCTTTTATACCTATGCAGGTTGTCAAAGATGAAACAATAAAGAAGCCTTGGTCTGAATGGAGTGAAACTGAGAAGAAGAAGGCCCAATATGATTCTTTAGCCAAGAATATCATCACCTCTGCACTGAATATGGATGAGTTCTTTAGAGTCTCTCAATGTAACTCAGCAAAGGAGATGTGGGATGTACTAGAGGTGACTCATGAAGGAACTGATGATGTGAAACGGGCAAGGAAGCACTCACTCATTCAGGAGTATGAGCTATTCAGAATGCAATCTGAAGAAAGTATTGCAGATGTGCAGAAACGATTTACACATATTGTAAATCACCTCATTGGCCTTGGTAAAGTCTTTGATAAGGAAGAGCTCAACATAAAGGTATTAAAATGTCTTGATAGGAGCTGGCAGCCTAAGGTAACAGCAATCTCAGAATCCAGAGATTTATCCAAGATCTCCACTGCTGCACTTTTTGGAAAGCTGATAGAACATGAAATTGAGCTGAAAAGATTGAAAGAACAAGAAACAGTGGAAAAGAAGGCCAAAGGAATTGCTCTGAAAACTACCATAGAACATGATACAAGTGAGGAAGAAGGTGATCCAGAACAGGATGAGACTGTGAGTCTGCTCACCAGGAAATTCAGCAGATTTCTTAGAAAGAAAAACCGTGACAGAACTCAGCAGAGAAAGAGGTATTCCAAACAACCTACTGATTCAAATTCTTCCAATTACACGTGCTTTGGATGTGGTAAACCAGGTCATATAAAAGCTGACTGTCCAAGCAATCAAAGTAAAGAAAAATCAGCAAGCAAGAGGAGTGACAAAGGCAAAGGTAGAAGAGCATATATCTCATGGGAAGAAAATGATGTATCCTCATCTAGTGATTCTTCAATTGAAGGTGAAAAAGCAAATCTTTGCTTCATGGTGAATGATGAGGGATCCAACTCTGACTCAGTAAGTAATTTCTCCACTGATTCTGAAAACTATGATCAATTGCTATTAGCCTTTAAGGAAACTCATGATGAAGCAAACAGGTTGGCTGTAATGTGCAACAGATTGAATAAAGTAAATAAGGTACTTGAACCAAAGGTTAAAGCTCTTGAAGAAGAACTGCACAAAGCTAAAACTGAATTAATTAGTCTTGAATTGACATGTTTGCATGCATCAATTAAAACTTGTGATAATTGCAAAAAGCTGGAAAAACAGGTTGAGTATTTGTTGAAAACACTTTCAAATTTCACTAAGGGAAGAGAAAATCTTGAAACATTATTAGGATCACAGAATGCTGTTTTCAATAAAAATGGTTTAGGATTTAATCCTGGAATGAAAGGTAATGTGAAAAAGCTGTCCAGTTTCTTTGTTCCTTCCAAAACAGGTTTTTCCTCTTTCAGTAATTCAAAAACAATGCATACTGCAACATGTTTTTATTGTATGAAATCTGGTCATGTATCTAGAACATGTAAGGCTAGAAAATTTTTTGTTCCTAAAGGTTTAGCCAAATGGCTTCCTAAGGAAAGGTGTTAATCATGCTGGACCCTAGACTAAAAGGGTACCATATGTGCTAAATATGTTTTGTTGCAGAAAAACAGCAGGAGAAACCAGTGGTATCTAGACAGTGGCTGCTCAAAGCATATGACTGGTGATGTGACTCAGTTCATAAATCTGAAACTCAAAGCTGAAGGGCATGTCACATATGGAGATAACAATAGAGGAAAAATTCTTGGAAGAGGAGATGTTGGTACTAAAGACTCAACTACAATTGAGAATGTTCTATATGTTGAAGGGCTAAAACATAGTCTTCTAAGCATTAGCCAGCTGTGTGACAAGGGATACAAGGTCAATTTCGAAGCAAATACTTGTACAATTTCAAATGAAAATTCTGGTAAGGTGCTGTTCACTGGAAAAAGGGTAAACAACATTTATCTCCTAGACATTATTAAGAGCTGTTCTGAAAATGAGTGTTTGCTATCTAAAAATGATTAGTCATGGCTGTGGCACAGGAGACTAGCTCACATTCACACAAATCACTTGAACAAGCTAAAATCTAAGGAACTTGTTTCTGGCTTACCAAACATAAAGTTTCAAAATAACAGATTGTGTGATGCTTGTGTTAAGGGAAAACAGATTAGAACTTCCTTTAAGTCAAAAGATATGGTTTCTTCAAATAAAGCTTTGGATGTTTTGCATATGGATTTGTTTGGACCATCTAGGACTGCTAGCTTAGCTGGAAATTACTATGCTTTGGTGATTGTTGATGACTTCTCAAGATATACATGGACTTTGTTTCTTGCTTCTAAAAATGATGCATATAAAGCCTTTAAGAAACTTGCTAAGGTTCTGCATAATGAGAATGAAAATAGGATAAAACAGATTCGTAGTGATCATGGGGGAGAATTTCAAAATGCAAAGTTTGACAAATATTGTGAAAAACATGGGATCATACATAGTTATTCTGCTCCTAGGACACCCCAACAAAATGGTGTTGTTGAAAGAAAGAATAGATCACTAGAAGAGTTAGCTAGGACTATGCTAAATGAATCTGGTTTACCTAAATATTTTTGGGCTGATGTTGTATATACTGCTTCTTATGTGCTTAACAGAACATTGATTAGACCAATCCTTAAGAAAACTCCCTATGAATTGTATAAAGGAAGGAAGCCTAGCATTAGTCATCTTAGGGTGTTTGGCTGCAAATGCTTTGTTTTAAATAATGGTAAAGATAATTTGGGGAAGCTTGATCCTAAATCAGATGAAGGAATACATATTGGTTATGCTATAAATGGTCATGCTTATAGAGTATATAACAAAAGATTGCTTGCTGTTGAAGAATCTATACATGTTGTGTTTGATGAAACAGATTTTTCTGTGCCCAAATCTGTTGTGGATGAACCTGGTATGGATGATTTAAGAACAATTATGCAACAGAATCAATCCAGTGAGCTTGATGCTACTAATCCAAATTCTGTCAAAGAATCTACTGTGAATGCAGGACTATCTAAAGAATGGAAGACTCCAAGGGATCTCACTCTTGACAATGTGATTGGTAAAATTGAGAAAGGAGTCTCAACAAGGAATTCACTCAATAACTTCTGCAGAACAGTAGCTTTTGTGTCTCAGATTGAACCTAAAAGCCTGGAAGAAGCACTGCAAGACAGCAATTGGATAACAGCAATGCAGGAAGAGCTGAACCAGTTTGAATACAATGAAGTGTGGACTTTGGTTCCAAGGAAGCATGAGATGAACATCATAGGAACCAAGTGGGTGTACAGGAACAAGATGGATGAACATGGAGCTATCACTAGAAATAAAGCAAGACTGGTTGCTAAAGGGTATAACCAAGAAGAAGGTATTGACTTTGGTGAAACCTATGCACCAGTAGCACGTCTTGAAGCTGTCAGACTTCTTCTAGCATTTTCCAGCATACAAGGCTTCAAGCTATTTCAAATGGATGTCAAGAGTGCATTTCTAAATGGCTACATCAAGGAAGAAGTGTTTGTATCTCAGCCTCCAGGGTTTGAAGATCACAAGAATCCAGAACATGTGTTCAGGCTTAAGAAAGCCTTATATGGATTAAAGCAAGCACCTAGGCAATGGTATGAAAGGCTAAGTGAATTTCTGCTGTCTCAAGGTTATAGCCGTGGCAATTCAGATAAAACTCTTTTTCTAAAGAAGAAAAGTGAAGATATCATACTTGTGCAAGTCTATGTAGATGATATTATCTTTGGATCCACAAATGAAGAGATGTGTGAAGACTTTGTGAAAACCATGAAAAGTGAGTTTGAAATGTCAATGCTAGGAGAAATGAATTTCTTCCTTGGACTACAAGTTAAGCAACTCAAGGATGGGGTTTTCATAAGTCAAGAAAAATACTGCAAGGAACTGCTCAAGAAGTTTGATATGGACCAATGCAAAGCAATCAGCACTCCTATTTCAACAAATTGTCAGCTGGATCAAGATGCTGCAGGAAAATCAGTGGATCAAACTAAGTATAGGGGTTTAATTGGTTCCCTATTATATCTAACTGCCAGCAGGCCTGACATTATGTTTGTTGTATGTCTATGTGCTAGATATCAATATGATCCAAAGGAATCACACTACAATGCAGCAAAGAGAATTCTGAAATATTTGCAAGGATCTAAGGATGTTGGATTGTGGTATCCTAACAAGGTATCCTTGAACTTGATTGGTTTTTCAGATTCTGATTTTGCAGGTTGCAAAGTTGATAGGAAGAGCACAAGTGGGACTTGTCACATGCTTGGATCAAGTCTAATCTCTTGGCATTGCAAGAACCAAGCTTGTGTTGCTCTCTCCACAGCAGAAGCAGAATACATAGCTGCTGGAAGTTGTTGTGCTCAAACCTTATGGCTAAGGCAGCAGCTAAGTGATTTTGGTATTCTGTTAAATAACATACCTATAAAGTGTGATAATACAAGTGCCATAAATTTGTCTAAGAATCCTGTCATGCATTCTAGAACTAAACATATTGAAATTAGACATCACTTTTTAAGAGAACATATAGCTAATGGAACATGTGATATACAATTCATTGGTACTGAGTTTCAATTAGCTGATCTATTCACTAAACCACTTGCTAAAGACAGGTTTCACTTTCTTTTAAATGAATTGGGTATAATTAGCTTGAATTGTCCTCTGCAGTGAAAATTTCAATCTGTTGTTTTAAGTTTTAACATGTTTTGTTCCCTGTTTCAGAAATCACAGTTGTGACTAGGAAAGAGAAAGATTTATTTTTCTCTCTCTCACTTTATTGTTGACTGCTTTTACGGTTATTAACCAGCAGGCCTATGCCAATTAGCTTGTGGGTATCCCAACTGATTGGATTGTGTGTAAGTGCAACAGATTTGATTTATCAAATTGAAATCTGGTTCCAATATATTCTTGTGCAAATCAATACCTGAATCTGCTACACCACAGGAATAAAATCTGAAGCATATCAAATTGATTTTATTTTCAATCCATAATTGCTGAAATCTGATTTAATTGATTTTCTTGTACAATTGGTGATTTCTAAAATCTGATTTAAGCTCTATATAAACCTTGCTCAAATCAGTTCTCTCTCATACTTTCTCATTTGTGCTATAAGCTGTCCAGGTTCACACTTGCTTCACCACAGGTTTCGTTTCTGTTCTGAGTGATAAATCTGTGCTGTTTTTTTTCTCTAGAATTGTATGTTAATAAACTGGTGCAGGAAAACACAGATTGAGCATGGCATCCTCATCACACAGAAGAAAGAAATCCAAAGAGCAATCCAGCAGCAACCAAGGCATTCTGGAGAAATGGTTTGTTGGAGATTCTGAAGCAATGACAAGGTACATCCATGAGACAAGCAGGAAGCAAGTCAATGCACCCAAAGTGCTGGAATTTTCTTGGCTGAGAGAAGAAAATCTGACTGAAGCAAAAACCTTGCTCAAGCATCAAAAGCTGAAGAACTTTCTAGAGATGACTGGAAATGTATATCCAGATTTGGTGAAAGTTTTCTACAGCAACTTGGTTCAAGATGGCAAAAATCTGGTCTCCCATGTGAAAGGTGTGAAGCTGAAGATTACAAGGGAAATATGGAGCAATGTGGGAGGAATCAAATACTCTGGAATGAAGGTAAGCAAAGGGAACACTGCTGGAATCCAGGGATTCAACAAGATGCAGTTTTACAGAAGTTGTGTGAGGAATCCTGCTGAACCAGTGACTAGATTTCATGCTGGAAATCTCACAATCATTCCAAGACTCCTTGCCTACATCATTGCTTGGCAGCTCACTCCAAGAGGAAGTAATCATGCAACTCTCCATGAAGAGGACTTGATTTTACTATACTGCATCATGAATCAACTCAAGGTAAATTGGGTAAGTACTATGGTGGAGCATATGCTCAAATCAACAAGGTTACCAGACTATCGCTTTCCATATGCAATTTTTGTGTCAAAGCTAATTGATTACTTTGAAGTTGACACTACAAATGAAAGAAATGACACAATTAAGGCAGCAAGTGAGATAGACAACTCCACTCTCCTCAAGATGGGATTTCAAAAGGAAGATGATAGCTGGATATTCAGAAGGAATGCTGCAAACAGAGCTGAAAATGAAGCTGCTGATCCAGAAAATGAAGAAGAAAATGCTGATGGAGTGCAGAACATGGATGCATCACCAGTACACTCTGCTGGAGATGAGGATATTGCTGCTACAAGCCAAAATGCAATGGTTGCATATGAGGCACCTGAATACAGAGGTGAACCTCTGTCTATGTTTGAAAGACAAGTGCTAAGCAGGCTGGACACACTCACATATGAGCAGAAAGCACACTATGAGATGACCTACGCCAGGTTTCAACACTTG
Organism: Phaseolus vulgaris; assembly: GCF_000499845.2. Taxonomy (NCBI): domain Eukaryota; kingdom Viridiplantae; phylum Streptophyta; class Magnoliopsida; order Fabales; family Fabaceae; genus Phaseolus; species Phaseolus vulgaris. The sequence continues at coordinate 8,355,792 of NC_023756.2, forward strand.
GATGATCAACTTGAAGGAGTTCAAGTGCAGCTAGCTGAGCTTTATTACAACAACAAGTGATCCTATTTCTAAGTCTTTATATTTTATATGTTGTTGAGCAATTTGAAATTAATCTGTACTGTTTGAAGGATTTAGTTGTTTTGTGGTTTGTAATGAACCTCTATGGTTTATTGGTTTTATTTGAACTGTTATGAATGGCTATTATTGTTTCTGTGACATTTTGTGCTCCCATTCTGTTTGATGAATCCAAAGGGGGAGAAGAATAGCCTAGAGAACAGCCTAAGAATAGCCTGGTACAGGTTCTGCAGATGATATTCACAGTGGTTGCTGATATGATTCAGATGTTAAATCTGCAGGTATATCATTTCTAAATCTGTTGTTCTTCTTTAACACCTGTTTTCTGTGTATATGGTTCTCTACAGATTTGGTCATGATCTCTCTTCAAAGCTGTGCAAAGCAAAGGGAATTTGTCTCCATCAAACAGGGGGAGATTGTTGAAGCTGGAGGAAGCTTCTTCCCTACCAAGGCTTGATGTGTGTTTGATGAAGAAAATGGCTTGAGTGCTTTGAAGATTGTAATAGGCTTTTAGATTCATATGTAATTAGGCTTGTAAGTGTGTATGATTGCCTTTTGCTGTGTAACCTATCCTAGATGCCTAACCAAGTCTAGATCAAGCACATGGTGTGGTTAAATGGTTTTTGAAAAGTCTTTTGAAATGTTTTAACAGTTTTAAAACAGTACACAAATAAATCTAGTTTATGGAGAAAGAATCTGTTTATTTCTTCTCTGTTAAAAAGGCTTTCGTTTAATGGTTTTTGAAAAGCTTTTTAAAATGGTTTTAACAGTTTTAAAACAGTACACAAATAAATCTGTTTCATGGAGAAAGAATCTGTTTATTTCTTCTCTGTTAAAAAGGCTTTTCTAAATTTCTGTTAAGGCACCAAGGGAAAGCTCAGTTCGTTATTTCAGTTAAGCTGAGCTGGCCTGTGTGTTATACTTTAATCTGTTTCACTGAGAAAGAACAGGTTTATTCCTTGGTGAGTTGAAAGGTTTTTCACAAGTTAGTTAGGGCTCCAAAGGTACCACTCAGACAGTTATTTCTGTTAAGCTGAGTTGGCAGTTTTCACAAATAAATCTGTTAAGATTCAAAACCGAATCTGTTGTTTTCTTAACTGCTTTTCAACTGTTTTATGAAAAGAAGTTAGAAACTGTTTTCTATATAAACAATGTCTCTCTCACATGAATGAGTGCTGAGGAATTACGCTTTTGACAGAGATCAAACAATTTCCATGTGAGAAGAAGGATTGAAAGAGTTTTTGAAAGGTTTTCCAAAGAGATTTTCAAGTGTGCTTGTTCTAGGAAACCTTGAATCTTGGTGAAGATGCTGGTGCAGTTTCTGCAGCAAATTGAACTACTGGTTTTGAGTTCTTGCATCTTCTTTTCAGGTGTAATCTTTCCTTTATTCTGTTTTGTAAAGGTGTAGGTGTTAGTCACTCCTTGATAGGGTTTCTTGGAGTGCAAGGTGTGCTGAAATAGGGTTTTTCAGCATTGTGTGTGTTGTTCTTGTAGTGTTCAAGAACTGCTGGTTTTGTAAGTGATTGGCACTGTTTTTTAGTGAATTCCACCTTGGGGTAAGGTGAGACTGGATGTAGCTCTGTATGAGTGAACCAGTATAAAAACGTGTGTATCTTGCATTCTCATCCCTGCACTCTTTTCTGTTTTTGCTTAATTCTGTCAAGAACTAAATCTGTTCTTTTTAAATTGAATCTGTTAATTCTGGGTTAAGTGAAAACTGTTCTTCCTGATTTGTTGAAGTTTTCTGATCATAAACAAGGTTGTTGCATATAATGGCTTAAGTGAATTGTGAACAATCTGACCATTCATTAAAACCTGTGAAAGGATCATTTTTCTTGAAACCTTGTATTGTGTATTTTTGGTTGATCTCTAAGCATAGCTATATTCTTTATCCTCACAATATTAAGCTGATCTGGTTCTGTTCTGATTCTCTGTTGATCACAATTTTACAGTGAACAAAATTCAAATAGTGCCAATACTGCTCTGAAAAATCAATTTGTTTCATATAAAAACAATCTGTTCTTTTTGCCTCTGGAATACTGAAAAATTGTGTGTTCTTGCGAAAATTTTATAAGCTCAATTCACCCCTCCCCTCTTGAACTTAGACACTAATAGACCCAACAATACATTCAGACTCCAAGAGAAAAGTCATGCAATAGGGAGCTACATGTAAGTTTTCTTGGTGTTGATTTCACTTATTGATGTTTAACCATTATTTTTATATTAACTTTGCTCCCATAATTGATGTGGGTTTCAAATTTTGATGGTTGCTTCATTTGTTTGTTTTTTAATACATTGCTCTTGTGAATAGGTGGACAAACATATGAAGTCTCCTATCTATGTGCTGATAAAAAAAAAGAAAAAAAAAGTCTCCTATCTATGTGTACTACCAGCTTGACAACTTTTACCATAATTATCAGCGATATATACTACTTTTATTTCTTGTGAATCACACAATTCTATCATCAATTTGAATTTCGTGTTTACCCGCCAATGAGAATTTTATTATTATTTAATAAGGATTCAAGTATTCAACAATAATTTATGTACGACATCTATCTTTCTTTGCTAGGCTCCTCTGTACTGGGAGATATTTGTAAATAAAGGATTAAATCAAGCTAGGATATGCTTTGTTTATCAGTGAAATATATTAGTTCTATATCAGTGAAATATATTCACTCCTCAACATTATGATTATTTTGCAATGAATTCTTTCACACACTTACTATGTTAAATGCTATATTGGTAAATCTTTTATGCCTTGTATTATGACTTTGCATTATTCAAATGGTTATTTATATTATCATAATACAATATATGTATGTTTATTTTAATTTAGAAGAGTTCATTTTATACATTTCATTAGGATTATTGGTTTCCTATCTTCAGGTAAAACAACTAATAGAGAGCATAATCAGGAATATATGTTGTATATAGTTCGAAAAATTTATAAGCTTTTAAATTCTATATTGCAGAAATTTGAAAATAAGGTTTTACGTTTCATTTTAAAATTAAAATGGTTAGAAAGAACATAGTTTAATTGTTAAGTATAGTTAGTGTTCCGATATCTCCAATATAATCTCACATCGCTCAAGAGTCGAGGCAAAAGGCAATTTATATACACCTTCCTCCCTTAATCCATTGAGGTATTTTTTAAGGACAAAACTGTGACGGAGCTCTTAGTTCCAAAGCAGACAATACCTCATATGTGAACTTCGAATGGGGGGTCTAGTACGCTCAATATAGTCTCACATCGCTCAGGAGTTGATTATAGTTAGATAGTTGGATTCGAAAAAATATTCTAAGATAATTTATTTTATGGATGGATAATGTAGATTACGATTATATCTTGATCCATGTTAGTTAGAATTTTTCTCCTTTAGTTTGATATTTGTCATAATTTTTTTTTATATATTATCATTAATACAATATTATTAAAGAATGTTGGACCAAATTTAATTAGGACTTTTTTTACCAATGAGTTGAAAGTATTTTTCAATTAAAATTGATCGAAAAGTCAATAAATAAAAACCTCAATAACAACACCATAAAAATAATTTCGAGTTAATACGATATCCACTTTTAAGAGAGTGATCGAAATTGATGCAGTCGCAGTGAAGGACGAAGGCAAAACTATCAACAAGGATGGGAATCGAAGCGGTAAAGATACACAATCCAGAAGAACACAAATATACAGAAAGACAAAACTCGTGTATTATCATTCAATTAATCATCTATTTACAAGAGGGAAAAAGTATAACAGTAATGTTCAGAGAAGAGAATTGGGCCTCACTTTGTTTGGGCCCTAACCAATGGGTACAAAAAGAAAAACCTAATAAAATACAAAATAGAAAGTAAAATACTTGACATATAAAAATCATATTAACACCTCCCTCAAGCTGGGAATATATATTCTTCATTCCCAACTTGGATACAAGAGCTTTGAAAGCAGAAGGATAGAGAGGTTTAGTGAGGATGTCAACGATTTTCATGGCAGAAGAAATCAAGAGTAGTTTGAGAAGACCAACATTGAGCTTTTCCCGAACAATGTGACAGTCAATTTCAATATGCTTGGCTCTCTCGTAGAAAACTTGAGTGGAGGAAATTTGTATGGCAGATTGATTGTCACAATACAGAGTTGCAGGGGTGATAAAAGGTACATGTAGATCCTAAAGGAGAAAGGTCAGTCATTGGAGTTCACAAGTAGTGGCAACAAGGGCTCTATATTCTACCCCATATGAGCTTTTGGAGATTGTTTGTTGCTTTTTGGATTTCCATGAGATGAGAGATTCACCTGAAAAAATAGAGAAACCAGTTATAGATTTTCGTGAGTCAGGAAAAGTTGCCAAATCTGAATCACTATAGGCTTTTAAATATATTGAACTATTGTTGTATAAGAAAATACCAAATCCAAGATTACCTTTAAGGTATCTTAAAATGCAAAGAGCAACTTGGTGATGGTTGTTGGTTGGTGCAGAGACGAATTGGTTGAGATTATGAACACTGCAAGAAATGTCGGGTCTAGTGTTGGTGAGGTATATCAACCGCCCTATCCGGCGGAAGGCAGAAGCTTCTTCATCATTGAGAGGAGTGCCATCAGTAGTGGAAAGCCGAGAGGAATGTTTCATGGGAGTGGGCATGGGGGCACAATCCTGCATGCTCGTTTCATAAAGAAGATCAATGGTATATTTCCTTTGGCTGAGGTGTATACGGGAGCTGTTGTGGGCTACCTCAAGACCTAAGAAATAGGTAAGGTTTCCTAAGTTCTTGATCTTAAAATGTTGATCCAACACGTGAGTGATATAGGTAATCTCAGCTTTGTCATTGGCAGTCAGCACAATATCGTCCACATAAACAAGTAAAACAGTTGTATTAGAGCCAATACGTTTTAAAACTAAAGAATGATCTACAGTAGAAATAGTATAGTTGTTAGAAATTAAGAAGGAGGAGAGTTTTGCATACCATTGTCTTCCACCTTGGCGAAGATCGTAGAGAGATATATGAAGTTTGCATATACTATTGGAGTGAGGAAGAGGAAGGCCAAGGAGTGGCTTCATGTAGACTTCTTCAGTTAAGTCACCATGTAGGAAAGCGTTGTTGACATCTAGTTGGGTGTGATGCCAGTTGTTAGCGACAGCAAGAGCCAGCAGTAACCGAAGGGTGGATAACTTTGCAAATGGGGCACAGTTGTCTAAAAAATCAAGGCCTTCTAATTGGGTATAGCTTTTGGCTACTAGACGAGCCTTGTATCTATCTATGGTCCCATCAGACTTGTATTTAATCTTGTAAATCCAGCAACATCCAATGGCAGTTTTACCAGGGGCAGGGAGGTGATAGTCTATGTGTTGTTGGTGGCTAAATCACTTAGCTCATCCTGCATAGCTTGTTGCCACCAACTATGTTTGGAAGCCTCATAGTAATTTTGTGGTTCCATGTGAGATGAAATAGATGAAACAGTATGTTTAAAACTGGGTTATAAAGAATGATATGAAATGAAATTAGATAGAGGATATTTAGTACATACAATGCCTGTGATAGGTAGCTCAGTGTGAAAATCATTCAGGTATGTGGGAGGTCGTCGTGGACGTGATGAATATCTTGGATGTGTATCCAGGACAGTTGCAGGAGGTGGCTAATAGTTACTTGCAATTACTTGGTTCTTTAAGTGCAACTAATAGCTTTTTTTTTAAATTGTACTAACAAAACTGAAAAGACAAACACTGCAACAAAACAACTAATTGATCTTTGAAACAACAAATTCCCTTTTATACCAGTTTTACAATTTTTTTTCAAAATTTCAAAGCAATGAATATGACAGTAGAAAAACACACAAAGACTTATACCGGTTCACTCAAAACTGAGCTACATCTAGTCTCATCTCACACTAAGATGGATTTCACTATATCAAAGGATTCTTTTACACAAGATTGCTCAATACCAACTCTTGAACCCTATAAGAACTACAAGCACACACTTGAAAACACTATTCCAGCCAAGCTTATGCTTCAACAAACCCTATCTTAGAAGCACACTAACACACAATTACTAGATAAAAGAAGTAAGGAACGAATACACCTTATTTGCAAACTTAGGAGACACAACCTAGACCTCCAAACTATAGCACCTTGATGAAACTCTTAATCACAAGCCAATGGTGAAAATGACAACACAAAGAACTTCACAAAGTTTCATAAAAACCTTTCAAAACTCAAATTAAGCTTTTGTAAATAGTAAGAATGTGTGTATTCGGGTGATGATATGTTTAAAGAACCTGCTTCCCTTTTATAGATTTCAAAACTGAACTGATTTGATAAAACAATTTTAAATCTGTTAATAAAACAACTGGTTAAGAGTTAAAATAACAGATTGATTTTTTAAAATACACTAAGTGGAATCAAAATAGATTTTTGAGAAGTTGAAAACTAAATGTGGAAACAAAATAGAATTTTGGAAACAAAACATCTTTATATCAGAAAGAATTTAAATTAACTGTTTCTTCAAATAACCAATTAAAAAGTTGTAGAAAGTGTAAAACTTGACTTTAAACAGGTTGAAAAAAACTTTTAACAGATTAAAAAAATTTGTAAGAGTTTAAAACAATTTTAATTCTTTCAAAAGGCTTTGTGTTTTGGCTCACCATCATAGGTTTGAGATATAGAGATAGAACAAGACACCAAAACCTCTTAGTCTAATCTACCTTAGCTACTAAGACAACTTTATTAGGCATCAAAGCTTCTATTTAAAGCTTATGGGTAGTCTATGAGATCTCCAACAGATATCGCCTAATAAGATTAGTTTTTGTAGATGTCACCTGAAAAAGTCAGCTTTTGTATATATCGCCTAATAAGGTAAATTTTTGTAGATATTTTCTGATAAGGTCAACTTTTTAATATTCTCAGCTAGTCAGGGTCAAGGTTGAACATAGTTAGCAGTTTTATCAATCCAATCGAGTTGGAAGTCAAGTTGAACATAGTCAGTAATTTTATCAATCTAGCCAAGCTGGAAGTCGAGCTGGACATAGTCTGTGATTTTATCAACTAAGTCAAGCTTGAAGTCAAGTTGAACATAGTTAGTGATTTTATTAATCGAGCCAAGCTGGAAGTCAAGGTGAACATAGTCAACACTTTTATTAATATAGCCAAGTTGAAAGTCAATTTGAACCATTGGAATGCAGTGCCATGAATTTCTCAGCGAACATTTTTCATCGTACAACATTTGATCCACCTGATGTTAGCATTTTCGCTCGGAAAGATTTTAAAGGGCTCTTTATATCTTCTGATTCTGAAAATGGTGTGATCTTGGGTATCATTTAGTGAGGAGGTACATGTTCTTCCATGATCACCCTAGATAAGAGTTGTAGATACGCTTGAGCGTGTACTAGGCAGGATTTACTCCACCATCTTCGGTAGACATCTGACTGCGCACAAACTATTGTAGTTCTTCATTGGCCTTTTGTAACTCCTCATGGGTTTGCATGGCTTCCTCCATTAAATGGTGCGATGTCTGCTCTTCTTCTCGTAGCCATGTATGCTCGATGCGAGCGTCTTCCCTTTCTCGCTCTTGATCAGCATGGTCTTCTTTCCATAGTCATTCTTATTCAGTCTGAGCTTCTTTTGCTCGTCGTATTACGAAGTGGACTTTAAGCCTAACTCAACCCCATAAAACCGGCTCATAGGGTTGAGGTTTGCACCCACTTATATACAATGAAAGGCTCTAATCTCTAGTCGATGTGGGATCTCCAACACACACCCCTCACGCCGAAACTGCCAACTCGTGCGTGGGACTATATATTATGGGTGGTCCGATAGCGGCCCGATAGCGGGTGGCACGATAGGCCCAACAAATACTCGCTAGGATAGGCTCGAAAATGGCTCTGATACCATATTACAAAGTGGAATTTAAGCCTAACTCAACCCCATAAAACCGGCTCATAAGGTTGAGGTTTGCACCCACTTATATACAATGAAAGGCTCTAATCTCTAGTCGATGTGGGATCTCCAACACGTCGTTTGGTCATTGCATTTTCACGCTGCAATTCTCGTATGGTATCCAAAATATTTTGCAAAGTAGGAACATGATCACTATCTTCAAGTGGAACTTGTTGTCTCTTATTCCTCATGATGCTGCAACTGTTTCTTAAAAAAATTATATACTATTTTGTGGAGGTAGAAAAAAATTTACCAAGCCACACGGTGGGCACCATTGTTTTGGTTCAAAGTTTAAATGACTTCAAACAAGAGCATTCAAGTTAAGTCCTCTTGTTCATGGTGAGAGATGTATTTCATAAGCCTTAGTTATAATTAATATTATCTAATATTTAAAGTTTGTATACTTCTCAGTTGTTTGTTATCATCTAAATCTTAACTAATACTATCTAATATTTAAAGTTTTTATATTTCTCAACTAATTTCAAGTATCAATGGTAAGCATACCTTTATTTTTGGCAAATATTTTCAATAATTTTATTGAATCTCTCTCTTCATGATTAATAGGCTCTATGACCGACTTTATATAAATTATATTTCTTCCTAATAGGAGATTAGACTAACTACCGGTACAATAAACAAATAAGAAAATTATCTAGACTTTCTGATTTGAGCGTCTAGCATGAAAATGATGACGATATGAAGATTCTGTAATATCCAATCTTAACAAAATCATGTAGTAAAGAACAAAATCAAAGATTTATAAAGAGACTGATGGGAAGAACGAAAGAAAAAAAAAAGGCCAAGCAACAAAAAGATTATTGTCATCTTGCTGAAAATTCGGATTGTTGCAGTGAACATCTACTCTAGTCTTTAAAGCATCTTGTCTTTTGTGTTACATACGAAACAATGTGAGTTTTCTTTGTGCTCACTTTGTACGAATACTCGTTGTAACTTCGAGATGAAAGAATACTCGTTATAACTTAGAGAACTAAGAATACTCATGTAACCAATTGGTTACGGGAGGCTCTTAAGTAGTTTCTTAAGGAGACTTGAATGTAGTCCGAATTTGGATGAACCACGATAAATTTTTGTGTGTTGTTCTCTCTTATTGTTATTCATGCTTTGTTAATGATTCTATTCTTCTGATTAGATGATCAATTTGACGATCGGTCAAGACAATTATTTAGAGCCAACTACATCTATATTAAAACTATTTGGATTTATATTAAAAAAACAAACAAACAGTAGGAAGGAAAAAAAACTATTTAACCTAATAAAACCAAACAAGTGTGAGTGGCATGTTTCTTTGTTGGTTAAGCATTTGAAAATAAGCAGGGTGGAAGGTAGATGGAAAATGATTAATGAGATTAGTGATGGAAATGGACAAATATGAAAGGTTAGAGTAGAGTGCATTAATGTGGTGAATGATCACATCAGTTATTGGAATGAAGGTGGCAAGAGAAGAAAAGCAGTTATCTTAGTGGTAGGAAGGGACCATACAACAACTAATTTGAATGAGAGAAAAAGAAGGATAGAATGAAGGGATTTTGGTTTGTTTTGTGAACCCTTTTAAGTAACCAAATGAAAGAGAAAGATGACTTGGTGTGATTGCCTGATGAGACATGTCTCCTTTCCTCAATGCATCTCATCATCCCCTGCTTTTCATACTTTTATTTAACTACAAAAAAAATTAAAATATTCTTTTATCCTACTCGTTATACTTTTAATTTTATCTTATTATTTTACATACTTTCCTATTCTTTTTAAAAAACCAATCAATCACTAAAAAAAATTATTAAATAATAATTAAATTTACCTACTCATTATATTTTTAATTTTATCTTATTATTTTACATACTTTCGAATTCTTTTTAAAAAACCAATCAATCACTAAAAAAAATCCATTAAATAATAATTAATTTTAGAAAAAAAACAATTAGTCATTATATTAACTAAATTAGATATTATTTTAAAGATTAAAAAGTTATTAATATTTAAAATGATTTTTATTATTAATAAAAAAAATTAAAATTATTTTAAATTGATATCTAAATTCGTTATCAAGATTTTCACTACTAATATTTTAGATTTTAACTTAGTCTCTGCAAGACTAATAAAGACTAATTTAGAATAGAAAGTAGTTAGTATCTGATGGTTAAATATCAATTTAAAAATTAATTTATAAAATTATATTAATAATATAAATTACTTTAGATATCAATAATATTTTTAGTTTATAAAATGGTATCTAATGTGGTTAATGTAGTAACTAATTATTTTGGTATCTGAAGTTAGTTTTTATTTAATTTTTTTTAATAAATGTAATCTTTATTTTAATTTTTATTAAATTGGTGACAATGATAAGAAATATAAAAATTTGAGGGGCTTAATCAAATCTTTTATTAAGAATGCGATGAATAGAAAGAAAAAAAAATACTACAAAAGATGAAGAAAAAATGTAGTAAGAATACGGTGGATAAGGTATTTTTGAATTCATAATGATGAAATTTTGTAGAAATAGAAATAGTTTAAAGCATGAAAGAACTTTTTAATCAACTTTTGATGATGTTTATTTTCAGCAAGGTAAAAAAGATGGTAAGTGAATAATAAATTGTGATGATGAAGCAAAATATATGGCAAATCAATTGAAAATTAGAAGATGGCTCAACTGAAATTTGATGTTGAAGAGATGCAAATTATTGTTTGTAATTGAGTGGGTGGTAGATGGTACATAGAAGATCCAACCATATCTATGTTCATTTTTTAAATCACAACACCATTTGTCCTCTTTATTAAGAACTAGGGTACCTAATGTTGCAAACCCTAAACCCTAAATCAAACACACAAACTTTAACCACATAAAATCTTATTAAACCAAGATAAGCTACATGTTAAAATATCCACCTCAAATTTTAAAGACTAAAAATAGAAAACCATGTAACTATTTTTTGTGTATGTATCTTAATTATGAATTCTAAAAAGTATTGAGAATAATTATTATTTTGGTAAAAGATATATTATAGAGCATATGAACATATTTGTACTTTTATCCACTACAAGAAAATTATGAAATAGAAACCAATTTTTAGAGACAAAAAATAATTAGTTGTTATAGTGACTAAATTAGAGATATTTTAGAGACTAAAAACATTTTGGTTTCTAAATTAGTTTCTATTATTGTTAAATGGTTTCTAAATTGGTGTCTAATTAACAACCAAGATTTTTCCTACCAATTATTTAGATTCTAAATTTGGTAGCAAAAACCTTCGTTGCTAATTAGACATCAATTTAGAAATCATTTAACAATAATACAAACTAATTTAGAAACCAAGATTTTTTTAGTATCTAAAATGGTTTTTAATTTAGTCACTATAATAACTAAATATTTTTTGTCTCTAAAAATTTGTTTCTATTTCATGATTTTTTCATAGTGATCCTATGGAACTTAGCTTATTCATTGAAAAGATTTTTTTCACTTCCATAATTTCTTCGAACACTTTATAAATGTGAAAAATATGACTTTGTTCTTCTAATTTATATAAAACAAAAAATCAAATTATATAATCTGATAGTATTTTTTATTTTAAGACTGTACAATTTATAAAAAATTTAATTTCAAATTGTATAATTACGAAGTTTTTTATTTATTTCTCAATTATACAATTTAAAAGTTATTTTTTGTTTTTGAACTCTAAAAGTTATTTTTATTTCTGGATTATTTAAACAATAAATTATTTTTTATATGAAAAAAGAGTATTAGAAATAGGGGACATGAGGTAGCAGGATAAGTATTCAGAAATTGAGGTGAAAAAGTTTGATATGAAGAGAAATTATGATTTTTGCAAGAAATAAGATCTGAATTTTGATCATTTATGAGAACTATTTTTTCTAGATAGGCCCCTCCATGTGCTGAAAATCATTAAAAAAAAGTACATTGAAACGTATTCATGTTCTTTATTAATGATTAAGTGAGAAGAAGAGAAATTTTTCAGAGAAAAGAAGAGAAGTGAGAGTGGAAAATAAGATTTATGAGTCTTAGGACTATTGTAATTAAATAAAAAGATGAGAGAATAATAGGAAAATTGATAAAGTTTGCATAATAATACTTAATATAAAAGCATTTTTATAAAAAAAAGGAAAATTAATAAAAAATGGTGTAATCCGTTAAGGAATATACATTAATGTAGAAACAAAATACAGAAATAGGTAATCCTTATTCAAAGTCATATATCGTAAATACGAAATACTTAAATTTGAAGTAAAGTTGTTAATGTATACGAATTTAATTAAACCAACTAATTTTTGTTTAATGGAAATCACGAACTGAAGCTTCCATCTGAAATATTTTTCTTTCAAAATAATAATTAATATTTTTTTAAATAAAAATATGTATATAATAATTTAAAAATTGTTTAAAAATACATAAAATAAATACCAATGTTGTTAAAATTTATATTTTATAAATAATATCAAAAATTTAGTTTAACTTTATTTATAAAAATTATATATAAAGTTGAATAATTAAAACTAGTTTCTCTTTTAAAAAAAATAAACTTACCTTAAGTCAATTGATATACTAAAAATATATGTAATTTTTTTTAAAATAAATTGAGTTAAAAATAAGTTGTGTCATAAATAAAAAATATTTACTATTTTTTAAATATTGTTAAAGTTAAAAATATTGTTGTTAGTTTAAAAAGAAATTATATTTGTGAAGTAGTTTTTAGAGTTGATATAATTATTTAAAAAATAGTTTTAATTCTTTAACTTTATATATAATTTTTTTTAAATAAAAAAAATTTAAGTTTTGATATTATTTATAAAATAAAAAATTTCACAGCATTTTAAACTATTTTTATATTATTGAATATATATTTTTATTTAAAAAATATTAATTATTATTTTAAATAAAAATATTTCAACTATAATTCAAGTAAAATATACTAAAATCTTGAACTTCATCTATAAATTATTTATATTTTATTTGAACTGAAATAGCTAAATAAAAAACAACAACCTGTTCTTGTCGGTTGACTCTGGTAAGAAGCTCTAACTTCATTTGTCTCTTCGAAAATCGGTTATGCATCTTTTGGTACTCTAGAATGTAGCTTCGTTGAAACAGAGGGAGTCCTACCTGTTGATTGCACTACGACAATCAGTAAACAAAGGGCTTACTAAAAATCAAGAAGTATTGAGTTTCAGAAACACTCAAGCTCCTTTTATAGCATACTCAACGGGAAAACATTATATTGAAATAACTTATTATTTTTGCTTTATAGAAAAGACAAAAGAAAACAAATCATTTTTAAATCTTTTAAAAACCTTAAGTGTAATTCAATTGGTTGTCGCGATAAATCAACCTATTGAAAAACTTGTTGTAGTCACTAGACTTTGAACAAGAGCTTTTTCAACGGATTTAAAACATGAAATAACTAACTAATATTAACACAGATTTGAAAAACAAAACTTTCAAAAAAGATTTCAAATCATATGAACTTGGATCATAACTAAGTACAAATTAACAACTCAAAATCTATCTAACTACACACACAACAACAAATTCTTCTAGTCTTCAAATTGGATTTAAAAATCATCAAAGCAACCTTATTCAACAATAACAATGGATTTATACCAATAGAAATTACTTGTTTGTTTAACACTTGTAATCAAGATACTTGGAGGTAGTTTCTCAGGTTTGACACCATGTAATGAGAACCTTGGAAGGTTGCTCCAAGAAGTGGACCAACTATATCAAGCTCCAACGGAAGAATCCATGGTTTAATCTACGGGTTTGTTTTATGTTTTAGTTTAGATTGTAGGAAGCTTCTTCATTTGTTCTTAGTTGATTCTTGGATGAGGTAGAAAAGATTACAAATCTTAGATTGAATTTGATGGTGTAAGGTCCTTCTTAAGATTAATTTTTCTTTGAAGCTAAGCAATATTCACACCAAAAAATCATTAAATAAAACTAATTTTAGAAAAAAATAATAATTAATTACTATATTAATTAAATTAGATACTCTTTTAAAAACTAAAAAAATTATTGGTATCTAAAGTAATCTCTATTATTAATAAAATTTATAAACTAGGTTCTAAATTTATATCTAATTAGCTACAAAGGTTTTAGCTAACAATTACTTTAGATTCTAAAAATTTTTGTAACTAAAACCTTGATAGCTAATTAGATACCAATTTATAACCTAGTTTATAAATTTTATTAATAATAAAAACTACTTTAGATACCAATAATTTTTTTAGTTTCAAGATAAATTATCTATTTCTCACAAATATTCAAGGTTTTTTACACACAAATAACTTTTCCAAAACAAAGGTGTGTGCAAAATGACCTATGACATGTTATATAGGAGGCATGAGAGAAGGGAAGGAAGTCAAAAACTAATCCTCTTCTACATGAAACTAAAGACTAAGAAAAATTATTCTATTTTTCCTAACTAACTTTATGCTAAAACAAAATATTTATTATACGAAAATTATTATTTGTTTTCTTTAAAAGTTACCTAACTTTGTACAAATCTTTCTTTGCCCTGTCTTTATCTTCATTTAAAGCTTGAAATATTTGTTCTCTATATCCATGACAACACCATTCATGCATTTAAAACTTAAATATATACTCTAGTCAGCAGTTTTTGACATAGAAGTAGTTATACTAATGAGTGTTGACCAAATATCAACCCAAGAACACGAGTTATTAGAAACAAAATTTGCTGAAAAAAGATTTATAATGCAAGGAAAACAGCTAGAAATTCAACATTTACGTAGGGATGAGTTTTACTACATAATTATTTTCCTACATTTCATCATTCGGATCAAAATAACATTTGATTATCAATATTATTAGAAAAATCCAAGTCTTACATTAGTTAGAGTCTAAAATGATTATACTAGTAAAATAATTGCCACCCAATAAAGTCAGATTTGTGGTTAAGTTAGAGCTGAATCATAAATTTTTATATTTCTAAAAATATTCTTTTGAAATATTTTGAATTATGTAATTTGGAAGTCTTTTTTCAAATTTGTAATTTGCTTTCGGATAGAAAAAAATTTTCCTATACATGATTAGTTTTTAGATTACATAATCCGAAAATCTTTTTTAGCTTCTGGATTATGTAATCCGGAAGTTTTTTTTCAAATGTGTATCCAGATTACATAATTCAAAAACTATTTTATAGGAGTGACAAAAAAAATAAAAAGGTGTTTTCACGTTTTAAATCAAATGCACAGAAAAACCTATGGAGATGCAAGAAGAAAAAGTTGATATTAAACCGGCTTTATTTTCACATACCAAGCCCAATAGTACTCAGGCAATTACTTCCTGCACTCCACGAAATCTAAAACCTGCATCTAATTTTTATGTAAAATGATGAAAATATTCTTAAATAAAAGGGAAGGATCCAAATCAAAATACATTTCAGAATCACTTTTTAGAATACGTTTTCGGATTTGGATTTGTAGAACATTTTTCTGAATTTCTGAATTTCTTTTTCATAATATATTTTCAGATTTTGTTTCTGAATTTCTTTTTTTGAAGCAGTATTTTCTTTTTCATTCGAAAATTACTTTGAGAATAGGATTTTGATTTTTTAATTCTTTTCAAGAATTTTATTTCCAAAACACAAAAATCTGTTTCGAAATTAATTTTCCAAAATGTATTTTTTATTCAAATTCTCAATTCCAAAATAAAGAACAATTTCTAAAATTAAAAACTGGATGTGGTGCATGTCAATTCATTGGTTGCACGAAGAATTAACCTAGTATTCAATGTGAGGAGATGAAATTAGATAAAGTCCAGCAGACACCAGATGGCCTACACATGACTGTTTCTTCCTGCACCTCCATATGTTCTTCTCCCACTTCCATAAATTTACGTATTTTAAAAAATGTCCCCATATAATATTCCATATTACATAATTTAAAAGTCATTTTTAACATTCGTAATTAGCTTTCGGATTATATAATTCAGAAGTATTTTTTTTATATGCATGATTAGTTTATGGATTACATAATCCAGAAGTCTTTTCTAGCTTCTGAATTATGTAATCCAGAAACCTTTTTTCAAATGTGTGTCTGAATTACATAATTCCGAAACTATTTTCAAATTCAGACTTTCAAAGTATATAATTCAGAATATTATTCTGGATTATGTAATCCGAAATATGAAGGTGGCACAAAAAAGATAAAAAAATATTTTCATGTTTTGTATGAAGTGTCAGAAGAACATATGGAAGTGCACAGGAAGAAACCGTCCCTAAAGAGAGAGCCCAAAAAAAGAGTATATCAATAGAACCATCTCCGTATCAAAAAGTATATTTTGTTAGGTTGTACTAAACCGAATTTCACACGCTAGGAAAGATTACTAGTTACTAGTTAAATTTGCAACCTATGTATGTAAAACCGTGCTTATTTTAACAAATAGATCAACTTAGAGAGTCCAACATCTTTGACAATACAACCATTTTAAATTCTACAATTCAAAAATAAATAAATTCTATTTGTACTTTCCGAATTAAAAAATATCTTCTAGATTTTACATTCAAAAAAAAATCTTTTAAAAAATACATTTCAAATTACAAAATCTAAAAAGTATTCTCAAATCTAGAAATTCATAACATCTCTTCCTATAATATATATTTTAGATTATAACCCGAATCAAAATTGCCTTCCGGATTTACAGGTTTGTAAGTTAAAAAAATATGAACACGCTAAACCCTATACTCTTGACAATAGATATAGCTCGTAGTTATTAGCACCTTTAACCATTGAATTTGGTGACAAGTCCTTAAACTTTAAAACATGCAAACAAAAACTTTAACCATTGATATTTGTTTATCTCTAAGATATAAGGGGATATTTGTTTATGATATCAATTCTGTTTCCATATTGTTCTGTCTAACCTTTAAACGGGAGATTAGTGATTGTACGTCAAACACAATTAATATACAAACTATTTTTCTTTCAAACTTAATACAAACAAGTCATGTGATGAATGAGTTTTGTTGCATTAAAAGTCAATTTTTAGAAAATTACATGTAATTTTAATGAATAATTATCATTTAAACATAATTTTTTATATTCTATCATTATTTAGTTTGTTATCATGTTTCTTAGAAAGTAGACTTAAGCTTGTAGTTAATTCTCCAACACACAGCCCCTCACATTGAGAATTAAACATTTCGAATGTGAAAATAGAGAAGACCCAATAGCAAGAGACATAATAGGCCACAAACCTCACCAATTCTTTGATACCTTTCAACCACACAAAATCATAAAGATAAAATTTACATCTCATTTATATCTCATTTATATACTATATTTTGACCATATTTTTATAATTAGAATGAGAAGTATGATCCTATCTTATATATCATATTATCTTGTCATATCCTATCTATCAATCAGACCTTAAGGATTTTTGCTTTCTTTTCTGAATAAAATTAGGTAAAATGACTTACTACAACAATATAAAATAACCTGTCATTATATTTTGCTTTAGTTCCTTCAGATTTTTCAGAGTTTATATAAAGGGTCTTTATTGCAATTTTAGGGTTGATTTGTTCTACTTCTATGGGTTTCTTCAAATTGGAATTTCGCAATGGCAGTGGGTTCAGGACCGAATTTATTTTTTAAGCAGAATCCAGTAGTGTAGTTTATAGATTTTATCTATGCTCATTAGGAATCTAATATTTCATAGAACTAAGGTTACCGATACACAAAATGTCAATGTAGTTCTTTCAAATCAATATAAGAAAGGCATACTTCAGAGTTTCCAAAACCTAGAACTATTTTACAACTCCATTATAATTGTGCAGGGACTCTTGGTGAAATCCCTGGTTTATCTATTTCTGCTCCTTCTGAACATAAGTTTTCATCTCTTCCTCTAAAATTCTCCACATTTGACATCACATTTTAATGGGGCAACCTAAATACCTAATAATGTTTAATCTCAATATTCAATCTCATGTTTTGCTTGAATTTTTCTTAAACAAGCCAACACATGTATCAGATTTCACAAGTACTATTCAAAACATCAAAATAAAGCACCCTTATTGGATCTACATTCTCATTTTCATGGTGTTTCAACATAAACATTCAGTAATCCAAAGAGAAATGCAATAAAATTTGAAGAAAAAAAAAGGAAAACAGTTTCCTGAAGGAAATTATCCATGCATGAAGCAGGTCTATAATTTTCAATGAGATTTTCCTCTGTTTTTCCAATTTCAAATAAACCTACATATACTTCTGCTAGAGTAGTTGCAAAGGTGAAACAAGAGTTAAGTAAAACTATAAAGCATCAGAGCCAACAAAATTCAGAAGATAAGAAAAGGGAACCTACTGTGTCAGAATATCACATAGTAGTGTCATCATAGTTAAGTTTTATTCTTCATGCCAGTCAACAATTAGTTTAAGCTTGGGTTTAAAGCAAAAGGAAATTATGGAAATATGATAGGTAGTTATGGGAAAGAAATACAATATGATACTGAATATAGTTCACCAAATTCACAATCTGTTGAAATTTCATTGAGAATCACAATTTATAGACCCCCATATATTATTCTAGAACTGACTAGACACTTATGTAACATAATTATTGACATCAGAACTATTTCTAATTACATAGACCCCTGATTATGAGATTGACTTTTGCAGAACTATCACTTATCAAATACAACAATAACTCTTGGGTAGCTAGCAGCTACAGCATTTAAATACTACTAAAACAGTTACTTGATACACAAAGAAAGCTTCTACATTCTCCATCAGCTAGAAAATTTGGATTTGAAATTTTGAAAGAATAGAAAACTGGTTAAGGTTATATGTTCTGAAAACATCTAGATGCAAAGTCAAACCAAAGGTGAAAACAAAGAAAGAATTAACACATTATTTTCCACATTTGTTAACTTGAGAACTTCCTTTGGCTTAAAGTTAAGTACAGAACTCTAAAATAGAAGACAGGCTTAATTTAACTTAAAAAAACAGCATGCTTCCGTCTCAATTAGCACCAATCCAAATCTTCATGATTTGACCTAACATTGATGTCAGAGATTCAATCCTCTGCCAGAACTTTTCCCCATCCAACCCTAATGCTTAAGATTCCTACACAATCCACATAGGAGGTGTAATTCCATGAACCAGATACTCATCTTCCTTTACAACTGTTTGGTGTCATAAGATACATGATCATATGCACAAATCTAGCATTAACTCCTACTGTTTTCCTACTCTAATCTAAAACTATAGAACAAAACGAAAAGAAGGAAAGATTTTCTCCTTATTCATCCAAGTTTCTCAACTGCCTAGTCACAAATGAAAATTGAGACTTCAAATGTGATCATAAAGCACAAACAATAGGTTCCTCTAAAGTGTTTGCAGCATATACAAGTCAAAAGTTGTTACCCATATGCAAGACTTGTTTAGATAAAATTTTCCAAAAGTTATTCCAAAGAGAGAAAAAAATTGAAATAAGTTTTTCTATAAACTAAAATCAGCTTATGCATGACTAACGAGTTAAAAACCAAATTTAAGAGAAGATAACATGAGAAAGTTTCAAAACACCAATTATGTAAAAACTAACTTTAGCTTCTGAAACAACTATTTAGTTTTTTTTCTTGTTTTGGAAGTGCTTATGGTAAGGAAACCACATCCATGTCTTTGCAGAGTCAAAACTGAAACAAAGGAGTAATCATCATCCATCTAAAAACAAGAACACTAAACCAAGGAGGAACTATTGCAAAAATCAACAAACTTATCATAAATAACGATTTGTATTTGGATTGTCATCGCATGCATTATTTATTCTAAACTAACAAAGTTTCAAATAAAGTGCAATAGCAACATTTAAATTAACCAAAAGTCATCAAAGAGAAATCCAAAACTGTTGGACTCCAACTAATTCTCATAGAACTTTAAACATCTCTTCTCCCCCTTCAACTCTCCTCTCACTACAAGCTAATTGAAAGAAAGACACCATCACTCTTTCACTACAATAAAAACTAAAGAAAAATGAATTGATCAAGTTCAAGTTTTCTTTTTTCTGTTGGGCATCAAAACCACTGAACCCTCACCTTCTAACTCTGTCTCCTCATGCGCTTCCTCAGCTTCTGGTACTTGTGCTTGTTCATCTTCCGCTTCCGCTTCTTCTTCACGCTGTCCGCCCACACGGTTCCAGAATCTTCTTCCACTCCATCATCGAGGGATCGAAACCCACTTTCAAAAACGGGTTTTGGGAAAAACCCAAAAGGGAAACTGGGAAAGATCACGGTGGGGGAATCGAATTGCTGCATTGCGGGGCTTGTGGGAGAGGGTTGAGGGTGACACTGTGAGGGGACAGTGAGAATAGGGTTTTGGAGTTGCGAAGAAGGGTTAACGGCGGTGATGAATTTGAATGGTAGTGGTGGTGGTTTTCGAAGCAGTTTCTGCAGCGCTGAAGCCATGGAAACGAAAGGAGTTTGCGCAGTGACAAAGATCTGTGACCGAACAGGAACAGAAGAAGTTTTGGTTATGATTTTCCTGGTTCAGCCCTATTCCCCTTCTCATTCTTGTAACTTTATTTTATTTTTGCTTTATAATATTTTTTTGGGTAATTTTTTCACAGAGGATAGTGAGATTTTCAATAGTTATTAAAAGCAATTTTTTTTCACAAGAGAATTCAATTATTTTAATAACTGATTCTATATAATTGATTATGGTCATTACTTAATAATTGAATATATATATATATATATATTAATTATGTATCTATACTATTATATATAAACTATACACTATTATAAAGAAGATACATTATATAATTTATTTATTTAATAAAATAAGTATTGAATAATTTTTTTATAAGAAATAACCGTTAAATAAATTTTACAAAATTATATTTTTTTTAATTAATTATTTATAGAATAATAAAATTATATATTTTTAAAAATTATATTATTTTAATATAATAAAAGTGTATTTTCACTAATAATTGATAATGAATTTTATTTAAATATTAAAAAAATCAGTTCTTACATTAAAAGAAGGCACACATAAAATTGGAAGATCTTAAAAATAAATTTATTTTTCTAAAGAATCGGTTTACAAATCTTAGTTATTGTCCACAAAATATATATATATATATATATATATATGTGTGTGTGGAATTGTAAATAGTTTGTTTCTTTGGTCTAAAACCAGCTGAAAATCTTTAGAATTAATAATTTTTCTGAAATATATTTTAAATGTGGACATGTTTTGCAGTAAATCATATTTTCTATGAATTTATTTTTGTGAGTTCACTGTTTATTCAATTTAATTTAAAATTTAAATTTAACTCGTTCGACTAAAATAATAGGAATTGTATAAATTTTGAATTTTAGTCTTGTTTTCCGTAATTTAAAAAAAAACATCTTTAATTATAACAACATAATCGAAGATTAGTGTTTTTGAGAATTCACTTTCCAAATATTGTTCAGTAAACAGCTTAAACTTATCCCAAACGTTCCTAGACTCAACAGTGAAACTTAAAAAAATATTTTGAGTAATAAAAATACTTAAAATTATAGCATATAAATTAAATTAAATTAAATTAAATTAATCTTTCATAAGTAATTTTATTAACTATTTTCTTAATGGATTTCTTTTTTTAATATTAAAATATTGTTTCTACTATATTAATATTAACACTATTTCGATTTTCCACCAAAATATCCTCATTAGCTACCGAATAAAATAAAAGAAGTTGTAAAAGTTATCTTCAAATATTATAACATAATATAATTTTGTAAGAACCATGAAATTTTTGTTGAAAATATAACAAAAGGATCTATTAAAACAAGAAGAAATCTAACTACGATTTAAAATAAGCTTTTTAAAAAATAAAATTTAAAACGGGTTATAATCATAATACCTTCTGTCATCAACAAATAAATTACTAAAATATTAATTTAGTCTTTTATTTTTAAGGTTATATTCAATTTAGGTATTATTCTCGAATGAGTTCGAACAAAGAGAACGACTAAACTTATTTTCGATCGGTTAGATTGTTCTTCTTTCCTCTCGAATAAACTCTTTTTACACTTCACACTCATTCACTCCTTGTCTCCGTAAACTCTGGAATCGGATGTTACCTGTAAAAGACACTTTGACGTCCAGGTAAGACTTCGACACTCGGTATGCTGTGCAACTAATTATTGTGAGCCTTTTGTCATTGGGCCTGATTAAGGATTTCATCTATAATTAAGGATACGCTATTTAATGCTTGATCTTTGATTAGTGTTGCTAGTTCTCTACTTGGGTTTAATGGTCTCGGTCGGTTTTGACCGGGTGTTGGGCTTCAAATCAGTCGTACAATCCCGACCGGTATACTTGCCCCAGACTCGAGGATGTTGAATTGAAGAGTCTTTATGACGGTTGAGCTTTCCAAGGTGAGATTTGACATTGATGCGCTGAACGCATGACGTGACGCTTAATGATGGACTAGGGTTTTTTGGCACCATTCGTTGTAGGTCGTTGGATCGAGGAAGATCCCACGATTCGAATGAGAGAGACGTTCATTGTTCCTCTTTCCTCTAAAGCTATAAATAGTGGTCCCCCACCACTCCGTATTACTGCTTATCCGCTCTGACTTTCGAAACCTTCCAAAACCTAATCATTCTGGCGACGTGTTTTCCCTTCATCCCGAGAGGTTAGTGATGTCTTCTCTCAGCTCTTCTTCTTCTTCTTCTTCATCTTCCTCTTCGTTTTCTTCTTCATCTTCCTCTTCGTCTTCCTCCTCTCCTGGTTCCTCCATGACCGAGCTTTTGTTGGTCGGGGCAACTCAAACGTTGTCCCCCGTGGAGACTTCTGTAAGGGCCGAATGGCCCAGAAGGCGTTGCTGACCAGTCAGTTCCTGCTAAAGAGTCATCCCCTCGTTCGGGATTTGACTAGTTGATTCCAAGGTGACTGGGTTCACCTTTGTATATCAGGACTCATCATCTATCTCTGCCTTTGTAGATAAGCATAACATTCTGAAACCGGATGTTGATGATGGCATCTTAGCCATTGATTATTGTCATCCGTTTGATATCATTTGTATTGATCAATCTCCATCTGAAACACCTTTCTTCTTTATCTACTATTGTCTTTTCTCAGATTTACATGTAGCTCTTCCTTTCGACGATTTTACCATAGGTTTCCTTCGGACACTCAACGTCACTCCTTCTAAGCTTCATCCCAGTACCTGAGCCTCCCTTCAAACATTTCGCCTTATATGTGATATGTTTTGTCTTTCTCCGACCCCTTCCACTTTAGTTATTACTTATCAACCAGCCGGACATAGGGATGGCAAAGCGGGCCGACCCGCCCCGCATAGGCCCGCCCCACACTTGGCTGCCCCGCGTAATGAACGCGGGCTAGATTCTCTGCCCCGCTCCGCATAAGGGCTAACCCGCGGGTTTGCGGGTTAGCCCGCATTTGGAGTTTTTTTTGTTTTTTTTTTTTAGAAATTCAATGAAAATGTTTTTTACTTTTTGCTATTAAAAAATTTCCAAATTGAACTTATATATTTTCTACTATCAAATATCAATATTATTTTCTTCCATTTCAAACATTGTCAAACATCAATAGTTCAATTAAGATAAAAATCAAATATCAATATTCTTCCATTTCAAAAACATTAAAAATAGCTAATTCAAAAACATTAAACATAAACACCACTACAATTAACATAGTTAATTCAAAACCATTAATAATTTTTTCCAGCCCAAGTTATCACTGTCAAGTCCAACCCAAGTCAACACCCAATTTTTTTTTTGCGGGCTAGCGGGCCAGCCCGCCCCGCCCTGCTATAAGCCTGTGTGGGCTACGGGTTATGCAGGGCAGGCTGAAGTGAGTCAGTGGGTTGAAAACTGAGCCCGACCCACATTTTTTACTAGCGGGCTGCGGCCTGGACTACATGGCCCGCCCCACTGTGCCACCCCTAGCCAAACAACATCCTCTTTAACCCTTATACCACTTCATATAAAAATTTCAAAGGGAAGTTTTTCAAACTTTTTATTGAACCTGAGGGTAAAAAGCTTTTCTTTGATGATGTTGGAAAGTCCAAATTTTCCCTGTACTGGACCAAGAACCCAACTCTATTCACGGAATGGCCTCGATCGCTTCGAGTGCCGAGGAGCTAGAGGTTTACTCTTTGTTTCACAGCCTCCCTCGAAAGCTTCCTACTCGAAAATTGTTATTCATGTATAAGTTAGAGGTGGACGAATTTTTATGGTATGCCTGCATTATTCTCTATCTTGGTTGGTTGAAAATGGACTTATACTTTGTTTATTGGTGCAGGTATAATGACTAGAGAAGCCCCTCAATCGGGAAATGTTCTAGCCGTTTTTCGTGCGAAGACCGTTGATATGAACAAAGGTAGCCTGGAGACAGTTGCAGTCGGCAACCCTTCTGCTGCTACACGGGCACCCGATCCCTCATCTGCCCCTACTGATGGGGTAGAAAAGGGAAAAGGAGGAACACAACCTCCACCACTCGGTCCCCTCATGGCACGTCGAGGTGACCTCTGTTAGAATTAATGGCTTAAACAAGAGCGGAGGTGAATTATTTATCAACGATTTTTGCAAAGATTAAATAGGAATGAAGCTTTAACACAATTCACAGATTTAACAATCAAGGAAAGCAATCAAACAATGATTAAGAAACTGTTTGCATAATTTCAATCGGTTGAAACTTCGTTTTAATCGGTTGTTTATAGCAGCAGCAGCAAAATCAAAAATAAAACAAACAGTTATAAGGAGAGAGAGAGAGAGAGAGAGAGAGAGAGAGAGAGATTTACTCAGCCAATCTTATATTGGTTCACTCAACCTTGAGATACATCCAGTTCCCAGAACAACCACTGAGTTCCACTAGTAATCACTCACATATTACAACTTACACAACCACAAAGAGATGATCTTGAAACCACAAGAACCACTCACCCTTTTTGCAAACACACACCTTTAGCCATAATAACCTCTAACTTTACAGGATTTCCACTCACTTACAAGTTTATGAAAGAACAATTACAAGAATCATTAAAGGAATATATTACACTTGAGTTTACAGAAATCAGAAAGCTCCTATGATCAGACCTTGAACCAGTGCACAACTATTCAGCAATCTTGGAAAACTTTTGAAAAACTTCTTTCAAAATCAATCTCAGTCTCACTGTGTTTGATATAAAACTTTTGTATTTTGTTTTAAAAGAAAGGCTATATTTATAGCACTCAAATCTAGTCGTTCTAGGCAGCATTTATGAGCCAAAACATTTTTAATTCACATCCAAAACAGATTAACAACTTTTTAAAAAGCTATTATGAAATGTCACAATCAACTGGTTGAAAATTCGTTTTAACCAGTTGAATTGGTTAGGCAGTTACTTAACCAAGTCAAAAATAGTTTTAAAACCTTCAAACAAGCCAAGTGACAAACAACCGATTATTTCGAGATTTCAACCGGTTGTTTTTCTCTTTGCTTAGAAAAACATTTTTCTCTTTTAAAACAGATTGAGCAAGCTTGTGCAAGGGACTAGGAAAGATCTTTACAAAGATTCTAAACACCCTAGACTAAACCCAAACCAAAAGCAGCACAACTTCAACCTTCATCATGGATTTGAAACATCAAAACTCTCATGTTTTACAGCCTCCTCCCACTTCTCCCATCCGACTTAAAAGTCCTTCATTGGTCAGTGTCATGGCTGTTGTTGTTGATGACGCTCCTCTGACACTACCTAGAGGAAATGTCAAGTTCTCTAGGGGTGTTCAGGTTGGGTTGACACCAACTGAGGAGAACCTCCTCTCTTTCGTGCCTAAAGAAGAGCTCATTTCGGTTGTTATCGAGATGCAGTCTCGGGGGCTTGTGCTGACGAGGCTGGCCGCCGACATTCATAATTGGAAAGTATAAGAGATATCTCGACTGGAGCATGAGCTAGTTGAGGCCTTAACTTATTTGAATTTGTCACTTGATGCGGTGTCAACTTTTGAGTCGAGGGTGACTAAATCCGATGTTGACCTCAAGCTGAGCAACATGAGGTGTGCCAAGCTCGAGAGGAGGGAAAAGCAGAAGGAGGAAAAGGTGGCAAAGTTGGAAAAAGCCTTAGAGAAACTGAAGGAACAATGTTGCAGAGCGAAAAGGCTTCGGTGAAGGCTGAGCTCGAACAAACGCAAGTTAACATCTTGCAAATGTTGGGTGAAACCTTCGAGTAAGTCGTCCGACAAGCCCACATGCTCTATTAGGATCCAACCCCAGAAGGCTCTTTTGACATTAACAAGGATGTCTTCGAGGGTCGACTAGTGCCCTTTGACGAGTTGGTGGCTCTTTAGAATTCAACGTCGAGGACTGTCACTGAAGACGTTGAGGACGAAGACCATTAGGTTTAGTCTTTGATGTACTTTTGTTCCCTCTTGGTCGGAGGGTGTGGCCCCCTCCTTTTGCTTTAATTCAATATATCGGTTGTTTCTTTTCATTTTTGTTTCTAAAATGGACAAGTAAAAATAGTTGAAATTTAACGAGTATAATATGTCGTTCGGTCAGACACTGATGATTCCTTTGTTGTTTAAGTAGATGGGTTGTCTTTAAGTGTCGGGAGGGATTACCTATTAAGGTAAGCATCCTTGGTCGAACAGAGTCTTTAGGTATCGGGAGGGATTACCAATTAAGGTAAGCATTCTTGACCGAACTGAGTCTTTAGGTATCGGGAGGGATTATCGATTAAGGTAAGCATCCTTGGTCGAATCGAGTCTTTAGGTATCTAAAGGGATTACCGATTAACGTAAGCATCCTTGGCTGAACCGAGTGTTATGATAGCATGTAAATTTAACTTGTATTTTAGATACACAAATTGAAAAGAAATGCCTCATTAAAACCTTCGCAACTGAAAACCCTCCTTAGGGAAAAAACAGTTGGGTGAGGAAAGAGTGCATAGTTTTATTGATTTAACTATAATAAAATTTGAGACGTGTGACATTCCACGTTATTGGTACAATTTTTCCTTATAGGTATTCTAAGTAGTATGCCCCCTAGTTGCGATGTCTCGAATCCGGAAGGGGCCTTCCCAGTTGGACGAGAACTTGCCCTCAGTCTTCCTAACTCCACTTCGCATTCGCTATTTGTTTGGATGACTTTCAATCGCTCATGGTAGGTTTGTTAGTGGATTTGTAGGAGTTGTAAGTGTTATTATACTAAATTTTAAATATAAATTATGTAAGCGAAAGTAAATGAATAACTTACATAAGTTGGTGACCATGTTAAAACTAAAAGAAAGTTCAAGGAGACTAAATTTGTAAAACATATAGAGTTTAGGATAGGTACATGTTCTTTTCTCTTCTTTTTCCAAGTTATTTCTAGTTTCGCTTCTCTTTGTACAACAACATTAAAGGATGTCATTACATTTTATAATATAAAAGAATTAATTGATATAGCCGCAACAAATATACACAAAAAAAATCAACTCTCTTCAAGAACATCATTCTACATTCATCGATTTAGAATTGAGGAATATTATTTTACATTTTCTCGGAAAGTGTTGGAGATCCCACATCGACTAGAGATTAGAGCCTTTCATTGTATATAAGTGGGTGCAAACCTCAACCCTATGAGCCGGTTTTATGAGGTTGAGTTAGGCTTAAAGTCCACTTTGTAATATGGTATCAGAGCCATTTCGAGCCTATCCTAGCGAGTGTTTGTGTTGGGCCTATCGTGTCACCCGCTATCGGACCACCCATAATATATAGTCTCACGCACGAGTTGGCAGTCTCGGCGTGAGGGGAGTGTGTTGGAGATCCTACATCGACTAGAGATTAGAGCTTTTCATTGTATATAAGTGGGTGCAAACCTCAACCCTATGAGCCGGTTTTATGGGGTTGAGTTAGGCTTAAAGTCCACTTTGTAATAGAAAGATTTCTAGCATTGCAAATTACCCCATTTTAAGGTAGTAGACTGCTTTTTTGAACTCAGTTAAATTTCTACAAAACTTCGTAAGTCTATCTCTTAATAAATTTGAAGCAATAAATGTATTAAGTTGCCATTGAAAATGTGACAGAATGCATATAACACATTAATAACGAATATAAGACTATTTTAAACTTTAGTTTTTACTATTGGTGGTTTATATTATGTATTCCAAGATCACATCCTTTCAATCAATAAATGTTAATTTGTAACTTAGAAGTTCCTAGTGAAAATGTGAGAGAATTCAAATGAAAATTGAATAAATGTATAATTATATTGTTGCCTATTGGTTCATGATTGTCTATATACATATCATATAACATAACTTATCTTGAAAGACATGGAACTATAGTAATTAATTTTCAATGCATACTAAAAAGTAAAACACAACATCATATACACTCTTAATGTCTTATTCTTAAGTAGTAAGATTTTTTTAGAGATTTGTTTTTTCAGATTTCTTAAGAAGGAAAAATTATTAAAAATTAAGGAAACTTAAAAGAGAAACTGAGTCTTTGGACTTGCAATCAATGACAAGTTTGGACTCGCAAGTGTCGTACTAATTTAGTCACCAAGTTCCTTTGTTCCACTTTTCACTCTATAAATACAAAATACCACCTGCACCATTAATAGTATTATCATATCTCAATTTGAACAACTATCTTGTTTATTGTACAATAGTTAGTTTAATGGGATTCCATTTTCTAACTCATGCATTCATTCATTGCATGAGGAGAAATTTGCACTTGTTCCCCCAAACTATATCAACAATGTCTAAACCACTACAACCTCCAAAGGAAGAATGAAAATAAGAAACACTATGAGAATATATTGAACCAAAATTGTATCAAACTAATATCATCATGTTATGTGTTGAAAGTTAATTACAAGAAATCAATAGTTTGCTTTATTTTTTTTATGTTGGCATGGATGTAATAATGCATGAATATGTGTTCTTGTTTGGTTGGTTGTGGCATTATAGTTGAATTTAACCATCCTATGCTTATGTCTAAACCACTAAACCTTCTAACTTTATTTTATTGGTATGTATCATAGAAAAAGTTAGGACTCTTACTTTTAAGACCATTTTATATCCATTTAATATTACCTAAAGTGATAAAAAAAAACTCCACAAGTCATATTAGAATTATTCGATTTAGTTTTAATGAATGCATCAAAAGTTTCTATGTACTTATCTCTTTGATCCAAATCTAAATTATGAGAACAACGTTAAATGCACATGGTGTGTGATCCTAATTGGGATACAAAATGTATGAATTTGGTATGGTTTATAGCAACTACAAAATGATATATAAATGTCCTCTCAGAGTGCATGAAACATAAACAAACACATTGCCAATGGACAACATTGTTCTTAACCTTTTTCACTTGTCTTACTTTGTATGGCAGCAACTCAAAGAAGGAAAACACCTAGCCTAGACAATCAATGGCTCAGATCCAATCCAGTTATTCATTATTATGTTGATGGTATCTACAAAACTATGGTAGAGACATAAGGATACACATGTGAAGAACATAAGGTACACATGTTACTATTTTGTTAGTCTAGAGATAGACACATAATAGAGGTAGTTAAAAAAATATGTTTTTTCTTCTTCTAAATATGCTTTTAAAAAGGAGAAAACATTATTGGTGGCACTAAAAAGCATAACAACGTAAATTATCTTATGAAAGTAACTAAACTAAAAAAAATTTCTTGAAAGTGTAATATGTCAATTACGTTAATCTAAAATTTTAAAAAAGTACCGTAACTTTAGTTCTCAAGTTAACAAATTTAACATATGTTTAAATACAAAAATAACGTTAAATAGTTAAGTTTAAGGGTTTATTTAATATGTTGAAGACTTGTTTTATAGTTTCTCAAGTTGAGAGACTAATATGACTTAATTCTATACTTTTAAGGATTAAAGTGATGATTTACCCTTTTAGAAAATGTAGAAGCAACATTGATGATTGAAAAGACATGAGAAACTTGGAAAAGATAAAAAAACATGAAAATTAGAAAAGTAATACTATAAAATTGAGTAATTAACTTGTGGGGTGTGGTTATAGAATGCGTCAACATGGATAGTGAATTCTCCAAAAGAATCATTGGGATTTCTCTTACTAGATAATGGGTATGATATGTGGCTTGCCAATATTCAAAGGACAAAATTATATTCGAGCAGGAATAATTGAATTGCATAAGACATTGGGATACTTAATGGGGACAAACATGCTTAGAAGCAACTCATGGATTCATTTTCGTGCGTGTAAAGATAGGTTGCCACCAGATTTAAGTTCATCATTGGTGCTTTAAACTGAAATAAACTAAGTCTTACAAGTTCAAATTATCGGTATAAAATGGACACTCTCCAACACATCAATCTCAGCATCTCAATACACTCTCACTACGCTAAAGTCCAACACCATTCATTCATGCTAAGTGTTTTTCAATAGTTGAAAGAAATGTTTTGGTATTAGTTGTAAATAATACTAGTAAATTTATAGCATAACAATAAACACACAAAGCAATCAATAACACAGGTTATTCGATAGGAACTCCTCTTTGTAAAAATGTTAGACACTTGTAACATACTTGTAACTTTTCTTCTATTGCATATGTGTAGAAGCTTTTTCTCTTCTCCCCTTCTTTGGTATCCTTTTTCTCTGTCGCTTAGACTCTTACCTTTGCACTAGACATTTGTCAATATCGTGTTAGAAAATCCTTCTTGCACTAGATGTTCCCACATAGCGTTAGATGTTTGTTCTTGCATTAGGTGCCCTTCAACCAACTCTAAGTCCTCCCTAATTAAATCTCTGTAAAGGCATCATTACTAGAGCTATAACAGAGAAACAAATATGAAAATGGGATTCATTTACCTTTGTTATGAGTTTGAATGTTTCCTTGCACGGTAAGGTTAATGTGATGACTTCATTTGTCTCTTTCACAAACAACGTTTGTGCCTTTCGCTTCTTTAACTCGCACTAGGGCAAAAAGATTAAAAGAATACTCCTTATTAAATGCGGGTTTGCGATTAAACGCATTTGTAAAAAATGCGGTGACATTTTTTAAATTAATTTGATTTACAAATGCGGTTCTAGAGTAAAACCGCATTTGTAAATCAATGCCAATGATTTACAAATGCGGTTTTTCATATGACCGCATTTGTAAATCAATGTGCACTGATACATTGATTTACAAATGCGGTTTTACTCTAGAACCGCATTTATAAATTGTTTTTACCCTAAAATTTGAAGCGTGCCACTCAGTTTCAGACTTTCACTTTCTTCTCCGCTCTTCGTTTCCACTGTTCTTGCGCTCACGTCCTCTCTGCATTTTCACCATTGTAAGTTTCGTTCATTCATTCATTTTCGTTCCTTACTTCGTTGGCATTGGCATTTTCGTTCCTTACTTCGTTGGCGCATTTGCATTTTAGGTTACTGTTCCATTGGTCTTCGTTGGTCTGTCCCTGCTCCGCCACCGCCACCGCTTCCGCCGCCACCGCCACCGCTTCGCTGATCACCAGCAACTTGGTTCACGGAAAGGTTGGTGTTGTATTTAAAATTTTTTGAATTTTTATTTAATATTTTTGAATTTATATTTGTGTATTATAATTTATATATTATTATATATAAATTTGTATTATATAATTTGTATTTTCTTAAATTTATATTATATATTTAGTTAGTTGTTAATTACATTTTAATAAAAGTTTAATGTTATGTTAGTTGTTACTTTTAGAATAGAATTATCGTGTTTGGATTGAGTCCAGGGGTGTTCGACCCTCGGCAAATGTGTGAGATAGAATACTAATTATTAGAAAGTCCTAACTATTCCAGAATATATAATGGATCGAGGTTTGATTAATGTTGTTCGTATAAGTGATGAGTACGAAAGGGGAGTAGAGAAATTTATACAATTTGTGCAGCGTAACGCGATTATTAGTGGTCATGATGGAGCAAAGATCAGGTGTTCGTGCGTTAACTGTTTGAATGGAAGGATACTGGATGTGAATATCATGAGGGAACACCTGCTATGTGATGGGTTTCTTCGATCTTATACAACTTGGACATGGCATGGTGAATTATTAAATTTACCACGTGTTTCCGTAACTAAAGAATATGTGGGTTCTACCATGGATGAAGCAGTACACGATGATGGAGATGATGATTGATTGGAGGACATGTGAGCTACTGGTAGTGGGCGGCAAACTTCCTCGGGTGGTGGCCCTTGGAAAAGTCTATCAAAGCGCCACCACCTTACATAACGTTCCTCTCTCCCCTGATGTGGCGAAGGTAACAGTTGAAAAAGTACGATTTCCTGATGCTCGTGTTCCACTACCTTCAGATGAGGTAACCATTATGGCCGATGCATTTCAGACATTCGTTGCCTGGCCCAGAGAGCTCATTCGATCTATGTCCAAACCTCATGTAATAATTTCATTTCATTATATTATTTTTTATTTATATTTATATATTACATATAATTTAATACAAATGTTGTTTATCTTGTAGAAACCTTTTCAGCCACCAAGTCCGGAAAAGAAGCGTGAGGTTCCAGTTGACGATCCTCTAGCTTCCTTACGTCTCATTGCTAGTCAGATTGGCAATGAATGTTTTCCAGTTCCGTGGGATGATACATTTTTTCAAATAAACACTGAACTGCCACTGATGATTTACAACACAAATTTATCAGAATTTATATCTGGGAAACAGGAGCTCAATATAAGTATAATTCAGTTTTTTATGATGTAAGTATCTTTACCTATTATTCAATTTACTTTATGTTAAATTATTATTGATTATGCTTTAACTAAAAACTTGTAGGTTTTTGCATAGAGTCTGTATCACTGAGGGGAAGGAAAATATGTATGGATTCTTAGATCCTGCATATACTAATCTCGTTGGACCAAACTCATATGAGACTCAAGCATACATCACTAACACCCTAGAAAAAGAGGGAAAACAAATTTATTTATGCCCTTATATTAATGAGTAAGTTTAATTATATGTCATCAATTATTATTATTTCATGTTTTAAATATTTTACTAACTCTTTTCATTGATGATATAGGCATCATTGGCAGTTACTTGTCTTATCAATGGTTGATAAGACTGCTGTGTGGTTTTGTTCCCTACACAAGAAGATTCCCACAAAATTTAAGGATATCATTGATACGTAAGTACATTATAAACTGAACTTTGTATATGTTACTAATTAACCATCTACTAACGAGGTTTTTTGTATTAACCAGTTCATGGCGTGGATATAACATCCTAAAAGGTCGATCAAGTTCAAATAATTTGAACTAGATAAGAATAAAGGTTTGTAATTTTTTTCTTTCTCTATTATCATTGTTTATCAATATACTAACATATTACTTTTTATTGAATTATAGTGTAATAAACAACCAGGAAGCTATGAGTGTGGCTATTACATTTTGCAATGGATGATTACTATTATAAGACTAGGTGTTAAAACTGGTTGGAAAGAGGTACTATATATGTTAAATCATTTTTATAATTCTTGAACATATATATATATATATATAAACTAATTTATGTCAACTTTGCAATGCAGTTATTCACAGAAGAAACACCAATGAATGAGGAAGGCATTTCATATGTTAGAGATTCTTGGTCCACATATTTCATAAATTTTTATAACTCTAGCATAGGTAAACAATAGTGGTTTTATGTATATGTAATTTGATTACTTGTAAATGTACATTTTGATGATCTCAATTGATTACTATATTTCTGTATTTGTCTGACTGGGTTTGATCATTATACAGGTTATTAATTTATATGGTTTATGCACAATACAAACTGCACTTTAAAAAAAACACTATTTACAAATGCGGTCATTTCCAAGACCGCATTCGTAATTTATTTCCAAGACCGCATTCGTAAATGTGATTTATGAATGCGGTTATTACCAAGACCGCATTCGTAAATCTTAAACCCCTAAACTCTCATCCCTCATTCAGAATAATATATAAATGTGGTTATTTTAAATAACCGCATTTATAAATCAAATTTATAAATGCGGTTCTATGACCGCATTTGCATATCTCCGATTTACGAATGCGTGTTGATCAAATGCGGTTCTATAACCGCATTTATAAATATAAAATAACAGCATTTATTTTACATTTCTTCGCTAGTGTCGCCACGGCTTCACAACACCATGACAAAGTTATTTACCAACTCACCATGACAAAGTTATTTACCAACTCACCATGATAAGCTATACACTGATTATATCACATTTTAAAACAAGGGGTTGAGTTTAGTTTGAGATTCGTAAGATTGCCCATGCAAAATGGGAATTTGATTATGAGATTTTGGACACTTTTAAGATTTTTCTTCACATTTGGAACGACAACCAACAATATTACGTATTTGAAAATCAAATATGTGTTATTAGGATTTTGATTTAATTTTTAATATTTTTTAATTTTATCATGGATTAAAAAAATTACATTCGTTTTTTATTTGTTTATCATCCATATAATTTTTGGACTTAAATTCCATTTGTTCATGAAGAACTTTACCTACGGAAATGTTAATGAATTTAGCAAATTTATCCACTTCCAAAAGTCATCCATAAATAGTTGAACTTTTTTTAATCCTTAGTTTCTTTTTGTTCTTCTTTGTTTTTTCCTTTGGTAAGAGATTATGATTATAATTTGAATTTGAAAATATCCATCTAAACCTATTTTCTAATGTCACCTCAAATAAATTATTACAATTCTAACCAATATAAAATAAAAATCCAAATAAGACGTTTTAATTAACCATGTGAAGTAAAAAAAAATATTATATTGTAGAATTTACAAAGCTCTAAAATAAAAAATTCATTCTAGAACAACGGGTGTGAATGAATAAAAAAATTCATGAAGTAAAATAAAAAGTAGGGAGTGAAATAAATAAAGAGTTTAACACTGATGAAACTATTTTATACAGATAATAATAAACTTCACTCTTAAAATAAAGAGAAAAGAAAAATCCTAAAGAATGGGAATGCATCGAAACAAAAGATTCTTAAGCGTTCCCCCACGCCTCAACGGCCGGACCAGTTCCCAGCAACTCTCTCCGCCGTCGTCTTCGTCGTCCTTCGGCGGAACCCTAGGCGGAAGCGGCGGCGGCAGACATTCTCTCCGATCCTGCCTCATCTTAATGTCACTCAGTTCCATTTGCAGCGGAAACTTCAGTACCGTTCCAAACATCTCGCCTTTGTGCCTCCGGCAACTCTCACTCCTCCGCCACCGTTTTTCCCTTCCGGAAGGCGACCGGAGCCCCGTCACGATCCCGTTGCTCCGAGCGGAGGACTCGGACCTCGGCAGAACCCGGGTTTTGGTTTCGCTTTGCGGTGCTGGACCGGGTTCGGTTCGGCGCGTTATGACTTTGCCGCAGAAAACGACGTCGTCGGCGACGACAGTGGCAAAATCAGTTGCCGGAAATTCAAATTCAGTGCGTTGCATAACGGAAACAACAAATTAATGAATCAGAAGAGAAAAATAGTGTTTAAAAGAGTTGAGAAAAGAGGTGAAACACTGAGAGAGATATATATAGAGTTGAAAAAGAAGGGGGAAAACGACACAGGTTTTACGACGTTTTTTTCTAGAATGCATTGAGATCGAGAACAATGGACATTGACACGGTCGTTGAAGTGATTGTTTTTTTCTTTGTATCTTTTCTCGGATCTTTCCTTCGCCACATCAGTGTCATTCTAGATTCCCTCTATCTATATCTATATATATATATATATAAAAGATGACATTTTTTTCCAACTTTATACTGTAGGACCAAACTTAGTTTTGATCAAATATTATAAAAGAGACTTTACACACATTTCTATTTTTTTAATAGTTTTTTCTTTCTAGAAAATAATCTCACAGTATAATTTTTCAGCCATTTATTGTAGAATCACTATTAACTAAAAACTAAATAGATATCATTAATTTAAGAACTATTTAATAAACTATTTTATATAATAAATAATTCTTTTAATATATAATTTAATTAATATAATTAATTATTTTTAGTTTTTATAAATATATTTTATTTAATAATTTTTTAATATTATAGTGTTTATTAAGAGACTAATTAACATATACATGTTTGTTTTGAGCTGGCATTGAGAAATTGTGTCCAATTTGGAGAATTAATTGAATCATTTTGCTAATTTCTATTTTTGTTTCGTATATTTTTATTAATAAAAAATATTGCATTATTTTCATTAAGTGGTTGTTTTATAGAAATAAATATATTTCAAAGGATTTCGCAAAACTGTTAATAAAAAAAAGTTGAAGTAAATGCACTTTATTTCTTCTGTTTTTAAAAGTTTACAAAGAATACAAGGAAAAATAATTTTTTTATAACACTATAATAAAATTATTAAATAAAAACTAATTTTAAAAATAAAAATAATGTTATATAATAATAAGTTAGACATTATTTTATAAACTAAAAATTATTAATATATAAAATAATTTATATTATTAATAAAAATTTATAATTTAATTTTTAAATTTATATTTAAAATATTTTAGCAATTAATTACTTTAAATTTTAAATAAATTATTATAAAACTAATTTAGAATGTAAAATAACTAGTAACTAAGATGTTGATAAATAATGTTAGATACAATAATTTTTTAGATATCAATAATTATTAGTTTATAAAAAATATCAAATTTAATTAATATATATAATAATTAATTAATTTTTATCTCTAAAATTAGTTTTTATTTATTGATTTTTTAGTGAAAAATATGAATGAAAAAGTAAAATAACATTTTCTTAATATATTCATTAAAATATTAAATGTCATCTTAATGACCTCATGCATTTTGAAAGGAGTATTTAAGTAATTATATTTTTTTGATGCTTTCTTCTGGTTTCAAGAAGCTTTTGACTTGAATTTGGTGATTATGGTCCCGCGTGAGAAAAAGTCTAATTAATATTTTAAACCATCAAGAGGGAAAGGAAATTGTCACTAAAAGGATAGGACTCTCTTATATATAGTCTCTCTAGAAGGGAAGGTTCACTTGAACTAGGTATATATTCCTTTTAATTATAAATTGTAACAACCTTTTCGAACCTTAAACCACCTTTTCGATAAAACAATTCAATGTTTCAATCGTTAATAAAAAAAATGGAAGGTGAAGAGATATATTTAAAAAAATAAAATTGTGAAGGCATATTCATCTTTCATAATTTCATTATCATGAGGTTTTGATGAAAAGTGGTAAAATAATTAAAATCTATTAAATCTTATTTATAAAAGAAGTCATAAATGTTTAGTATATAAATGTTTTATGCGAAGAGAGAGATTGTGAAAATCCTAGAGAGAGAAGGGTGCTCTTACAAATAGTAGTATATATAGTTGAATACTTTTGAGATGGTTATGTGAATGTAGGTAACCAAACAGTTTAATTTTACTTTTTTTCTTTGTTTTGTCTATGATGTTATTTTGTATGATGTTTTATTTTGTATGTATCTCATATCTCTTATCCTGTTATATATGTGGTTTTTCTGGATAATATTACAATACTTTTAGTTTAAATTTAAATAATTTTGTGTGCAATTGATTTAAAGATTTAATATTTTTTTTAAATATTGAAAGTGAAAAACTTAAGAACAACTTGTTTAGCATTTGTCAATAGACGTTATTTATTTATTGAAGAATATAAGAATTTAAAGAGTTTTTTTGCTTTCATTTAATTATAGTCTCATTACTTAAAAGTGTATATAAACTATTCAATATCTTAAATTTCTTATATTCAAGTGGTAGTTTTCTTTTGTACTTATCTTGATTTTTTAATTGACCTATTTTTATTTTTGAACATGTTTTCGTATATTTTAGTTTTTTTTAAAGCAATAATGTTAGGATTTTAATTGTGTAATACTTGTCTAGATGTCTCATATTACTTTCAAGTGTAAAAATTTTGATGTTAACAAACATAAATAAGTATTTAAGTTAATCTTTGTAACTAACCGCCTTAAGGTCGAGAATGTCAAAGAGCTTGGGTGACGGTATACATCTTTATTCGAGCATTCATTGCTTTCAATGACTATTATGAATAAAACGACTTACTCAATGAGTCTTTAATGAGAACGACTATTTATGAAGCAATAAATGACAATCATATTGTCAATCTAAAGGTCACCACCTAATAAATCTATAGATATTTACTTTCCATGAATACTATCTATCTTATCATACCCTCTTGACTCTAGAACTTATAATTTTTGTGCTCATACTCACTTAGGTATCAAAGATTTTTTTCAGGTGGACCTCCTCCTCCTCTTAGGATACCAATCATTTCCAGTAGGAACAATCTATTTTAGTTATAAATTTTATAACATGTGTTTTGTTTAGTAGAGTTTCAATTATATGCATCAAAACCTTCTAAAGAGTTCTTATCATGTGGTAAACAATCCAACAACATATTTAATTAATTAATGGTTAATCAAAATTGTAAAAATGTATGTTCTATATGAAATTAATCTCAAAAACATTGGAAATGATGTCAAATGCACAATTTTATAAATAAGGAAACAAGATATTCCAACAACATTTTAACATTCTAAAAAGTTTTATGAAAAAATCAATTGATCATAAAATAAATAAAGAGTGCAAGCTACATAAAATCAAAGCAGTCTAAGTAATTTATTTGTCACATATATTTGATTTTTTTTATATTTACAACTCGACAATAGAAAAAGGAAATGAAACCTTCCATACTTGGACTGATATCAACGAATATCAAATAGGAAGGCTTATGTTATCATGATTACATTATCAATCACAAACAAAATATTTTATTTCTGAAGATTACACAACAACTATCATCTTTTTTATTTAAAGCCTATATAAAGACGAAGATGCTAGAAGATCAAATACGAAACTACAATGTACATACTTGTGATATAATTATTTGTTCTAAGTCTTTTGTATAAATCAAATCTCTAGTAGGAGTGTGCTAAAACTATTGCATTCTTCACTCTATAAAGTTACCCATTTTTTTATGAAACATTTGTTATATTCACTCTTAGAGAGTAATATTTCCTTCAACCTACATTTTGTGATAGTAGCTATAGTGGCAACAAAGAATACTCAAATTCTTTGTCTTGGCAGATATTGAGGACAGATAAGTAGGAGTGGCTGATATACT
Organism: Phaseolus vulgaris; assembly: GCF_000499845.2. NCBI lineage: Eukaryota > Viridiplantae > Streptophyta > Magnoliopsida > Fabales > Fabaceae > Phaseolus > Phaseolus vulgaris. The sequence goes on from NC_023756.2 coordinate 8,394,940, forward strand.
CATTTAAAGTCAAAGTTTTGATTAGTGAAACCTCTTTACTAAAGGGAGATTTGGTCATAATCCTAGTGTTGTGGGTGAAGCAATGTAAATTGATGTGTTGTTATTCTCTTAAGTTCTTATCTATTAGAAGGTTTGTGAAGAAAGTCTTATGACATTGTTCCTATTCCTTCTACTCTAGTTGGCATCATAGATTACCTATTGGGATTAGTTCTTAATAGAATGAGAGGTGCAATCCTAGAACACAACTTACGGAATTTGAAGGTTATGTGATCAATGGTTTATCGATGTTTAAAGGTGTAAAGTACGATTATTGGAAGAAAAGGATTCTTACTTTATTTTAGTCATTTCATGTGGACATGTTAGATGTGGTGGAAAATAGAAATGTCATTCAATTATATGAGAACCAACAACCGATACCAAAGTATGCCTATATTGAAGAACAAAAAATATTGATATCAGATGAATGTTAGGGCACTCAATGTTCTTATGTGTGTTATCTCTAAAAAAAATTATGCAAAAATTACAACCTTCAAATGAAATGAACAAATGTACAACATGCTAATTGTCACATATAAAAGGATCAAAGGATGTATAAAGAAATAAACTTGACCTTTTGACTCAACAATATGAGTTGTTCGACATGAAAGATAACGAAAGTATACAAGACATGATTTCAAATTATGAATAATTACTAACGAACATCGCTCTTAGGTACAGTTTTAACAATTATGATCTTGTTGAAAAAATCTTGATAACTTTTCTTACCTCTTGGAGATCTAACGAAACGACCATGTAAGCGTATAAGAATATTGACGAGCTTACCTTAGAAGAGGTTATTGGCATCTTCAAAGTTCATGAAAAAGTGCTCTAACACAATAATCAAAAGAATGAAAGAATGTCTTTTGCCCCAAAAGAACAAGAAGATTGCACATTCCAAGGCATTTGGAATTATTAGACGGCTTATTAGGCATTAAAGAGTCAGATGACGAAGATGACTTCTCCTACCTAACACACAAGCTTAATCTAAAAGAATCTAACGAATGCAAGGAAACGGTCATTTTCTACAACTACAATAAGCCACAACGTTAAAGGTTAGAATGCCCAAAATAAGACAAGGAAAATAAGACAAATACCAAGTTCTTTCTCAGGCATGACTGTCAATACACATACCTACCTTTCTCCATGTATAAAGGAAAGGAGAAGATGAGAGATCATGAAGAAGAAGAATTTTCTCATCAACTTGCAAGAGATTCCCTATTATACCAAGTCGCTTAGGAATGCAGAATCTACTAGAGAAAGGGTTAGCGCAGCGAATGCACTGCTTTTATGCATAGTTTGGCACACCTCTGACTTGTCTCCTAATGAAAAGTCTTTTGTTCACCCCCCCAAAACCTGCCAAGAATTCCCTTTTTGGATTTGACATCTCCACCCTCCGAAGCAATGCTATACAGATTCACGGAGTTATATTTCCATGGTTGCAAACTTCGCATGCCTTCTAATTTGTTGTACTTACCATCTCTCTTTTTTTCTATCCTAAACCAACAAGGCAAGCATTTGTTCTCCTTAGTAAGAACTTATGTTCGAAAGCTGATTTGGACACAACTAGTGCACTGTTATAACTTGCACTTAAAGCTCAAGATCAAGCCCTTCGAGAAGTTGCTAAATGGAAGGCCATGACAACGTTCTTGCTTGGCCTTGGACCCTAACCGTTGTTTCCAATAACCTCATTTTCTTTAATGGTCATTTCATCTGATGATGAAGATATGGAGGATGTTAATAGAAGATGCACACTCGTTTGTAGTTGTTACTTAGATGAAAATAGTTTATAAGAAAGTTAAGTACAAAAGGGAAGAGGTTTGAAGATCAAAAAGGGAGAATATATATCTTAAGGGGGAGAAGAAGAGAAGAACGAAGAGAAAAAAAAAATATCAAAGTTCATAAGCTCAGGGAAGCTTTCAACATTTGTCTTATGTTTTTATGTTATTGTGCTAGTTGTAACAAACTAATTTATAAAGTATGATTCTTTGTTTTTCTCTATACGCAAATTAGTAAAGTTTATATCATATTTATATGATCTAACCCAATCTGAAATCAATATTCAGTTTTAACAGTTTGACAATCCATTAAACTTGCGTTTCACTTTATATTTGTAAGTGTGTATAGTGTTCAAAGTTGTTTGTGAAAACTTTATCTGTTGAACCTTGTTTTTGAACATATCATGCTTGGAACTTTATTGACTTAAGCGTCATAATAAAGGGGGAGATTGTTAAATAAAAATAAAAAAACTCATGTTTTAGTTATGTGTTGATAAACAACAAAGTATAAAACATTATCAGACTTTGTTTATAAGATGAAAGGTTTTTGTTCACAACAGATCATGTAAGACACAAGTGTTTTTTCTGTCAAACAATATAACACTATGCAGTCTCATTTTATGTCTAATAAACATTTTTGTTCTCAGAAGATACACACATGGTATTAAGCAAACATACTTCCCGAATATATCCTTATGTTTATTCTATGTTGTAGAGAATTTTCATTTCTTTCGTCTACTAAGATTGCATTATTTGTTGGAGATCTCATATGTAAGGACATTTCATAGTATATGAGTGGGTGAAAACCTCACTTTATGAGCCAATTTTACAAGGTTGAGTTAGGCTTAAAGTTCACTTCTTAATACGGTATCAAAGCATGGTTTCGATCTAGGGACCTGTGGACTTTAAGCCTAACTCAACCTTACAAAATCGGCTTATAAGGTGAGATTTGCACCTAATTATATATTATGAAATCTGTTTATCTCTAGTCGATATAAAATTTTCAACATTATTAAGTCTACACTAATCTAAAAATGAGACATTTTTGAATTAATTTTTGAAAGTCTTTAATAGTTCTTTTGTTGAGTATAAAACTATCATCTGAGAACTGAGAACGTATTATAATTGCAATTAAAAACTACATAAAGAAAACTTAATTAACCAACTACATTGAGAAAGAAAGCTTAATTAACCAACTTGTAACTTCTGAAAATCTTTTCTATTTCTTCACCTTTAGCTTTATCTTTTAAGTATGGATGGTTTTTTAACTAATCTTCTTTCTTCTTTATTCATGTATTGTCTTGTGAGATTTACATTAAAGTACTTGTCACATTCACTTTAATTCATTGTGTGTTGCTTTAAGATTGCATCAAATAAATTTCACCAACTAGCCTTCTTTTCTTTAGCTTATTTCACTTTAGCACCACACTTTACTCTTTATTTCAATTGTTACTTCCTCATTGTACAAAAAGTAGGTGGGTTAGGGTTATAGGTGGTTCAAACTTGTTATAATTTTCTTTCTTCTGTCTAGTGCCACTTTTGATGGAGCTTCACTTTACTAAAATTAAAACTTCAAAATTGAGCGTGAAAATTCTTGTTATGTGGAATGTTTTATTGGGAATATTCTATGAAAAAGAATAGTGCATTAACTATATATTATGAACGATCTTACAATAACAAATACAAAGGATGTTAGCATACAAACATTTTGATAAGTTTAACAATTTATTAGATGCAACTTGCTTCTAATAGACATGCACATTCTTTGTATAGGATAAATCAAAGTTTCACCAAATAGTATTAGTTTACATTTAAGAATGACTATCGGTGTTTGCATTGTGGTTTGGTTCGATTTTAGTTAAAAATACATTCGAACCAACCATAAAAATTATATATGGTTCGGTTTAAATATAAAAAAAATAAACTCATTTTTTAATTTGATTTAAATTAGTTTTACAATTTTTTTAAATTTTTTATTATTATTATACGTATTTGACCTATTTTAAACATGATAATTTATTTATTTATTCAACATTGTATATAATATTGAAACCATTTGTTTATCTACCCATCACGTCTATACGACAACTAGAGACCCACATCCAGTCAAGGCTGACCGACACAATCAAAATCATTATGTTTAAACAAAGGATTAACAAATCTAATCAGTGGTCAAGTATTAAGTAATACATTCTTAATTATGATGATAATCATATAAATAGGCACAAATTACAAGAATCAGGTACTTCATCATCCAGTATTAATAGTATCGAGTGTCGAACACCAAAATCTTACTTGAGCGTCGGAGTGTCTTTTGCAAGTACCATCCGAGCTTGGAATCCACAAAAACGAGAAGAAGAGTAGCTTAAGGAGAACACAAAGGTGATTTCAAGAAGTAAGACGAAAAAATAAATGATCGTCCGAGAAAAAAGACAATCGTTCTCTTGGCTCCAATCTCATTCGAAAATTGTTTACATATAGTAAAAGTTTAAAGATCTATAAATAAATATAAAGATACAATTGTACATTACTTATTTACAATAAAAAAATTAAAAAAATATTATTTTTTTTTTATGTATGGTGTAATATTAAAATTAACCCCTTTATATTATTTCCTTATAAAAATATTTTGTTGTGCTTTAATACTTTTTATCCCAAAAAATACTTCACATGAGTCTAACAACTCTTACTCCTCTTTCTCCACCTTATTCATATTTTACTTATTTGTCACATTTGTATACATGAACTAAACGTAATAAAGTTTTATTTTTTATATACTTGATTATAAATAAAATAATAAATAATATAATAAAATTCAAATAATTGAATGATTTCATTTTGGATCAAATCACAAACTAAACCAAACTTTGATTCTGAACAAAAATTATAAATCAATCCAAAAATATTTTGTTTTAATCCATTATCGATTTGATGCTGAAAAAATTCTAAATCAATCAAAAATATTTTATTTTAATCCATTATCTATTATTTTTTTAATAGTTTTAGGAAAAGTAGCAATTATATATATTTTAATTATAAACACTGAAAACAAAAAATAACATAATTATAAAGATCATAAGCAGTATTTAGAAAACTGGAAAACTTATTTTTTTTTTTAAATCTCTATTCAATATTCATACTTATTAGTCAAGTTCTAAAATAATAAATATTTATTTTATACAAGTGGCTAAATAAATAAGTAAATAAGGAATTCACAAAATTGAATGAGATAAATAGAGAGTTTATTTTAATACTAATGAAACTATTTTATACAGATTATAAATTTTACTCTTAAATAAAAAGAAGAAAAAAAATTCTAAAGAATGGGAATGCATCGAAACAAGAGATTCTTAAACGTTCCCCCACGCCTCAAAGGCCGGACCAGTTCCCAGCAACTCTCTCCGCCGTCGTCCTCCTCCTCCTCCTTCGGCAGAACCCTAGGCGGAATCGGCGGCGGCAGACATTCTCTCCGATCCTGCCTCATCTTAATGTCACTCAGTTCCATTTGCAGCGGAAACTTCAGCACCGTTCCAAACATCTCGCTTTTGTGCTTCCGGCAGCTCTCACTCCTCCGCCACCGTTTTCCCTTCCCGGAAGGAGACCGGAGCCACGTCACGATCCCGTTGGTCCGAGCGGAGGACTCGGATCGCGGCAGAACCCGGGTTTTGCTTTCGCTTTGCGGCGCTGGACCGGGTTCGGTCCGGCGCGTTATGACTTTGCCGCAGAAAACGACGTCGTCGGCGCCGGCACTGGCAAAATCAGTTGCGGGAAATTGAAATTCAGAGCTTTGCATAATGGAACAAGAATTGAACAGTGAGTGTTGTATGAAGAAAAAGGGAATTAGAAAGTGTTGAACTAAGAAAGTTGTAACAGTTTAGAGAAATATTTATAGACAGAGAAAAGGAGTAAGAAAAACATTACGCGTAACTTAGTTGTTTTCAGGTGTTTTTTTCTAGAATTGGTTACATAGTCTAGAAGAATTTTTTTTTTATATTTGACGTGGTCGTTGGATTTGAAGGTTTGAGGTTGGTTTGTAAGGAAGTTCCTTCAGCACGAGGTTTGTTTTTGGAATTCTAGAACAGTGGTAGTTAATTTATTCCAAAAAAGGGTGAAATTGGTCAGTTTTTCTCACTTTGCACTGCAATCTATTTTTCAAAAGTAAACAGTCAAATAAAAACGCAATTAATTACTCATGAATAAACCAAATGTTCTAGTCCTTTGCCACTTATCACACGACAACTTTTCGGTAGTTAGAGAATATTGTTGTGTTTTCACGTTAAAACAATACAAATACACGCTTTTTTTTTATTAAAATGAGGTAAAAAAAATTGAATTTATGAAAATGAGTAAAATTTTTAAAAATTACATAAATGAATAAGTCTTGTATGAGAAATATAATTTTAAAATTAGTAGCGTTTTTAAAACACGATTTCTAGATTAAAATAGATGGGGTATTATGAAAACACAAATTTATGTTTTATTTTTTAATTTTTTAAAAAGTCGTAGGTTAGATATAGGATTTTTATTTAAAATTTATTTTATTTTATGTTTTAAACATTGTGCATTAAGAGCATTGTACCGGTCGGCACCGGACGACCGAGAGGTTCTCATTGAATAACTTAATTAAATATAGAACGTGGTTATACGAGGTTCTCACTCGAGCACTATCACTGACTTGAGCGTCGTAGTGCAACCGCAGGTACTCCCGCCGACCGATCGAGGCACGCGAAGAGGAAAGGAGACGTGAAGAATAGGACAACCAAGAGTGAAGTAAACAATGTATCGACGTAGATTAACATTACTTGGCCTCCCATATCCATTCAGGTACAATTGGCGTCCACCGTGGGGCCGAGTAATCACAATCCCCAGACATAAGGATTCCAACGAGTGAAGATGGCTTCAACAGCAAACAACACTAACAATGACAACACCGCTGAAGAGCATAGGATGATGCTCCAAGCTCTCCAAGTTCAGATGTAGGAGTTACTTCAGAAAGGAGTTACAGACCAGTTACGTCAGGAGGAGGAGAAGAAAAGACAGGAAGAAGAACGTCAACGACATGTAGAGGAAATGGCTCAGTTAAAAGAGCAAAACAGAAGATTGATGGAAAGACTCGAGCAATCTGAGCGTGAGGGACATTCACGTGCACCTACTCCACCACCACACCAATCCGGGATGAAGACAATAGCCCAAACTGTACCTCCCACATCACTCATCCAGCAAACCCACCGGAGTGTGAAGCAGGTAATCCCAAACAGAGTAGCAAATCCAATGGGTCATCCGTTTACAGATGATATCATAGCCAGACCTCTCCCCAACAAATGGAGAGGTCTAACCATGAACCTTTACGACGGTTCCACAGACCCAGACGAGCACCTGAATATATTCAGAACGCAAATGACCCTGTACACAATTGATCGAACGGTATGGTGCAAGGTCTTCCCTACCTCGCTCAGGGAAGGCCCCCTCGGATGGTTCTCTGACCTTCCCCCTAATTCCTTTGCAAGCTTCGATGCTTTAGAATTGAAATTCACTACACAATATGCTACCAGTAGACCCCATCAGACGTCCTCCATGTCCCTTCTTAACGTCAAACAAGAAAGAGGAGAATCCTTGAGGGCTTTCATGGACAGATTCAGCAAAGTCTGTATGAGCATACGCAATCTGAATCCAGAGATAGCTATGCACCACTTGGTTTCGGCCATACTGCCCGGAAGGTTCACAGAAAGTCTTATCAAACGTCCACCGTACAATATGGATGAATTAAGAACAAGAGCGACAAAATTCATGCAAATTGAGGAGCATGTTGATTATCATCGCAAAACACATGCTGAAAACACAGACATAAGTAAAGGAATTCGTACTCCCATAGTACCGGCCGACCGAGACCGGTATCGTTCAAATAGAGGTCCCCGCTTTCATAGTTATACGCCGCTGGTTGCACCAAGGGGTAAGATTTTGGATGAAGCGTTGCAAATTGAATTGATTCCAACACTGAAACAATCACAAACTCCTCCCAATGCCGACACCAGTAAACGCTGCCAATACCATCCCAACTACGGTCATATGACCGAAGGTTGCCAGGCATTAAAAGATAAAATAGAAGAACTTGTCCAAGCCGGTCATCTTCGTAAATTTGTGAAGACAACTATAACTACACCTAGATCGCCCCAACGCGACCCGGATCCCCGAGAACGTTCAGGACGAAGGGACGACCGAACTCGCGACGATCATCATCGCTCAAATAGAAGAAAACGAAGTGAAAGTCCGGTCAGACGGACGAGGCCAAAAAGCGAAAGTCCCGAGCGCAGAAGTCGAACTAAGCGGAAACTTCGTGCAGTCATCAATACAATCGCCGGACCGGTGTCACTCGGAGCACCCCCTCAAGAAATCAATTATATTGCAGGTGGTTTTGCAGGTGGTGGATGCTCCAATTCAGCGTGAAAAAGGCATTTGAGAGCAATCCAATCCTTCCATTCGGCCTCCTCACACCGTAGACCACACATACCACCGATAACGTTCACTGATGATGATTTCACAACAATTGATCCGGCTCAGGACGACCCCATGGTCATAACCGTGGAGATAGACAAGTTCGCAATCGCCAAAGTCCTAGTGGATCAAGGTAGCTCGTTCGACATCCTTTATTGGGAGACGTTCAAGAAGATGCAAATTTCAAAGGCAGAGATACAACCCTACAACGAGCAGATTGTTGGATTTTCAGGGGAAAGAGTAGATACAAGAGGATTTATTGATTTATACACTACCTTCGGCGACGATTACCTCAGTAAAACTATCAACATACGATACCTACTCATCAAAGCCCACACATCGTATAATATCTTGCTTGGTCGTCCATCTATCAATAGGTTGAAAGCCATCGTTTCAACCCCTTACTTAGCCATGAAATTCCCCTCGGTCAACGGGGATATAGCCACCGTGCATGTGGATCAGAAGATAGCGCGAGAGCTATGTAGCTAGCCTGAAGGTAGAACCAACCTGAAGGCTATATACCACGTCAGTCGACCGAACCCCAGAACGGGCCGATCGCCAGAAAGACGTTCTAGAGGAAGAAGATCTAGAAGACACTTAGTCGCTTTAGTCGACCTAGACCCTCGGCTGGATGATCCCCGGATGGAAGCAGGGGAAGATCTTCAACCCATATTCCTCCGCGAAAAAGATTGCAAAACGCACATAGGGACGTCCCTAAAGTCGAACGACTGAGATGCAATCAGTAGAACGTTAACAAAAAATGCAGACCTTTTTGCTTGGACTGTTGCGGATATGCCAGGGGTAAAATCGGATGTTATTACCCACCGTCTCTCTGTCTATAAAGAAGTCAGGCCGATTGCCCAGAAGAAAAGGAAGTTAGGTGAAGAGCAGTGCAAGGTCGCACGAGAGGAAACAGACAAACTAGTACGAGCTGGTTTTATTCAAAAGGCTCACTATACAACATGGTTGGCCAATGTTGTGATGCTTAAAAAGGCGAATGGTAAGTGGAGGATGTGTGTAGATTACACAAACCTTAACAAAGCATGCCCAAAGGACTCGTATCCCTTACCTACAATCGACCGGCTGATCGACGGTGCGGCCGACCATCACATCCTAAGTTTCCTTGACGCTTATTCGGGATACAACCAAATACAGATGTACCACCGTGATCGAGAGAAGACTGCGTTTAGAACGGATTCATATAATTTCTTCTACGAGGTTATGTCGTTCGGCCTCAAAAATGCCGGAGCCACATATCAACGACTCATGGACCATGTTTTTCACGACATGATCGGGCAGAACGTAGAAGTATATGTCGACGACATTGTCGTCAAGTCGGATTCGTGCGAAGAGCACATTTCCGATTTGAAGGAAGTTTATCAAGCCTTGCATCAGTACCGTATGCGTTTGAATCCGGAAAAGTGCGCATTCGGCGTGGAAGGTGACAAGTTCCTAGGCTTCAGGCTTACCCATCGGGGCATAGAGGCCAATCCAGAAAAATGCAGAGCAATCACGGAAATGAGAAGTCCCAGCGGACTTAAGGAGATCCAGCGGCTAATGGGTCGTCTTACGTCACTATCTCGATTCATACCTAAGCTGGCCGAACGAACGAGACCTATTATAAAACTTTTGAAGAAAACGACTAAGTTTGAGTGGACAGATGAATGTGAACAGAATTTCCAACATCTAAAAACATTCCTGACATCCCCACCAGTCATCGAGAAACCGAACATACGCGAGCCCATTATAGTCTACCTTGTTGTCTCCAACGAAGCAGTAAGTTCTGTTTTGGTGCAGGAAATTGAAGCGGAAGAACGACTGGTATACTTTGTCAGTCGAGTCCTGCAGAGATCCGGTACCAGATGGTAGAAAAAGTCGCACTGGCTTTGGTCATTACCGCACGACAGATGCGGATGTATTTCCATAATCGCAGGGTCATAGTTAAGACTAATTATCCCATAATGAAGATCCTCACCAAACTTGACCTAGCCGAACGGATGATAGGTTGGGCAGTCGAACTGTCAGAAATCCATATCGAATACCAACCTAGGGGGGTCATTAAGTCCCAAGCCCTTGCTAACTTCACAGCAGCGCTCACTCCTTATCCGACTGAAGAGAAAACACTCTGATGGACACTATACGTGGACGGATCTTCAAACAGTCATTCGTGCGGAGCAGGAGTTGTACTCAAAGGACCGGGAGAAATCGTTATCGAGCAAGCCTTGAAGTTTGAATTCAAAGCCTCAAACAATCAAGCCGAGTACGAAGCAATCATTGCAGGTTTATACCTGCCAACCGAGTTAGAGATAACAAATCTAACTTGTTAAAGCGATTCTCGTCTCGTCATCGGACAGCTCGCAGAAGAGTATGAGGTAAGAGAAACATTGCTTCAACAATATTTCCATCTTGTGAAAAATCTCTTAAGCAGGTTTAAAGAAATCTCGTTCCAACGCGTACGGAGGGAAAATAACACTCGGGCGGACGCTCTGTCAAGATTGGCCACTGTCAAACAGAAAGGGTTCCACCGGTCGGTCATACACGTGACCCTTTCTTAACCAAGTATTGGTGTCGAAGAATGCATGGCGACCGACACCCAACCTAATTGGATGACCCCCATCAAGCAATACCTAACCGAAGGAATATGTGATCCGCATTTGGAGAAAACGATGAAACAGCAGGTCGCCCGATATATACTCATTGACCAAGACCTCTATCGGAGAGGATACTCCCGTCCTCTCCTAAAATGTCTCAGTCCGGAGCAAGTCACTTATGTGATGAAAGAACTACACGAAGGGATATGCGGAACCCATTCAGGAGCACAAACTATGTCCGCCAAAATATTGCGGGCCGGATACTACTGGCCGACCGTGCAAGGAGATTGCACCGAGTATGTCCAAAAATGTGTAAAAGGTCAGGAGTTCGGCACCCTGTCACACAAAAAACCAGAACATCTACACTACATCTTATCTCCCTGGCCCTTTGTGAAATGGGGGATGGATATTATTGGAACCTTTGCACCTGGAAAAGGGCAATGCAAGTTCCTTTTGGTCGATGTCGATTACTTTACCAAGTGGATCGAGGCCGAACCATTGACAGCCATCACCGCCCGTAACGTCCAGAATTTCGTTTTGAAAAATATTATTTGCAGGTTCGACCTACCCCAGGTTATTATCACCGATAACGGTCGACAATTTACCAACCGAGGGCTAGCTGAATTCTACGAAAAACTCCACATTAAACATATCACTAGTTCGGTCGAACACCCACAAACTAATAGTCAAGCCGAAGCCGCCAACAAATTCATCCTCAACGAGTTGAAGAAAAGACTTGGCCCAGCCTAAGGAAATTGGACGGAGGAATTATTAGAAGTTCTCTGGGCCTACCGCTGTACTCCTCAGTCGACGACTCAGGAAACGCCTTACAGTCTGACGTACGGCACTGAAGCCATGATTCCAGTCGAAATCGGCGAACCTTCATTACGCCGGCAAACATTAGACTTAGACTTGAACAAAGAAAGTCTACTGGTCGGCCTCGACCTTATCAATGAATTAAGGGACAAATGCAGGATAAGAGAAGAAGCATGCAAGATGCGGGCGGCAAGAAGATATAACTCAAAGGTGAAACGACGCAGCTATCAAAAAGGAGATTTAGTTTGGCGCATGCGCAGTGACGCTCGGATGGACGGTGGAAAGTTCTCAAGTAACTGGGAAGGGTCATTCCGTATTGCCGAGACAGCAACAGGGGGAGCATATTACTTAGAATATTTATCAGGAAAACCTATGCCGAGAACGTGGAATGCCACGCATCTCAAGTTCTATTTCAGTTGATAAATAAACTTAGTGCACTCTTTCCTCGCTCGGTTGTTTTATCCCTAAGGAGGGTTTTCGACCGAGAAGGTTTTAACGAGACACTTTAAATCATTTTACATGAAGCGTTACGATTCTGGACAGAAATTAATAATTCATTAACCGTTCGTTCGGCCAGAATTATAACTTAAACGTCAGAATTACCAACTTTGGTCAGAAATTAATATTCCCATTATTAATTTATTAACCGAACAGTTAGCCAGAATTATAACTTAAACGTTATCAGAATTACCAACTTTGGTCAGAAATTAATATTATCATTATTAATTTATTAACCGAACGGTCGGCCAGAATTATAATTTAAACGATATCAGAATTACCAACTTTGGTCAGAAATTAAAATTCCCATTATTAATTAACCGAACGGTCGACTAGAATTATAACTTAAACGTTATCAGAATTACCAACTTTGGTCAGAAATTAATATTTCCATTATTAATTTATTAACCGAACAGTCGGCCAGAATTATAACTTAAACGTTATCAGAATTACCAACTTTGGTCAGAAATTAATATTCCCATTATTAATTTATTAACCGAACGGTCGGCCAGAATTATAACTTAAACGTTATCAGAATTACCAACTTTGGTCAGAAATTAATATTCCCATTATTAATTAATTAACCGAACGGTCGATCAGAATTCCCAAATTTGTTCGGAAATCAATAATTTTCGTTAGTTATAAACCGTTCGTTCGATCAGAACTGAAATCTTAAGTATAAACATCATTTATTAGTTTAAATATTGTTCATCAAATCTTTGGTCAGGAATTGGTATCGATTATCTATCAACCGGCCAAACAGCCAAAACTTCAATTATTGATTATTTGTTAGTTCGTTTAACCTTTCGTTCGGCCAGAATTAGCACGTCTTGCTTAAGTTACAACACAACTATTGATACAAGTCATTCATTTCGATCAGTCGGCAAAAACACTTAGCAGAAATCCATACTAACATTAACAACGCAAAATAAACATTAACAACGCAAAATAAAAGAAAATTGTTCACGGCAGTTAAAATATAAAGCCATAAATTTGTCCTTTGCCCACACCCCGGGTCTAGGTAATAACAGTTTCAAATGATGTCAATGGTGTCGTCCGGCTGTGTAGACTCCTCCGGCTATATAACATCATCTCCCTGGGGCATCTCAGCTGTTGGATCGATGATCTGGTCATTCTCCTCAGCCTCCTCGTCCCCAAGTGGCATCAGTCGGCCATCTACCACATCCATATTCGAGTCATACCGCTCATCGTCGGTTGGCACCCCATGGAAAAAGGCAACCTGCTGAACGCCTTGCCTAAAGGACTGCTCGTTGATACTCAGCATGAATCCTTGAAGTTGTTCAACTTGGGCAGTGAGAGATTCCTTTTCAGCAACCATTTTTTCTTGTTCTTTAATGGCGTCAGCTCGTTCGGCCATCACTTGATTTAAAGTGACCTTCAAGGCCTCTTGCCCTTCCTTAGCCAACTGAGCATCGTTCTGGGCCTCGTCGACAGCCTTCAAGGCATCCTTCAAGGAGACGGCCGATTCGCTAAGCTGACACTTCAATTTTGGGATCGACACTGTCTTTACTCTCCTTAATTCATTTCCGATGGCCCTGCTTACCACGGTCGCGCGACACTGCAGCTCCACCATTTCCTCAACTAAGTCCAAGGTGGGAATGGCTGTTAGGACGTCCTCGTCCTTCGGACGCAAGTCAAACTACATGGTAGGGGCCACCCTTACGGACGACCCCAACATGCTAGTAGGACTGCCCGATGAGGATCGAGCTTCAGTGCGGGGTACCTTAGCAGGTCGTCCCCTCTTTCTACCTTGAACAGGAGCGGTAACAGCTTCAACCGGAACAACCTCCCGCTCGGTCAGCAAAGGAGCAGTCCCAGCAAGAGTAGATATTTTACTCTTGTTCGCTTGTCTTTTCAAAGTATTCATGTATTTCTTCAGGCTCGGATCCATTGTCAAGACAATATCTGCAAAATACGCACAAAGGTAAGAAACACTAAGTTATTAAGTGAACGACCGAGAGAAAAAGGTGCTCACCATTCAGGTCTGCCCATTGCTTGGACGACCCATAAAGGGCTATCAGTTCCCGCGTAGGAAGTCTACACGGTAGTTCATTCACAATCATCAAATTTTGTTTATCGAAGGGAGATAAGGATTCCCAAAACCGATGGTCAAGGGAGGTGGGCTTCTCAGTCCAATGGAACGGGAATTTTGTGGTCCCATCGGCGTTATAGAACAAGTCCCGACCGTCCGGTTCGACAAACACTTTGAAAAAGTAATCTTTAAAGTTCTTATAGGAAGTAGTAAATACGGAAAAACGCACATTCCCCGGACGACTGGACAACGACAACCAACCGACAGGGGTACTTGGGTAAGTATTATAGTAGTATAAAAAAGACTCGGGGTCGGCGTAAGGCCAAATATTTGGCAAATGATTTGAAAGGCTTGTAAAATTGCCCACGAATTGGGGTGCAGCTGGGTCGGTGCAACATTGAGAATCCTAAGGACACTCATAGTGAAGTCATCGAAGGGAAAACTTATATGCAAGTGGGAAAAGAAAGTACTATATATAAAGAAGAAATCATGAGGGGCATTCTACCGACCGTGACATACACGGTCGGTCACACCACATATGTCGACAGTCAGCGCCTCGGTCGGGCAATCTGGTGCCAGAAAATTTTTATGAGTAGCAAGAAATTCGTCTAAGTCATCCGAAGACTTTATTTTACTAGGGATTTGGAGGACGGATGGGTCAACCCAATCATAACTTGGGTCGTCTAACGACTGCCTCGCACTGCTAGATGCAGTACGAGTCAAGGACGAATCTACAACATTCGAAGACTCTATAGAAGAAGGCATGACTAACCTTGAATGAAGAAAATGACACAGGCAACAGACTCGACACTCGACGATCGGAGCAAACGGTGCAAGATTCAGAGAGTGAAAGAAGTTGGAAACCTTCAAATGACCAAATGAAAGGCTATTTATAGGGTGAGAAGTGAGAGAAGAAAACCCCAACACTCATCCAGCATCGTCAGATCAAGCTTAATCCAACGGTTAAGCACACTCGGCATACGAAACGGCATAGAATCCTCACCGTTGAAACCATCGAGATGGGACAACATTCTCCAAACGAAAGCTTTGCCATACGTCACATCTCTGCTACGCATTTAATGAAGACAGCTGCCAAGCATCACCTCGAAAGTCACGTACGTCTTATACGACTTTTCGGCCATCCATATCCTCGAGTCTGGGAGGCAAGTGTACCGGTCGGCACCGGACGACCGAGAGGTTCTCATTGAATAACTTAATTAAATATAGAACGTGGTTATACGTGGAGAAAAGAGCAGTTACAACGACCGTTGATTAAGTCAAAACACGTTCTCTAGATCACTCCCCTGATTTTGAGGAAACCACCAAGCACGACCCAGAGACCACTAGGCCTGTCTCTAGCCACCAATTGGCTAGAGGGTTGGCCCACATGACCAAGGCCCAATTCAACCTACTAAAGGAGACTGCTGAAAGGGAAAAAGGTACGTTTTCATAATATCAGAGAATTCTCACTCGAGCACCATCACTGACTTGAGCGTCGGAGTGCAACCGCAGGTACCCCCGTCGGCCGACCGAGGCACGCGAAGAGTAAAGGAGACGTGAAGAATAGGACAACCAAGAGTGAAGTAAATAGTGTATCGACGTGGATTAACATTACTTGGCCTCCCATATCCATTCAGGTACAAGCATGATTTCTTATTTATTATTTTGTACCGTTGTGTACGTGGTCCATATAGACAGCGGTTGGAGGAAAGATAATTGATATCAAATATTTTGATTGGTTGAAATCTCGGTTTGTTTTTTACTATGAAAACAAAAATCTAATTCGTGTGAAGGTGAAATATTATTTTGATGCTTGAAAGCTTGGATATGTTTATGGAGACATTAATGCTCGGTTACTGTTAGAAAGAGCTGAAGTGGGACGTTCGACACTAGTTTACTTAACATTGGAGTGTTGCTTAAGTAATTCTTTATCTTTTGAATTGTCACTTCGCATTTTTCGGTTCATGTGAAGCGATCATTCTATTGAAGATACTGAAAATAAGAGAATTCTTTATCACATGCTTTCGTGAGAAAATGGGAAAAAAAAGCCACATGTCCAGCCAGTCTCTTCACCTCCTTTACGTTTGTGGGACTTCTCATGTTCAGTATTGCATAGCATCTATCGGGATTGGCCTCGATCCCGTGATCTATGAGAAGAAAACTTAGAAACTTTCTTGCCTTGATACTAAACAAGCACTTTTTCGGGTTAAGTTTGAGTTGGTATTTGTTGATGGTCGAGAAGAGTTCTTCTAAGTCATCCTTGTGATTCGTCGAGCTCTCTAACATGACAGGCTAGAACGTTTCTCCAAATCATTGGTTGTAATATTTTGTCCATCAAACGTTTGTATGTTGCTTCGGCGTTCTTTCGTCCAAACAACATCACCTTAGACCAATAGTTGGCCTTCTCAGCCATGAAAGTTGTTTCCTCATCGTCTCAAAGATGTCTGAATTTGGTTGTAATCGGAGTAGACTTCCATGAAACCTAGGAGATCGCATCTCGAGATACTATCTACTAGTGTGTCAATATTTAGCAATGGGAAGGATTCCTTGGAACAAACGTTGTTTAAATCAGTAAAGTTGACGCACATCCATCATTTATCGTTCGATTTCCAAACCATTACCATATTCAACAACCAAGTCAAGTATTGAATTTCGCAAATGTGACCGGCCTATAAAAGTTTTCTCGTCTCTTTTTGCATCGCCTTGCGCTTTTCCTCCATGTGCCTTCGTCTTCTTTGAACCACTGGTTTCACTTTGGGATTGAGGGTCAACCAGTGATTCAAGAAGTCAAGGTTGATACCCCGCATGTTGCTACTTCTCCAGACAAAAGATTGGATGTTTCTTTGGGGACCTTCGTAAAGTCTTTCTGCGTCTACTCTGAGTTCCTTGATATCGTCGATGGGCTCTACTCGTCCCTCATACTACCTCTTTTGATTGGTTATCATCTCTAATTAACCATCTGCAACATCTATTTCTTTTGCTTCAAGGTGCATATTTTGTAGTAAAATAGACTTTAAAACACGAACAAAAATTGGTTTCCCGATGCGTGAGTAATCATTGTCCGTAAGGACTTATCCGCGGTGTATTCCGCAAGTCCTCCAAGATACAACAGAACCTTCCTGGCAATTTCCGAGGATCAGAACTAGCAAGTTTCTCTTTAAAAGAGTAAATACCCAAATAGAACCCATAAATATTATAATAATAAAATAATAAGGAGAGAGAAATTGAAAAGGAAAAATGGAGAAGGAAGAAGATAGTGAACGGAGGGTTTGAAGAAGATAAAGAGGTGAATGATTTTGATGCATTTTCTGAAGGGGGTGGAGCTCTCTTTATATAGGGAGAGGATCCAAGAATCTGTTGCCTCTTCACAACTACTATCGTGGCACGTTCCATTGACTGGCCGCCAGAAACGGAGCAACCGTCAAAAGATTGGGGAAGACCGCGGAGATGAAGGAACGCAACGAGAGTGAAGGACGTGAACCTTCCCTAGACGTGCGGCCACGATCCAGGATGTAGAGGGCAACGATGTGTATCAACTTGGCATAGATCCAGTAACCGTTCCACTTCCGCGATCTACTCCAACGTCCCCGAAAAACGCTAGGGTTATGCACACACACTCTGTTTTCTTTTGTTTTTGCACAGTCTCTGATTTGTTTAACATACTCTGTTTTTCGTTTATTATTTTGCAATTCTTGATTCTGTTTTACAACAATCCCCCACATATTGCAAAAGATAAAACATAGAGATAAAGAAAGAAAGGAATATTTTGGGTTCATCTAGATGTAATGCATCAGAGCTGGTATAGCAAGCTATATGAACCAGACTTAGATTGATGAATTTAACACATAGTGTAGTTGGTATAGCAAGCTATATGAACCATGACACTTAGTATCTGTTAGAGGTTTATCAATCACAATACACCCCCACATTACTTGTTGTTATCGTTGTGTTGCACTACTAGGCCATGCGCGTGCCCGGTATTCTTGAGTGTTATAGAGATCTTGACAAGATCTCATGCAAGCGGCCCCACTTGACACTCATATAGGTGATTTCATCAAGCGTATGCTGCAAATCATACACCACCCATAAGGGATATGAAAATCATTAAAAACTTTGTAAATTGTTAAAACTCTTTTACCTCAGGATTTTAACCACAAAGTTTATCCTCTCGATAATGCAGTATCTAGCACTATCACACACACCATAGGAATGGATAAAATTGATTTAAAATCAATATTAGTGCTAGCAGAACTAACAAGTGACTTGTTTTTACCCATATGAACCTTATTCATGGGATCTCCAATCACAAAGGTTGGGTTTTCATCACGTGTTTGTTTGCAAGTGGCTTAAGTCTCATTCCCCTCGATGTTTCTAAAATCATTTTTCTCCCTAGGGGTTTTGTTAGAGGATCTGTCAGATTCCGTTCTGACTTGACATAGTCAATAGAAATCGTTCCACTTTTTAACAGTTGTTTCACCAAATTATGTCTCAATTGTATATGTCTATTCTTTCCATTGTAGTTTTTATTTTTAGCTATAGCTATTGCTGATTGGCAATCACAATGCATTGATACAGATGGGGTTGGTTTCATTCCTAAAGGAATGTTTGCTAAGAAGTTTTTCAACCACTCAGCTTCACTACCAGCCATTTGTAGAGCAACAAACTCAGATTCCATTGATCTTGCAATAATAGTTTGTCTGGCTGACCTCCATGTAACTACACCACCCTCAAGTGTAAATACATAACCACTAGTGGACTTTGTCTCATCTGAATCAGAGATCCAGTTAGCATCATTGTACCCTTCTAGCACAGCGGGAAATCCACTATATTCAATGGCATAATCCATTGTACCTCTCAAGTATTTCATGAGTCTCGCAAGTGCTTCCCAATGATCCTGACTAGGACATTGAGTGTATCTACTCAATCTACCTACTGCATAAGCAATATCTGGTCTAGAAAAACTCATTAAATGCAATAAGCTCCCAATTATCTAGGCATACTGAGTTTGAGAAATAGATTCTTCTCTATTCTTCTTTAATTTAGAGTTAGCGTCATAAGGGGTACTCACTGACTTAAAGTCATAGTAACCAAACTTCTTTAGAAGTTTCTCAGTATATTTTTCTTGGGATAGTAATATACTATCTCCCTTCCTTATGATTTTAACTCCTAGAATCACACTTGTTTCACCCATGTCTTTCATCTCAAAGTTAGATCCAAGAAACAATTTTGTTTGAAAAACTATATCATTGCATGTACAAAAGATTAGCATGTCATCCACATACAAACATATAATGACATATTCACCATTTTCAGATCTAGAATACACACATTTATTAGCATCATTGGTAGAAAAACATTCACAAAGTAAAACATTATCAAGTTTTTCATGCCATTGTTTTGGTGCTTGTTTCAAACCATACAAAGATTTTAAAAGTTTGCATACTTTTTCCTTTTGACCTGGAACTACACATCCTTCAGGTTGAGTCATATAAATTTCCTCTTCTAATTCACCATTCAGAAAAGTTGTTTTAACATCCATTTGGTAAATTACTAACTTATGGATAGATGTTAAGGCTAGCAACACACGGATAGAGGAAATCCTAGTAACAGGTGCAAAAGTATCAAAGTAATCTATGTTACGTATTTTAGTAAACCCTTTAGCTACTAATCTTGTCTTATATTTCTCTATGGATCCATCAGGATGATACTTCTTCTTAAAGATCCACTTAGGTTTTTCTCCTTTAGGCAGATCTACTAAGGTCCACGTATTATTTTTCTTAATTGAATCAAGCTCAGTTTTAATGGCCTTATCCCAATGTTTAGCATCAGGAGCACTAGTAGCTTCTAAAAAACTTATTGGATCATTCTCAACTAGATAAGTATAAAAGTCATCTCCAAAAGATGTTTCCTTTCTCTGTCTTTTACTTCTCCTAACATCCTCATTCAAGGTATCACTAACACTATCTATAGGTTGTTCAGATGTACCACTACTCTTTAGTGGAAAGATGTGTTCAAAGAACTCAGCGTTTTTCGTCTCTACTATAGTGTTACGTTCAATTATATCACTATTAAGAACTAGAAACCTATAGGCAACACTATGTTCTGCATATCCTAAGAACATACAATCAGATGTTTTAGAGCCTATTTTCCTTTTCTTAGGATAAGGTAACATCACTTTAGCTAAACACCCCCACTCTCTTAGGTATTCAATTGATAACCTTTCCACAACTCATAGGGTGTTTTACCAGTTTTCCTATGTGGTATCCTATTTTGCAAAAAACACGCAGTAAGTAGAGATTCACCCCATAAATTATCAAGAGCATTAGAACTAATAAGCATGACATTCATCATTTCTTTAAGAGTCCTATTTGTCCTTTCAACTACTCCATTAGACTCGGGTGAATATGTGGGGTTACTTCATGAATAATACCTTCTTTTACACAATAATCATTAAATAAAACATATTCACCACCTCTATCTGATCTAATTCTTTTAATTTTCTTATTCAGTTGATTTTCTACTTCTTTTATAAGTTAAAAACATGTCAAAAGCTTCATCCTTATGTTTAATTAAATACACTTTTGTGTATCTAGAAAAATTATCTATAAAAATTACAAAATAATTTTTACCACCTCTAGACATGGTTTGTTTTAAATCAGCAAGGTCGATATGAATTAAACCAAGTATTTCAGTTTGATGTTCTACATAGTAACATGTTTTCTTTGTTATTTTAGATTCTACGCATACATCACATTTACTACTTTGTTTGTCATGCATGTTGATTAATCCTAGTCGTTGCAATTTTATAACATACGAAGAATTCACATGTCCTAATCTAGCATGTCATATATCATATGAGTCAACAATATAAGCAGAAGATTTAGATTCATTCATAACTTCATAAATGTTCAATACAAAAAGGCCTTGATCACAATATCCCTTTCCCGCAAAAACATTGTTTTTTTTTCATAACAATCTTGTCAGATTCAAATGACACTTTAACTCCAACTTTGCTTAGCAATACCACATAGATCAAATTAACTCTAATTGATTGCACATGTAGCACATCACTCAAAGCCAGAGTTTTACTAGATGTGAGCTTCAGAAGAACTTTTCCTTTTCCTGGGACTGGAGTTGTCCTGGAGTCACCGAGATAAACTTGTTCTTCTCCATCCCCCACACTTATGTAGGAGGTAAACACATTTCTGTTTGCACAGATGTGTCTGGTAGCCCCAGAGTCTACCACCCATTTGCTCACATTTGTCACAAGATTTACTTGTGAAACGACTGCCATAATAATATCTTCCCCTTCGACTAGATTTGCCTTAGGAGGATAGTCGTTTTGGCCCTATGTCTGCACTGAGGTGCATGATGACCTGGCTTTCCACAGACAAAGCAATTACCCTTTTTTCTTGAAAGTGGGGTTAGTTCCACTAGGACGAGAGAATTTGTTATATTTCTTTTTATGGTCAAATTTTTTCTCGTACCTTTTTGGAGTTAGTTTGTCTTCTACCACGTTTACTTTGCCAGACAGAGTTTTGGCTTTTGCAGCAATGCACTCCTTCCTGTTTGTGTCTTCGATGATGATGTGGGTGATCATATCTGATAGTGACATCTGTTTTTGTTTGTGCTTCAGTTGTTGTTTGTAATTCGTCCAAGATTGCGGGAGCTTTTCTATCAAGAGTTTGGACACGAATTCATCCGGCAAGGTTATGCTTTCAGTTTTGATATCTTCAATCAACTTGTGATATTCATTTATCTGGATTTTGATGTCTTTGCCTTCGATCATCTCCCAACGGTAGTAGTTTGCAATTACGAACCTTTGTTTGACGATGTCTTTGGCAGTATATTTGAGGATAAGAGAATCCCAAATATCTTTTGCATTCTGTTTCGCAACCGTGGTTGAGTCGGGTTTGGAAGTTGTAAGTGCAAGAGCAACTCCGTACAAGTCCAATAGGATGGACACGCGTTCTTGCCAACGTCGGAAATTCTGACCGGTGAAGACTTCAATTTTGGAGACATCCGAAAATGGTTTCACAAAAATGGTTTTGCGTTGCAGAAACAACATTTGATGTTCCTGGAGTAGCGTTGTTGTTGTCCGTATTTTCAGCCATAAGTCCTTACGATTGTAGTAAAATAGGCTTTAAAACACGAACAAAAATTGGTTTCCCGAGGCATGAGTAATCACTGTCCGTAAGGACTTATCCGCAATGTATTGCGCAAGTCCCCCAGGATACAACAAGACCTTCCCGGCAATTTCCGAGGATCAGAACTAGCAAGTTTCTCTTTAAAAGAGTAATACCCAAATAGAACCCATAAATATTATAATAATAAAATAATGAAGAGAGAGAAATTGAAAAGGAAAATTAGAGAAGGAAGAAGATGGTGAAGGAAGGGTTTGAAGAAGATGAAGAGGTGAATGATTTTGATGCATTTTCTGAAGGGGGTGGAGCTCTCTTTATATAGGGAGAGGATCCAAGAATTTGTTGCTTCTTCACAACTACTATCGTGGCACGTTCCATTGACTGGCCGCCAGAAACGGAGCAACCGCCGAAAGATTGGGGAAGACCGCGGAAATGAAGGAACGCAACGAGAGTGAAGGACGTGAACCTTCCCTAGACGTGCAGCCACGATCCAGGCCGCGATCTACTCCAACATTCCCAAAAAACACTAGGGTTCTGCACACACACTCTGTTTTCTTTCGTTTTTCCCAGTCAGTCTCTGATTTGTTTAACATACTTTACTTTTCGTTTATTATTTTCTGATTTGTTTAACATGCTCTCTTTTTCGTTTATTATTTTGCAATATTTATTCTGTTTTACAACATATTCAACTAAAAAAAAGTTGGTGCATACATGCTCATGTATATGTATGAAGTTTTTATCATAAACAAATAAGTCTAATTTACAATATAGAACTTAAAATTTATAGTGTTATCTCACCTCTTTTATTTCTATTCTAACTTAGATTAAGTTATTCAAAGAAATTACTAACTTCTATCTTTTTTTTCAAAGTAATATTTTTTTAAAAGTATATTTTCTTCTATATTTTTTACATATCATTTTTAACTTGTTTTTCGAATATTTTTTTCTTAAGTTCTTCTTTAGTTGAAGGCTTCATTTCCATACACATACATTACTTTGTAAATTAGAGGTTGATAGGAAATTATAAAATAATTTTTAAAATGTTCACAAATACTCTCTATAAGACTGACTTAAATTCTACAGGGTCCCGTTAATTAAAACTGCAGGGGGATTACTTCCAAAATGTTGATTTCAAAATTTTAAGGATACCTTACAAATGAACATTAGAAAGTGCGAAGGGGATAATTGCTAGTTTTGTGGACATTCTTGTTGGAAGAATTATAAACTATTTTTTCATCAAACCAATAATGAGGAAAAATGGTGTTTTAATATATCATGTCACTTAAGTGTGTAGCAATATCGACCTCATGCATGATCAATCTAATTTTCAACTACCTACCTTCATAATTATTGAATTAACTATTACATTTATAAAGTATATGGAAAAACAATATAAATAACATTTTAGAATAATATTCATAATTTTAAATTTACTTTTATTCTTTCGTCAATTTAATTGAGATGTGAGATTTTATAGTAATGTCTAGCATTATAATTAATAAAAATCTACTTTTTATGATTGTTATTTTGTTGGTTTTTTAGAAGTCTTCTTTAAATAATCTTCTATTCATTCTAACTTCAATTTATTCACTTTCTTATCACATTAATTAATCATAGTTACATTTAAATATCAAATTTACTATTTTTTTAAATAGTGACAAAAAAAACATAACTACTATTATTCAAAAGTTTGAATATATATAATATTAACTTGAATAATTTATTTAATACGTGCTCTTAAATTTTCAATTCTAAATATCTAACAATTTGTCACAATTAATTTAGTGGTTTTTAATCCAGAAATTCTTATTATATAAGATTTCAAAATTTTCAATACTACTATAACAATTCAAAACTTAAAAAATAAGTTTATTTTGATCAATCCAATCAATAATCACATAAAACTAATCACATTTTTAAAAGTATCTATATAATATTTGAAAAAAAACTATTTGAATAGTTAAAATATATAATTGGATTATAAAATAGGCTTACGTTAAACCGATAAAACCATTGACAAAACTTTCTTATAAATTAAAAGCATTTAAAACATCTCTCAGCAAGGGCTAAAACCCTATGTCTGCTTTGTGAAAATGTAAAACTCAGACTCTTACATCAAAAATAAAAACAAAAAAACAAAAATAGTCCTCTCAGGAATAAACAACAACGAAAATTGAACCATGAACCCGGGTTTTAAGACTAAGACTATAAAGGAACAAGATTTTTATGATCACTTCTTCTTCTGAGCAGCCTTGGTGACCTTGGCTCCAGTGGGGTCTTTCTTCTCAACACTCTTGATGACTCCGACAGCCACGGTCTGACGCATGTCCCTCACGGCAAAACGACCAAGGGGAGGATACTCAGAGAAGGTTTCAACAACCATGGGCTTGGTTGGAATCATCTTAACATAACCTGCATCACCATTCTTCAAAAATTTGGGCTCCTTCTCGATCTCCTTACCTGATCGCCTGTCGATCTTGGTCACGAGTTCTGCGAACTTGACTGCAATGTGGGAGGTGTGGCAATCAAGCACTGGTGCATAGCCATTTCCGATCTGGCCAGGGTGATTCATGATGATGACTTGGGATGTGAAGTTGGCAGCTTCCTTGGCAGGGTCATCCTTGGAGTTGGAAGCAACGAAACCACGCTTGAGATCCTTGACAGCAACGTTCTTCACGTTGAAGCCGACATTGTCACCTGGAAGAGCCTCTAGGAGAGCCTCGTGGTGCATCTCAACAGACTTAACTTCAGTTGTCAAACCTGTGGGAGCAAAAGTCACCAGCATACCCGGCTTGATGACACCGGTTTCAACACGTCCCACTGGCACGGTACCAATACCACCAATCTTGTAGACATCCTGCAAGGGGAGCCTGAGAGGCTTGTCTGAGGGCCTCTTGGGCTCATTGATTTGGTCAAGGGCTTCAAGGAGAGTGGGTCCCTTGTACCAGTCAAGGTTGGTGGACCTCTCAATCATGTTGTCACCCTCAAATCCAGAGATTGGGACAAATGGAATTTTGTCTGGGTTGTAACCAACCTTCTTCAAGTATGATGAAACTTCCTTGATGATTTCATCATACCTAGCCTTGGAGTACTTAGGGGTAGTGGCATCCATCTACAACAATGATAATCCACGGTTAACATAAAAAATTCTACAACATTCCAAAATAAATAACGTAATTGACATCAAATCTAGGTCAGAGAACAATTAGATTTATACCTTGTTACAGCAACAGATCATCTGCTTCACACCAAGGGTGAAAGCAAGAAGAGCATGCTCACGGGTTTGTCCATCCTTGGAAATACCGGCTTCAAAACCACCAGTTGTGGAATCAATAATAAGGACAGCGCAATCAGCCTGGGAGGTTCCAGTGATCATGTTCTTGATAAAGTCACGATGTCCAGGGGCATCGATGACTGTGCAGTAGTACTTGGTGGTTTCGAATTTCCACAAAGCAATATCAATGGTAATTCCTCTTTCACGCTCAGCCTTGAGCTTGTCAAGCACCCAGGCATACTTGAATGACCTCTTGTTCATCTCAGCAGCTTCCTTCTCGAACCTTTCAATCACACGCTTGTCAATACCTCCAAGCTTGTAGATCAAGTGGCCGGTGGTAGTTGACTTC
Organism: Phaseolus vulgaris; assembly: GCF_000499845.2. Lineage (NCBI taxonomy): Eukaryota > Viridiplantae > Streptophyta > Magnoliopsida > Fabales > Fabaceae > Phaseolus > Phaseolus vulgaris. The sequence goes on from NC_023756.2 coordinate 8,420,971, forward strand.
CCAGAGTCGACATGTCCAATGACCACAATGTTGATATGAACCTTTTCCTTACCCATGACGAGTTAAACTGAAAATAATTCAAAGAAACACAAGTCAGAACTCACAACCAGCAACTACAAAAGCAGATTCATCACAGCATTGAAACGTCTTCAACCAAGCAGGAAAAAAAAACAAATCATTAAGAATATGCTTCAACTCGAACATCTCTAGCTAATAAAAAAATAAGAAATAAGAAAATCAATTGAAAAGACAGGTAAGCAAAGCACAATCCTACATAACATAACAAATCTGTAATAAAAAAACCCTCCCAGACGACGTATTCATACCAAACGTTTTCTATTGAACACAAACAAAAACACTTTTAATTAATTAAAAAAATTAACTTCATGCTACAAAAGATTTACAAAAGGGTAACCAAAAAATCATCTGCAGAATCCAAATAAATTCAAATAGGAAAAAAAAAAGCTTCGTATTGTTACGTGGGATGAAAACTTCAGACACCATAAATAAAAATCATCCAAGACATCGAAAATTTGCATGTAAACGAACACCAGCCACAATAGTGCAGTCTTAGCAGAACAACAATAAATCATTCAAAGCTTCTTAACCTATGAAAAAAAATAAACAAAACCGCATAATTATGACACACAAAAAATAGATCTGTGAACACAACGAGGGTCAACACCGAAACGAGAGCCTCTTCCGATTAATCGGTAGAAAAGCGAAGATAATCCACATAAAAGAAACAACAAACAAAGAACCGCACATTTAGTACTAAAAAAAGAATTTCTTTTAAAAAAATCCGAAGAAACATCATCGTAAACAAGAAACAGAGAAGAACGGAATCAGAGAGACAAAAGAGCAGAGGCTGCTACCTTAGAGAGAAACGAAGGTCGCTGGTTCAGAATCCTCAGCCGCAAAAATAGAGCGAGGAAGCAAGGAGTGATAATGAACTAGGGTTCCAATTGTTTTATATTGTGGGAGCTACTTTTCGTTTCCGATAATACCCTTAGGGTTTTACTAGGTTTCCGATTATGCCCCTGTTTCCTTATTTGAAAGTTACTGTGTACCACTCGCGTAGAAGGCGCGTGTAATTGACGATTCTGCTTTCTCGCGTATCTTGCGTGGCTAACCTTCACGCGCTTTACGTTAGCAGGGATATCGGGTTTTTGTTCGTTCGCATAGTCCAGCTGGCAAGGACCAAACAGGAAGGCTGCGTTACTATAACGACATCGTTTCAGCTAGGTGACTTAGTTAAGACATTTGAACGACATCGTTTCAACCTTTGGATTCCTCATTGTCAACGTTGATCAAATCTTTCTCTACTTACGTAGTCGTTTTAGATATTTTATCCTATTTTTGCATTGATTTTATTTTCACAAACATTATCACTTGTTATATTTTAAAATTAAATATTTTTTATTTTTTATTTCAAAATATTTAGCGTTATAATGAGATGGCATAAATAAATATGTATAAAATAAATTGTAAATGTTAAAATTAAAAACTCAACAAAACAGAGATTTTTTTATTTAGACTTGATTTTTATATTATATTATATATATATATATATATATATATATTATATATTATATATATTATATTATATATCTTACAATTGAGATTTCACTTTTTAGGTATTTTAAAATCAAGTTTCAATTTAGCAAAAAAAATTATTACTGTTTTAAACTAACAATATTTCTTTCTTTATATTTAATATACAGTGTATAAATCAGGTCAAAACAAATTAAATATTCCTAAATAACACAATATAACCTTAAATATTTCAATAATTCTACTCAGTAATATAATTTCAAGTTTGAACGAATAATATCTTGAATAATATAATAATTCATAATAATACAATTTCAAGACACTTTATTTATTGTTTTGACTTTCCATATATTTTGATATTAATAAATGTATATAAGTTTCCTTTACATTTATTAAGATTTCACACATTTTCCGTATTAATTGACCTAATTTATCATTAATAGTTGTTTAAGGGCTATAGCAGAGATTTAGGGTGTGTATTTTGCAAAACTTGACATAGTTATTTATGTTAAATATTTATTATTACTTTATTATAAAAGTTATAATAGAGGTAACATGTAGATAAATAATAAAAAATTTATAATAAAATTTACATAATACTATCATTTTAAATCCTTCTTTCAGTATAATATTTATTTGCGAAATCAATGCAAATATTTATAATCAGTTTAAATTTAATTTGTATGAATTTTACTATCTTGTAATTTTTTATCTAATACAAAAAAATTATAAGACTCTTATTAATATTTAATTTTCAAAATAGAAAAATAATATTTTATTTTTTATAATTCAAATTTTTAAACAAGATACAGGTTCTTAAATATTTATATCATTTAATAATTTAAAATGTGTTTAACTTATAGCTTTACAATATTTATTTAACTCATATTTTTTTATAAAATATTAACAATTTTTAAATAAATCTTCACCACCCCTTCTTAAATAAAATTTTATTAGATCACCCTCATATTTTAGCTACAAAATTGATATCACTCATCTCTAAAATAACAATTATTTATCGATGTAAATTTTTATTCTGCATCAACTTTAATTCTTTTCTTTTGCTTTATACCAATTTATTTAGATACACACATAATTAATGTTCATTAGCAACTAAGATATCTCTTTATGAAAATATTAAATTAAAGTTCTTATAAAATCCCTCTATATCATTTTACTTTCGTACCTTTTAAACACTCTGGACACATGTGAATGGATTTACACTATGTTACACTGGTGCTGCATGAGCCAATGACTTTTTTTCTTTATTACATTGTTCAGTGCTATCAATTGCAGAAAAATCCTGAACAAAAACTTATTTTTACCATAAAACTGTAGACCCCGCGTAAATGTGAAAGTGAACTTGTGTTTGTTATAAATAAAATTAGGTTTGATAGTTATGTTTGTTGTGCTCTTGTGCCCATAACGAACCAGAGAGAAAGTGGTTTGAGCCAGAGAAACTCACTCGTTTGAGGAAGGAGAGCGCACTGGTTTGTCTTCATTTTTTCCAAATTTTCTAGAATCGATTTTCCTATTTTTGTACATGGTGCATAATCGATTTTCCATTTTTTCAAATGGTGTAAAATCAATTTTTCATTTTTCCAAATGATGCATAATTGATTTTCGATAGAAGTGATTTGGGAGAATCGATTATGTGGCTTTTAAACTTTTAAAGGTAGAAGGAGAATTGATTCTCCCTTGTGTGAGAAAAATGTTTGATTATGTTATGTTTTTTTTTTCAAATTGGATTTTGGGTCTCCGTTTGTGTATTCGCATTTTTTTTATCTATACCTATATATAAAGGGGATTTCCCTCTTAATTGCTCTTCATTTTTTTCCCATTTTATCCTTATATTAATATTTATTTTTGTTATTGTATTATGGTCATTGTGTCATTTCTTTTTTTTTCTACACTATTTAGACGGTTTTGAATTGAAAGAAAGGTGGAAGAGTGATTTTGAATTGAAAGAGATGTGGAAGAATAGTTATGAATCGAAAGGTGGAGGAGCGGTTTGGTTTATTTTCAAAATCAGTTACATTTTATTAATATTTTATATATTAATATTTTATTTTATTTATATTTTATTTATATTTTTATTATTTTTTAACTATTTTTTTATATATAATTTTTTTTTAAAAGAACAGTTAAATATAAAGAGAATTCTCCTAAATAACTGTTTTTTGTTATTTTGTAGACAGTTTTGAATTTAATTTTGTATTTGTTGCTTTTCTTTTTGAATCAGCAGAATGGTTTTTCATTTTATTTACGAAATAATTTGAATCAGCAGAACTGTTAATTTATTTACGAAACAATTTGAATAAAATATATTATTATTTTCTTAAATAAATTAAAAGTTCTGCTGATTCAAATTATTTTGAAAAACCGTTCTGCTGATTCAAAAAGAAAAGCAACAAATAGAAAATTAAATTCAAAACTGTCTACAAAATAACCAAAGGTTATTTAGAAAAATTCTCTTTATATTTAATTGTTCTTTTAAAAAAAATTATATATAAAAAAATAGTTACAAAATAATAAAAATAAGAATAAAATAGAAATAAAATATATAAAATATTAATAAAATGTAACTGATTTTGAAAATAAACCAAACCACTTCTCCACCTCTCTTTTAATTCATAACTTTTCCTCCACATCTCTTTCTATTCAAAATCATTCTTTCACCTTTCTTTCAATTCAAAACGTCTCCACTACGTATATCAAATATTGTAGAAAAAATAAGAAATGACACAATGACCATAATACAATAATAAAAATAAATATTAATATAAGGATAAAATGGGAAAAAAATGAAGAGCAGTTAAGAGGGGAATCTCTTTATATATAGGTATAAATTATGTGTTTATTGGTTTTACCGTTTTGATTATTATGATTACTGTGTAGTTTTTTATTTTATGATTTTACTGTTTTTATTTTTTATATTATTACGTGTTTAATCTTTTTAAGTTTTTTATTGTTATGTGGTCTTTTATGTGTTTATTATTTTTAATTTTAATAACTGTTGTTTACAACTTCTTTTAGGTATTTACTGTTTTTTTTATGTGTTTATATTTTTAATTGTTATAAATGCATTTACATTTCTTGATGTGTTTACTGTTTTTAATTTTTATAAATTTATTTATATTTTCTTCTTATTTTTTTTTATATTTTTTATATTTTATATTATTTTGTTTTTATTGTTTAGTTTTTTATTCTATATTTTTATTGTTTTTAATTTTTACAAATATATATATATATATTTATTATGTCTTTATTGTTTTTATTTTTTTATTTTTTATTAACAAGATGTTGTTTAATTTTTTTTATATGTTTACTCTTTTTAATCTTAATAATTGTATTTTGTTTTAGATTTTTACTGTGTTGTTTATTTTTTTACGTATTTACTGTTTTTAATTTTTATAAATATATTTAGACTTTTATTTGTTTTTTTTATTATGTGTTTACTGTATTTAATTTTTATAAATGGATTTACACTTTTTTTTTGTTTTATTCTATGTATTTACTATTTCTAATTTTTATAAAAATATATATATATATTTATTGTTTTTAATTTTTTTTAACAATAAGAAACTGATTAGTTTTTTTTATGTGTTTACTGTTTTTAATTTTAATATTTGTATTTAAAAAAAAAAATCTTAAGTTTTTATTGTTTTGTTTACTTTTTTATGTGACAGTTGTTTTTAATTTTGATAATTGTATTTACATTTTTTATTATTATGTGTTTACAATGTGTTTACAATTTTTTTATTTTATAAATGTATTTATATTTTTTTATATTATGTGTTTACTTTTTTTCATTTTTTATTATTTTTTTAATTTGTTTATATTTTTATATTTTTTATTATTATGTCTTTATTGTTTAATTTTTTATTTTATGTATTTACTGTTTTTAATTTTTACAAATATATTTATATATTTTTTTATTATTATGTGTTTGTTGTGTTTACCTTTTTTATATTTTTTATTATTATATCTTTACTTTTTTTACATTTTGTATTATTATGTGTTTACTGGTTTTATAGTTTATTATTATTACGTGTTTACTATATTTACATTTTTTTATTATTATGTGTTTACCGTTTTGAACTCTTATAAATTTATTTAAAACTATAACTAAGTTTTTAATTTTTTAATTTTTTTTTAAATATGCAGTGTTTTAATTTCATTTTAATTTTGTTAAATATGGAGTGTTATTATGTATTATAATTAAATTCACATCATTATGATTTTAAATAAATTTAGAATTAGTTATAAAAAAAATTGTTTAGTAGTAATGGTATTAGTTATGTATATCTTATTCCTATTAGTATTCTTCACATAACCCTAATCACCACTCTAACCTTATTTGTATTATAAACTATTTCACGTGTATCCATAAACTATTTTATGGTTGTCAATGACAAGGTCAATATTACATGGTTAACGATAACAATTGGAAACCACTTTGGGATGACAAAGACATGCAAAAATTTGAGGATATAATTGCAATTTATAATGATCTTGTTTGTGTGAACATGAATATAATTTAAAAAAATATAAGAACAATTGAAAAGAAATAATCAACTTGCATCAGTGATGATCATTTGCACCATTACTTTTGGTTTGAATTTGTTGCGTATGTTAAGTGATACAACAAACTTTATTACTGAGTTTGAACCAAGAAAAGAGCGTCGCAGACAAGAATGAATGGAATATTTGGTGCACACCGAACGCTCTCGTGACATTATTCGCATGAGACCAGAAGCATTCATTCAATTATGTGAACAGATTAGGGTAACCAAAGTTGTTAAGGATGCATATTGTTCAACAGTTGAAGAACAAATTGCTAAATTTCTTCATATTATTGGACATAACGTTAAGAATCAAAGTGTTTCATTTTTTTCCATCGGTTTGGAGAAACAGTTTCTCGTCACTTTCACAACGTATTAAATGCAATTTTGATGTTGGAAGGACAATTCATAAAGCAAGCAGATGGTATTGATGTCCAACCCCAAATCTTACACAACAACCAATTTTTTTCGTACTTTAAGGTTTGTTTATTACAAATTTCCTTTATAATTATCATAATGTCTTTTGTATTTGTATTTTTTTAGACCTGAAATTTTGGTTACCATTAGGATTGTTTAGGGGTCATTGATGACACTCATGTACGTGTGAAGGTCCCACGTGCTGATGCACCTCGTTTTCGAGGAAGAAAAGATTGATCAACTCATAACGTATTCGCAACTTGTGATTTGATATGAAATTCACGCATGTTCTAGCCGGGTGGGAAGGAACAACCTCAGATTCGAGACTATTGAAGGAGGCTTTCATAGGAGAGGATCCTTTGGTTGTTTAGAAAGGTAAGTTTAAGGCGTTTGAGAATTCATAACAATAGATACAAAGGTCATAATATACATAACTAATGGATGTTTCCTTGGAATGTTTATAGGAAAATACTATCTTGACGCTGCAGGTTTTATGTTAAACTCTCAAATATTAACACCTTATCGTGGAGTTAGATACCACTTGAAAGAGTATTCTCAAAGAGGACCACAAGATGCGAGAGAATTGTTTAATCATCGTCATTCATCACTTGAAAATGTAATTGAAAGGATATTTGGTGTCATGAAAAAACGTTTCTCAATTATAGCTACTGGGATTGAACCACATTAGATATTACTTGTTGTATTTTGCATAACTTTTTTCGCGGGAGTGGACAATGATGACTCTTTGATAGAAGAAGTGGATCGTGAATTCTTGCAACAAGATATACAAGTTTCAGTTTCTCAAGTCCGTGACGATGACTCACAATGCATCTCATAGTTGTATTGATGATCATGATTATATGAAAATAGATCGTTTATTATGAAAATATATTTCTCTTTTTTAGAATAATGTGATCACTAAGAAAATTGAAAAATTACACAATTAGAATGGGGAAAAGTTAGATATGCAGACAAAATAATAATTATGTTGATGAATTTAAAAATGTAGAAAAATTATGCAGATAAAGAAGAAAACTAGACAACCAAATTCAAATTTGATTTTGCAACAACGACGCCAAATTTGATAGTTATCGTTTAATGGTTAAATTAAAATGATTTTAGTGGAGATTGTCTAACGCAACCCTAAACTGTCTAACACCATTGCGAAACCAATTAGAATGGGGAAAGGTTAGATATGTAGACAAAATAAAAATTATGTTGATGAATTAAAAAATGTAGATAAAGAAGAAAACTAGATAACCAAATTCAAATTTGATTCCCTGACAACGACACGAAATTTGATAGTTATCGTTTAGTGATTAAAATAAATGATTTTAGCAGAGATCGTCTAACACAACCCTATACTATTTAACACCATTGCGAAACCACAAGAGAAACAATCCCAATGAGTTTAACCTTCCATGCAAAGGTAAAATGATAGGATTATAATGAAGAAAATTAATAAAACTAAGACTAATACTCTGTTTTGCTTTATTTTACGAACCCTAAAATGAAAACTTGATTTTTTTTCTTAAAACTTGTATCTTTTTATAGATTTTTTTCCTCAAAGGATCTTAGTAAATATATTTAGTTTCATATTTTATTCACAGTTTATCAATTTTCAACTTTCTACAATTTTTGGATTTTGTTCCCAGCTTTAACCGCAACTTTATTTTTCATATCTTTGCCTAATATTTGCTTCCACTTTTATTTCTGTGATATTTTAGATTTTTATTTTCTATTATGATTTAGGAAAGCAACTTAGGCTTTCGCATATTAGGCCCATTCACAGTGATAAACGCTCCCTTGAGATTGTCTATTATGAGAAATATTAGACTGTCTAGACATAAAGTACAAAATTAATAGAAATAACGATTAATGCTTAAATAAACTCAATTAAAAAAAAATTTGAATTAAAAAATATTTTTCTTTTCATGATTATAGTCCAAGAATGTATGATTAAAACTTTAAAATGTGAATAGAAATGATGTTCATCAGTGATATACAAGATATGCAAATATCAATGTGAATATGAGAGGATTCATTAAAGAATTGACAAACAAATTTGATAATTTCTAGGACTTTTTTTAATAATAGTTTTGAGAATATGACTGTTGTTTTTTCTTTCATCTAATTATTGTAATTTTCCTATTTTTTCCATCATATTTGAGGATATTAATTAAGTGTCGAGTGTTTATCACAATTTTAGTATATTTTATTATGTTTTACAACTTTCATAAATTTCAATTTTATTCTACTTCAATTATGAATATTAAAGTATTATTTTAAATTACCAAAATTCATTTTGAAACATTTTTCACGAATCACAATACTTATATTTTTTGTCAACTGAGTTCTTAATAACAGCGAGAATAATATTTAAATTTTTATACTTTTCATACACAAATAAATAAATCATATTTCATTTTCAATTAATTTTAATAAAAATAATATATTTTTAATCTTACTCCTTTCCATCACTTCTCTTCTCATTCACAATCCTTCATATATAATTTCTTTATTTTTTAATCTATTTTTCTTAATACAAATAATCTCACTTTTTAATATATTTATTTTTCTCCCCTTCAAACTTACTCTTCAATTAAAAAAAAAATGGATCATGAAAAAGTTCACCTTAAAAGACAAGACAGAAACTGTTTCTAAAAATCTAAATTAGAAGACAAAAAAAGAATAATAAATTATTGTGAAGACGTATTAAGCAGAGAAGTGATACAAACACGTCACTTGTTGCCTTTGGTTGGGATTCAAACCCACCATCATCACTGTTCTTCCTTCTTCGTCTTATTCTCCAACCCACACTAAAACCTTCCTATTTTTGTTCTTTCTGTTCTCATTTCTCCACACGACGTCGTTTCAGAGGTTCAGCGATGTCGTACGACTACCTTTTCAAGTACATCATCATCGGCGACACAGGTTAGGTTCTTCTGTGCCCTCTTTCCATTTCTTCTCGCAATTGGGTCTCCGAATCTCACTCCAAGTTTGAGTTTTTCTCCCGTGCGGTGCAGGTGTAGGGAAATCGTGCCTCCTCCTCCAATTCACTGATAAGAGGTTCCAACCTGTTCATGATCTCACAATTGGTGTTGAGTTTGGCGCTCGCATGGTCACCATCGATTCTCGACCCATCAAGCTTCAGATATGGGATACTGTCAGTTCTCTCTCTCTCTCTCTCTCTCTCTCTCTCTCTCTCTTATTTTTTTAAAGTAAAAATCTGTTGCTTAATTGTGTTTTTTAATACTATTTGTTAGGTAGGGTATTTCAAATTCAAATTAGGTGAGAATTGATCAAGGGTATGTGCATGTGCTAGAACACTGAGTAAAATAGTTGTGATCACTGATTAATTTGTTTGATTTTTTGGGCGTGTAAGGTTTCTTGCCGGATCATCCAAAATTATGTTGAAATGCTAGCTACCTAGATTTTAGGTGAAACTTTAAGGAATTGATTCTGGGTTTAGAATTGACTCTGAGTTGAAACAATTTTACGTGTGTTTTAAATATGACTTTGGATGAAATTGTTTTTCTTAGAATTGATTTTGAAGTGATGCGATATTTGTTCAAATGTTTTTGTCATAAAAGCAAGCTAGAAGTAAAATAATATACAATTTTTAACGCGAAAGCTACTTAAAGTTTCTTAATCTCAATAAATTTTGGACCTATAAAACGTAGAACTGAACATGCGAAAGTTTATCATTTCTATGTGGTTCTGGAAAGTTCAAAGTGAAACCAAAGACACACCAAGTAACTTTTGGGTTGAATAGAAAATTTTGTCGAGAGTTTTACTTCGTTTTTAAAAAAAATAAATAACTCAAACATAAATCACATCATTTCAAAATCAATTTTAATCCAAAATTGGTGTTGCAGAATCAATTTTGGAAACGCAAGCCCAAACAAAATAAGTCTGTTTACTTTTTTTGATGTATTCATTTTTTCTGTGCCTTGATTGTATCATGGTAAATAGGAGTGCAGGGACATGGTTAGGAATAAGGGTATGTATGTATATAGTAAAAGGGTACTGGATTTGTGATTATGATAAAGGAATCTGAATGTTATTGTGAGAATGATCATAAACCGCTTTAGGATTGCAAATCTCGATTGAACTTATTCATGCAGATATGTCCAACACACAACCTATTATTTATGTCTCAGGTTGCTTAATGCTTCTTTATCTGTGAAGCTACTTAATTTCTTTATGTCTGTCATTGATTTATACAAGATAGTCCTCAAAATTTGTAGTTATTCAACCTAGCAGTAACTGATTACTGCAATTATGTCTGACTGAGACCAATTTAGTATATAAAATTGATTCACTTTTCTGTGCTTTAGTTTGTTGTAAGGCTAAGCCTGGAATTACAGTGCTTGGCATTGCATGGTGAGACCAAATTGATGTTGTAGTGAATGGTTTCATTACTTCCTTTGATCCACAACATGGTGTATTTGTAGGCTCTTAATAAGATTAAAAAGTCTTAGCGTTGAACATGGAATTTTTTATTCATATATTTTGTCATGTCGAAACAAGGATCCCGTTTTCAACAATATTTAGGTAGTTATGCAGAACTCGTTGTTTTACTGTAGGCTGGGCAAGAGTCTTTTAGATCAATCACAAGATCTTACTATAGAGGAGCAGCGGGAGCACTTCTAGTTTACGACATTACAAGGTGGGTGGTGCTATTAACAATTTGACGTAGAGTTCATGGTGTGCATTTCTTTCGAATTATATTGAACAACATACCACCTATGTTGTGTGGTATTTACCACTTTCATGAATGCTAGAAAAGCAGTAGAAGTGAAATGCAGCATAATTGTGCAGTTATGACTACAAACTTTTGAAGTTTTGGTGGCTGACTGTAGCTTTATTGTTACCTTCTCTTTTGTCACTGTTGTTGATTGCCCTATTTTGATAATTTGAATTCTTTTGAAGTAAGCATTTCTGTCTTAATTATTAAAATTTAATGTTTGAACCACATTTATATCCCTTTTGTATCCCTTTTTGCTTGCATTGTGGGCTCCCAAATAATGTACACTTTTTGTTCCATATAAACAAATAAATATAATTCCCAATGATTCTTTCCCCCTTTTCATTTTTGCTTTTCTGTATCTGGTGGTGAGTGGTGGGGGTTTGAACCCGAGGTTTGTTCATTTTTCAAAGTCCCTTCAACTGAAAACCAAAAGATTCTTGTGTTGACCAGGAGAGACACATTTAATCATTTAGCAAGTTGGCTTGAAGATGCCCGGCAGCATGCCAATCCTAACATGAGCATCATGCTCATAGGGAACAAGTGTGACCTGTCTCATCGAAGAGCAGTGAGCAAAGAGGAGGGAGAGCAATTTGCAAAGGAAAATGGACTTCTGTTTTTGGAGGCTTCTGCTAGGACTGCTCAAAATGTGGAAGAGGTGATTTATCTCAATCAATATCAATATCAATATCAAGCAAGATATAGCACATATGCTTTGGAATCTCAAGGATACTGTGAATTTTATTACCATTGAAAGTAACTTACTGCAGGCTTTTATAAAGACTGCTGCGAAGATTCTTCAGAATATTCAGGAAGGTGTCTTTGACGTGTCGAATGAGGTAAATATGAACTATTTTCCGTGCAAGAAGCGGTGGAAGTTAGTTGGCCCCCACTCCAATATGGCATGAGATTTGTAAAACAAATTATCAAATCAGAAATCACGTGATTAACGTAAATTCAATTGGTTGTGTCTTGGGAATGTATGGTTTCATCATTTTATTGTCATAATAGGGTGACCCTTTCATAAGAAATTTGGCATATTCATATCATTTGGTAATCATCACGGTATCATCTGAGATTTAGGTTGTGCTGATGATGGATAGTTTCACCAAAATGAGTAAAATGTAATGAAGCATGGTTGCTTTTCTTCTTTTTTGTAATAAATATATGCACAAAAAGAAACTTTCCATGCATCCTTATGTTCCCCTTTTGGCTAGATCACCAATGAATCTATTATTGCAGTCATTTGGTATAAAAGTTGGCTATGGACGCCCCCAAGGTCAATCAGGAGGCAGAGATGGAACTGTTTCTGCAGGAGGTGGGTGCTGTAGCTGATTGAAGGGAAACCAAATCTGAATCTAATCCTCTTTTGCATCTTTTTCTGCCTTCCCTGTCTCAACTGAGTGTATACTCTTAGACTTGACATGGAACTTTTGGAGAAAACTACAACTTCCTGTATAGATCTAATCTCAAAGGTGTTCTTGGAACAGATTTGACTGCATAGTTGTTCAGATGTACTAAATGTTTAATGATTGGCTGTTGTGTTCAATGCCAGTTTTTCATTTGCCTCTATAGTTTTGTTATTATTTGCTATAATATTTACATGGAGTAGCTTTTTAGTAGATCCTACCCAATATTCTCCATTCAATGTTAAACATGCATGAAGTTGTGTGTGGGTGTCATGTGTAGAATTTATCAATCTTCAAAGAATGGCTTTATATATGTCAACAGATGAATGGAGTATCCTATAGATGTGATTCATTTTGATTGCATATGAATTTCTCTCCATATATGCATGCTAGCAAAAGGAAATAATAAAAGAAAAAGAAAAAAACAAGTTGAGGTTTTTACATATTTACAATATAGAATGTGCATTAGTATTATGGCACCATGTAAACTTAATATTTTACTAAAAATGTTACAGCATGTTGCACTGTAATCTAGCCATCATGTTACAGCCCCAAAGAACCAATTATTTCAGTAAATGGTGCCAAAAAAGTTGTGTTACAATGAGTTTATTTTACTGAACATATTTTTACCAGCACTCAATTTGAGAACTGTTATATTGAGATTCTTTGAGGGTGTTTACAAATAACTTAGTTCTTAGAAATAATCATTTTTCAAAGGGTTTCTTAACGAAATTTAAAAACAATTATTAGTTTTTTAAAAAATTCACTGAACCAAAAATTAGGACTTGACTTCTGCAGGTATCTTCTAGTTTTTTTTTTCGTAAAGGCTTTGATTTATAATCATGTACTCATTTTTTCGAGTATGTTTGAGTTAACAGTGAGGGCTTATTCTTTATATATTTATTTAAGGGTATCAACAACGGTATTATATTATTTGAAGGAGGTAAATGTATAATAGTATTATAACTTTATTAACAGTTATAAATTAAGTTTTAATTATTAATAGAGTAATTTAATATATAATTATTTTAATTTAATCTGTTAGAAACATTAATTAATTAATTAAAAGTTTAAAAAATATTTATATGATTAAATGTATATATAATAAATTTAAAAAGTATAAATTTTTTTTAAAAAAAATAAACAAAGTTGGTCCACTAGTGTATCAATTCATTCTTTATCAAGACATTTTTTACCTGTTTTATTACGACAAAACTAGTTCATTCCACCTCATTTTTAAAGTCAAGATTTCAAGGTAATGTTTAGAATAGTCTCTTCTCTTAATAAATAATCAAATTTTTTTTACTATCTCATGTAATAACATATGCATCAACATTTCATCATATCACTTTCAATTTTTTTTCTCATGTCTATTTAAAGCATAACATTTTTTTTATCATATAGTTAATATATATTGGATGCATAAAAAGAAGACAAAAATTGTCCGAGTTTCTTTAGTATTTTGTTATCAGAAATAATTTCAACACCTTTTTTTCTATTTTGATATCTCACCTGTATCGTGTGTGACATTCTTAATAGTTTTTCTATTATTTATTAATCCCAATACTCTCTTTAAACTTTAATGTATCTGACATCTTTTTATTTCCAAATACTATTTTTCTCATCTCTTGCTAACATAAAATGTTTACACTCTATCTTACTCCAATTTAAGAGAAAACTCTTTCCAAAGTTTATCTGTAAAGTTCAAGTTAATAGTTAACTGTTTCCCTAAATTTCTGAAATAAAATTAAATCATCTGCAACAAATATGTATTAAGGCATAACAATTTGTATATTCATGCAAATCTTTGTCTCTACTTGGATACTTATCCAACAACTTCAATGAATTGTAAAAGTTTCTCGCATAAAATGAATTTACTTCTGTACAATTCTTGTGTTTTCTACTCAACCCATGTTTAATAATCTTTTATTCATAATAATTTCATAGTTTGACTCATATGTTTGATACATCTACAATTAGTACAATTTTAAATATTGTTTTTGTTCTTAAATATAGGAAACAAATAATTCTTACCAACTCATTACACATATAAACTTCATTCCTAAACTTTATTATTATCTATTAAAATATGTTGATAATCTCACCTCATATTACAACTAAAGAGAAAAATATTTTTTATTAAAATAAAACAATTTTGAAATTACATTATAACACATCATAATGTATGTTTTTTCAAGCGACAATTCTCTCATTCCCAACCTATTCGTCCTAACATATTCGAAAACATATGAGGATCCTAAAATTTATATACTAATAGAGTTTATTGTATGGAATGAAGTATGTACCGTTCGGGTCTCAACCGTTGACCAAAGTAAACATGGGACCCCCGAAGGAGGGGCCCACAAGGAAGGTTCAGTTGGTTAGGAAAGAGCCTCGTTAGGCTCACGTGTAAGAGGATCAAGGAGGTGTCAGATTGGGGGAAGGGCAAGGAGTCCTCAGCCCTCGGCACTCGAAGAGAAAGGCGAGTCAGAAATGTGACTTGAGGGCCACATCCCAGCTATCAATATAGAGAAAGCCCAGACCACAAAGACCATGCATAAAGGTGTAGGGAAGCGGCAGTACGCCCCACCACTAGAGGACCACTGGAACCGACGACTCGGTAGAGTCTCGTTCCAGGGGCGATCGGAATGCATGAGACGTGAAGGGGCAGTGTTCGCTCAATATGGATGATCCCTCTGATATTAGGCGTATGAGTTGACGCCTGAGTGATCATCCCGCGCCAGTTGCACTTCGAAAGGGCAACCTCACTCACTGGAGTCAACCTTAGCATAGGTTACGATGACGTGAGGGCTTGCCTGCGGTGATGCTTGAGTCAGAGCAGCCACGTGACAGAAACGCTTAAGTCAAAGGTATATAAGCCTTTCTGAAAGGCTTAGAGAGGTACGTTTTAACACGTTTCACACTTTACACAGAGGGAATACGAGAACGAGAGAGAATTCAGTTACAATTCAGTTATGCGCTTCCTTGAGCACGGTGTTTGTGGTGTTCTGTTACGGAGGTGCAACAGTGTTTTCTGCCATTACTGACTTGAGCGTCGGAGTGCAAACGGCCGCGAGGGTGTCCATTTGTCTCTCTGTTTCAGGTATTCACGGCGGCGAAGGAGCTTTCGAGACGTGGATCGTTGAGACGCACAAGGACTTCTTTGCTCAGCCAGCCGGAACAAAGTAACATACTACAATCAAAATATCAGGTATTATTGACTTTTAAAACTATATGTGAGTGTCTAGACTAGCTTCTACTCTAGCTCGCACATGCTCCAAGCCAAGTTAAGTGAGAGCAATGTAGGTAGACTAATGTTTTGTTTGTTCAACTATGTAAATTAAAATTAATGGTTCAACAAATATGGTCATCGTGCAAAATAAAATATGATCATACTCCCACAATAAACAGGGAGAAAGAAATGATGGTTCAACTAGTTTAGTCCAATTTTAAAAAAACATTATTGGTTTGTTTCTTTTTTTATATTTTGAATGTATTCAAACATAGGTGCTTATTGTCAACCATTCAATATGTACTACCAAAATCTTATGCATCATAAAGACCTATTTCAATCAAATTATGTTTTGATAAGCAATGATAACACAAGATCATGTTTTCAGTTGTTGAACTGTGTAAATTAAAATTAATGGTTCAACCAATATGATCATTGTACAAAATAAAATATGATCTTACTCCACAATAAATAGAGAAAAAAATGATGGTTCAACTAGTTCGTTTTACTATTAGGTTACAACAAAAAGTTGGTGGTTTTTTAGGATAATATTTATATAACCTTGGATAGATCCAGTGTTATCAATATCGGATAACGGATCATATCGGAGACCCCAAATTTCCTTTATAGAGTTATAACGGAACCCATATCGGGTTATGGTGGTCGAAAGAAATATAATATATATATATATATATATATATAAATAACTTCAAAAAATACAAAAATAATGAAAGAGACAATCATAACTAAAGATTATATTATGTCTAAAGATTCAAATAACAATAATATGAAATCAAAACATCACAAATTTAAAGTTCAAAACATAAAACAACAACAAAACCAAAAGAAATTGTCTTATGTTTCTAACTATCAGACTCTTCTTCAATCCCCACATAATTGTCTTCAATATTATCTAATGGGGCATATCCCTCCTCCTCTTCCCCTTTAGAGAAACTCTTGTCAAAGTTAAGTAATTTTTCAAACTCTGAATCAGAGCTATCATGCAATTCATTCTCAACCCCAATTTGAATCTTCTCTTTGCCCTTTCTTGTTGGGGATAAAGTTGCAGCTGAACCTTTCTTAGAAGCATGGGAAGAGCCAATGAAAATACCATCACCACTAGATGGTAACTTTCTTTTGTTGGTTGCTTGTCTTCGTGTGTAAATTATTGGTTCTCCAACCCCTGAAGCTTCATAAACAGTTGCCCAATTAAGAGTGGGATCATCATCAAAGACCAACTCATTACCCCCGTCTTCAGTATCATCATCTACTTGTCCGACTAACCACTCATTGCACTCATCAATGTCATTGAGTAGAATAGGGTCTATTTCATCCCTAATATTATATCTTTGAGCAAGTTGTTGGTTATACTTTACGTAAACCAAATCATGCAACCTTTTGTGCTCCAATCTGTTCCTTTTTTTTGGAATGAATCTGCAAATATAATGTGAATTAATTTCTTTCTACATCCTACAAGATAATAATGAAATGAGTCTTGTATTACTTACTTGCTCAAATACACTCCATTTCCGCTCACATCCTGATGAGCTACATGTCAAACTTAAAATCTTGATGGCTAACTTCTGTAAATTGGGAGCTGCGTGCCCATAATTCTTCCACCATTGAGCTATAAAAGTAAAAAAGGTAACTTAGAATGTATGATATAATTTATATGTTAACGCACGCATTTTAGAAAGCATTTAACTGTCTCACCTGGGGCTGTGGTCTTCCTTGATTCTTTGGCAAAATCATCACCAAACAGTCCACTTCCACTCTTATAAAGAGGCAACTCGGTTAAAATTTTTTGTTGCACATCTTTACTTGGCACCAACCTCTTGATGCAAGCATACAATCCATTTGTAACTTCCAAATCATATTCCATTTCTGGATTAGAATAATAAAACTCTGGATTCAAAAAGTGACCCGCTGCATGCTAGGGGCGATGAAGCTGGCATGTCCATCTATTATCAATGATTGTAAATACATCTTTGTACTTACTTTCATCGTTATTGAATGACTTCATTATTGTTTCTTTTGCTTTCTCCATTGCTTCATATATATATAACCCATAGCTGCTTTTCTCTCTCCATCAACTAAACGAAGTACATGAACCAGAGGAGCCATGACTTTGAGAGTAAATACAACATGATTCCAAAATGAAGGCATAAGAACAATTTTGGTAGCTTCTTTCCCCTTAGCTTCCTTATACAACTTGTTTTTGCTCCAATCATCTGAAGTAAACATTTTTCTCAAATTTCCCTTCTCTTGATACAACCTTTGTAGTGTTAAATAATAGGTAGCAAACCTTGTAACTGCATGTCTTACCAATTCCCTCTTATTTGTAAATTGTCTCAATAAACTCAAGGTACTAGAATGGTTATAGATGAAGCCAACAAGATTAACTCCTCTCTGAATCGTCTTCTTTATCAAAGGAATCTTTCCGATGTCTTCAAGCATCAAATCTATACAATGGGCAGCACAAGGAGTCCAATAAAGATTAGGTCTTTTTGCTTCCAGTAATCTACCAGCAGAGACATAATTACTACCATTATCTGTGATAACTTGAACGAAATTTTCTTCTCCAATCTCTTCCACAAGGGCATCAAGCATCTCAAAGAGCTTTTCTCATGTCTTCACAAATTTAGAACCATCAATCGACTTGACAAACATTGTCCCTGCAGGAGAGCTCACCAAAAAGTTAATCAAACACCGTTGCTTTCGATCATTCCATGCATCTGACATGATAGAACAACCATGCCTACTCCATTGCAATTTATGATCTTTCAACAACTTTTCGGTGTACTCAACTTCCTTGTTGAGGAGTGGAACTCTAATCTCATGATAGCTAGGAGCTGGCAAATTAGGTCCTTAAGCACCTACAACATCAATCATATCTTGAAAGCTCTTCAATCTTACAAGATTGAATGACAAGCCCGCTTGATACCAAAATCGAGCAATATATTGATGAACGGATGCATTTAAGTTCTTGTCACATGCTGCTTTAATATTAGTCTGCCTGAGCTGTTCTCTCTTTCTCTTCTCTATTGCAGCATTTGGATTTCTAATAAAGGCATCCATTGGTCTTTTTTTTCCACCACTATTTCTCCCCCTATCATTACTGGCGGTGGAAATTTCAACTTCATCTTCACTTTCAATATTATCACATGTCGTCGCACCATATACGTGATTAACGGAACAAGCGGTTGTTTTTTCTTTCAATAAATTCCAAAGCTCTTCTCTTACATTTTTAGGAGTCTTGGTGCAAGCAGCAACATTGCCTTTCTTCGCCATCAAATGTTCTTTGGCCCTAGTAACTTCCCCTTTCATAATTTTCCCACAGTAGTTACAAACAGTTGTATTTAAATTTGTGTCATCCAATGGATGACAATGTTTCCAGCCTGGATCACTTCTCTGGGATGTTCTTGAAGTGTTCTGTTCATTGGCCATTATGCTGGAAAATAGGAATATTTTTCTAAAATAATTATATGGAAAGTGAAAAAGAAAAAGAAAAACAAAATAACAAGTGAAAAAAAAATCACTTGAACAACGGCAGTCGGCGGCAAGCAACGACGGGGCGGCGACGGTAGGCAGCAGCGGTCAGTGGTGGCAGAGAGAAATAAGAATGTGTAGTGGCTGTGGTTTAGGGTTAGGGTAATATGTGTTTTAATTGGGCCCAAAATAGGCCCAAAAGCCACACGTCAGTTTTTAAAATTTTAAGGTTGAAATAGTGGGCCAAAAGCCATACTAATAAGGTGTTTAAATTAGGATTACCTTTAGAACCACGCGTCAGTTTTAAAATCTTAGTATTTTTAATTTAAATTTTAAAGTTTTTATTATTTTAAATCTGAAATACCTTTTTGTCTTAGAAATTAGGGTTAGGGCTTTTGTACCCTTCTTCTTCATCAACTCCTTCAAGCTCTGCTGCCAACAATTTTTACCGATATTTTGGATATCTCCGATATCCGTTACCGCTCCGCCATAATAGCGGTCGCCATGAGCCGCCATGCGAAATCCGATTCGCCATCGCCTTGTTGTGGCGGTGATCTAGAATTCCGCCACCGAAATCCGCCATGGCGACACCATGGCCGATAAGTGATAACACTGGATAGATCAAATGGATAAGATTGTCTACAACAACATTAATGATTTTTTCCATTGATCAAGTGGATGCTCAACATTTTGAAGCAACAGGAGGAGCGGGAGGGGTGGCGGTGGTGGGAGCAAGAGTGGGCGGGGGGAGTGGGAGCGGGAAGGAGTGAGGGCAGGGAAGGAAGAAGTTAGTTATGATAGGTGTCAAACAACAGATGATTTTGATTTTTTTAAAATTAAGTAAAATGATTGTACAAAAATAATTGTACAATAATTAATTATCATTCTTATTGTAAGAGTGTCTTTGTTATATCAAATAAATAATGTGTTTTATAGAAAAAGAAATGTACACCTTTTTGAAATCACTAGTGCAAAAAAGACTTTTTATGACGATTTTACAAGACATTTTATGAAAGTTCTTGTGGCGACATAAAATCAGGAGTTATAAAAAGTGTGAACTTTCTATATTGGTTGAAAAACTGACATAGTAAGTTGACTTACTATGACTGTTGTCTATGAACTGTTATAAAATGTACAAAATACTTGTTATAATATGTTCAGACAAAACTTTCTATGACTGATATTTTTATAACTGTCATAGAAAATACGACTTACTATGATGATCATCTGGATATAAATTTTAGACAAACTCATTCATTGATCGATTTTCCCACATTCATTAATAAAAATCACTTACATATCAATGTTATCTAGATAATTGCATATAATTTACAGACAAACTCATTCATTGATCACATTTTCCCCATTCATTAATAATAATAACTTGCATATCAATGTTATCCAGACAATTGCATATAATTTACATACAAGTTCATTCATTAATCAAATTTTCTTATTCATTAATAACAATCACCTGCATATCAATGTTATCCAAATAACTGCGTACAATTTACAGACAAACTCATTCATTGATCACATTTTCTCCATTCATTGATAACAATAACCTGCATATCAATATTATCCAGACAATTGCATACAATTTACATACAAGCTCATTCATTAATCAAATTTTCTTATTCATTAATAACAATCACCTGCATATCAATGTCTCCAAGCAATTGCATACAATCTCCACAAAAACTTAATCATTGATCAATTTTACTCTATTCATTGATAACAATCACCTACATATCAATGTTATCCAGACAACTGTGTACAATTTACAGATAAACTAACAAAATTTACATCTTATCAAAAACCCAGTGCATTCTAATGTCTTTTATATCTTTATAATTGATTGAAGATGGATTGTTGAATAACAACAAAAAAATTGACTTAATCAATAAAAAGTGAAATTCACAACTAAATAATTAAGGTATTTGAGTAAATATTGTATTACCTCTTTCCATGAGTCAGTAATGTTTGCATATATGATTGTGTGCATGTGCTTCGTTACATAATATCCATACTCATAGCTACCCGATTGATGTGAACATTGCAAATTAAAATACAAATATAAGATATTTTATATCATAATTAAATAGTGGTGGACAAATAAGTTACATTATTTGTGTGGAAGGAGAACTCCAGCTTTGTAGTGTGGAAGGAGAACTTCAGTTTCATAGTGTGGAAGGAGAAGTTGTGCACGAAAGCCGTAGGGTTCAGCATCGGGAGAAGCTTTAGAGTGTGGAAGGAGGAACTGTGTGTGGAAAGCTGTAGGGTTTAGTGCTGGAGAATTTGTGCATGCGAAACCTGTTATGTTTAGTGCCAGAGAAGTTATGCGCGCAGAAGCGGTAGGGTTCACCGCATGAGAAGCTGCACGCACAAAAGCAGTAGGGTTCACCGCTAGAAAAGTTGTGCGCGCAAAAGCAGTAGGTTTCATCGTCGGAGAAGCTGCGCGTAAAGCTGTAGGGTTCAACGTCGAGAAGCTTTAGAGTGTACAAGGACTGCTCGCGAAAGTTAAGTTCAAAAAAATTTATTGTTTGAAGAGAAAGTGAATTAGGTTAAAAATACTAATTGTTTGAGTTGAAATAAAAAATGACATAGTAAAAATTTATTATGACAGTTCTATTCTGAACAAACATAGTAAATACTTACTATGTCATTTTTAATTTTAACCGTCATAATAAAATTAAATAGTGGTGGACAAATAACTTACATTATTTGTGTGGAAGGAGAAGTTGTGCACGAAAGTCGTAGGGTTCAGCATTGGAAGAAGCTTTAGAGTGTGGAAGGAGAAACTGCGTGTGGAAAGCAGTAGGGTTCAGTGCTGGAGAATTTGTGCATGCGAAACCTGTTATGTTTAGTGGCAGAGAAGCTACGTGCGTAGAAGCGGTAGGGTTCACTACATGAGAAACTGCATGCACAAAAGCAGTAGGGTTTGTTGGGTCTATTAGTGTCTAAGTTCAAGAGGGGAGGGGTGAATTGAGCTTATAAAATTTTCGCAAGAACACACAATTTACAGTATATCAGAGACAAAAAGAACAGATTGTTTTTACATGAAACAAATTGATTCTTCAGAGCATTCTAGCACAATTTGAATTTGTTCAATATGAAATTGTGATCAACAGAGGATTATAGCAGAGACAGATCAGCTGAAAAATATGAGGATGAAGGATACAGCTATGCTTAGAAATCAAACAAATTTACTCAACACAAGGTTTTAATGAGAATGATTCTTCCTCAGATTTTAATGATTAGTCTGTTTGTTCACAGATCACTTAAGCCATCAAATGCAACTGCCTTGTTTGTGATTAGAAAGCTTTAACAAATCAGGAAGAACAGTTCTTATTTAAACCCAGAATTAACAGATTCAATTTCAAAAGAACAGATTTAGTTCTTGACAGAATTAAGCAAAACCAGAAATGAGTGCAGGGATGAGAAGACAATGCACACAAGTTTTTATACTGGTTCACTCATACATAGCTACATCCAGTCTCACCTTACCCCAAGGTGGAATTCACTAAAAACAGTACCAATTACTTACAAACACAGCAGTTCTTGAACACTACAAGAACAACACACACAATGCTGAAAAACCCTATTTCAGCACACCTTGCACTCCAAGAAACCCTATCAAGGAGTGACTAACACTTACACCTTTACAAAACAGAATAAAGGAAAGATTACACCTGAAAAGAAGATGCAAGAACTCAAAACCAGTAGTTCACTTTGCTGCAGAACTGCACCAGCACCTTCACCAAGATCAAAGGTTTCCTAGAACAAGCACATTTGAAAATCTCTTTGGAAAACCTTTCAAAAATCTTTCAATCCTTCTTCTCACATGGAAAATGTTTGATCTCTGTCAAAACTGTAATTGCTCAGCACACTCTCATGTGAGAGAGACTTTTCTTTATATAGAAAATAGTTTCTAACTTCTTTTTCAAAAAACAGTTGAAAAGCAGTTATGAAAACAACAGATTCATTTTTGAACTTAACAGATTTATTTTGTGAAAAACCGCCAACTCAGCTAACTGAAATAACTGTCTGAGTTGTACCTTTGGTGCCCTAACTAACTTGTAAAAAAACTTTCAACTGACAAAAGGGCAAACCGATTCTTTCACAGTGAAACAGATTAAATGAAGGCAAATAGGCCAACTTAGCTTTAACTGAAATAACGAACTAAGCTTTGCCTGTGGTGCCCTAACAGAATTTTAGCAAAGCCTTTTAACAGAGAAGAAATAAACAGATTCTTTCTCCATAAAACAGATTTATTTGTGTACTGTTTTAAAACTTTTAAAAACACTTTAAAAAGCTTTTCAAAAACCATTTAACCACATCATGTGCTTGATCTAGACTTGGTTAGGTATCTAGGATAGGTCACATAGCAAAAGGCAATCATACACAATTACAAGCCTAATTACAAATGAATCTAAAAACCTATTACAATCTTCAAAGCACTCAAGCTATTTTCTTCATCAAACACCCATCAAGCCTTGGTAGGGAAGAAGCTTCCTCCAGCTTCAACAGGGTTTACCGCTAGAAAAGTTGCGCGCGCGAAAACGGTAGGTTTCATCGTCAGAGAATATGCGTGTAAAGCTGTTGGGTTCAGCGCCGAGAAGCTTTAAAGTGTAGAAGGACTGCGCGCGAAAGTTAAGTTCAGAAAAATTTATTGTTTGAAGAGAAAGTGAATTAGGTTAAAAATACTTATTATCTCAGTTGAAATAAAAAAATGACATAGTAAAAATTTATTATGACAGTTCTACTCTGAACAAACATAGTAAATACTTACTATGTCATTTTTAATTTTAACCGTCATAATAAAATTAAATAGTGGTGGACAAATAAGTTACATTATTTGTGTGGAAGGAAAACTTCATCTTTGTAGTGTGGAAGGAGAACTTCAGTTTCATAGTGTGGAAGGAGAAGTTGTGCATGAAAGTCGTAGGGTTCAACATCGGGAGAAGCTTTAGAGTGCGGAAGGAGAAACTGCGTGTGGAAAGTTGTAGGTTTCAGTGCTGGAGAAGTTGTGTATGTGAAACATGTAAGGTTCAGCGCCAGAGAAGTTACGCGTGTAGAAGCGGTAGGGTTCACCGCATGAGAAGCTGCACGCACAAAAGCAGTAGGGTTCACCGCTAGAAAAGCTGCGCGCACGAAAGCGGTAGGTTTCATCGTCGGAGAAGCTTCGCGTAAAGCTGTAAGGTTCAGCGTCGAGAAGCTTTAGGGTATAGAAGGACTGTGCGCGAAAGTTAAGTTAAAAAAAATTTATTGTTTGAAGAGAAAGTGAATTAGGTTAAAAATACTTATTGTCTCAGTTGAAATAAAAAATGACATAGTAAAAATTTATTATGACAGTTCTACTCTGAACAAACATAGTAAATACTTACTATGTCATTTTTAATTTTAGCCGTCATAATAAAATTAAATAGTGGTGGACAAATAACTTACATTATTTGTGTGGAAGGAGAACTTCAGTTTCATAGTGTGGAAGGAGAAGTTGTGCACGAAAGCTGTAGGGTTCAGCATCGGGAGAAGCTTTAGAGTGTGGAAGGAGGAATTGTGTGTGGAAAGCTGTAGGGTTCAGTGCTGGAGAATTTTTGCATGCGAAACCTGTTATGTTTAATGCCAGAGAAGTTACGCGCGCAGAAGCGGTAGGGTTCACCGCATGAGAAGCTGCACGCACAAAAGCAGTAGGGTTCACCGCTAGAAAAGCTGCGCGCGCGAGAGCGGTAGGTTTCATCGTCGGAGAAGCTGCGCGTAAAGCTGTAAGGTTCAGCGCCGAGAAGCTTTAGGGTATAGAAGGACTGTGCGCGAAAGTTAAGTTCAAAAAAATTTATTGTTTGAAGAGAAAGTGAATTAGGTTAAAAATACTTATTGTCTCAATTGAAATAAAAAATGACATAGTAAAATTTATTATGATAGTTCTACTCTGAACAAACATAGTAAATACTTACTATGTCATTTTTAATTTTAACATTCATAATAAAGTTCATGATTATTACAAAAATGCTACTGCATCATTTTTTATGACAGGTAAACTACACCACCATAGTAAGCTGTCGTTGATTCTTATTTTTGTAGTAGTGAGTCTTTTGAGGTTTGGTAACATTTTTACATTGCTTGATTACTATTCGTTAAAGGAAGAAAAATATTTTGTACTTTTTATAATCAATTTAATATTAGATTCAGGTAAAGGAAATTATCTAAGTTTCAAAAAAAATAAAAATTAGTTGGTTATCTTCATTTCGTGGATGTTATACAAAGTTTAAGTATTTTACATACTTTTTGATAATGTTATTTTATAATATATTTAAAAATTAGAAAAGTTATATGTACATTTACGAAACATTTTATTTTGTACAATGATTCTTTATTCTATTTTGTACGATAACCTTTTATTTTGTATGATGACCTCATGTTTTAAAAATTGGGGGTGCGTGGCGGCAGGAGGGGACGGGAAGGAGAGGAAGAAGAGGATGTTTGAGAAGAAGAAGTCATCCTGGTTGAACAAGGTGTTTTGATGTCTCCAAATCCAAGAGGAATGCTTGAAGACTGTGCTGTTAGTTTTCTGTGTGTCTAATAGTCTTTGAATTGTTAATCCACTCTTTAAATGATCAAAGGTTAATTGAATCTTAATCCTTTTGAAAAAGATATGTTTTCTAAAGAGTGAGAAATTTCAACCTGTTGAAATGTTGATTCAACCGATTATTTGACACTTAGTGGCTTTTAAAATGAGTTTGAAAAGCTTGACTTTGCTTTGACTTTGGTGTCAAACTAATTCAACTGGTTGTTTTTCTGGAAACCTTAACAAAATTTTGTTAAGTTGTTCTAAGCTGTTTTAAATTATTCCAACTGCTTTTGGTTTTTGATTTAATTGTTTTAACCACTTGATTGAAATATAAAAAGGTTGTTTTACGCTCCAATGTATTGATTAAGAAAGAGAGATCAATCAAAAAAGTTTTCAAGATTTCAAAGAGCTTTTGGATACTCTCAAGTGTGGTATTGTCTTGTAATTATGGACTTTAATCTTTGATTTACCTAGGTGTATTCTATTCCCTTATTCTCTGAACATTTTATTTTTGTGTGATTTGGTGTGGTGCAGTTTCTAGAGTTATTAGGAAAACTGTGTGTTTTGCCAAAGAGTGGTGTGTGTTCTTGAGGGGTTCAAGATCATCACTCTTAGTGTGTTGTTTGTAATCTAGGTTTGATTACATAGTGAATTCTCAGTGGTTAGCTGAGGACTGGATGCAGCTCTTGGTTAAGAGTGAACCAGTATAATCATCTTGTGTGAATCTCTCTATCCTTACATTCATTAAACTGTTTTATATTTGATTTTCAATTATGCTAGTATAAACAACCGGTTGTTTCACAAAAACAAATGGTTATTTTCTGGAATCAAACTAAAAACAATTTTCTCAATTCTTAAGAGATGTGAGACTATTAGACAATATTTAAACAAGACCCAAGTCGAGGTCTAAGAAAACAAGGGCCACTTTTTCAACTCTATAGGCATTGTCAATGTTCTCAACTCAACTCAATCTTCACATTCAAGATATTGTCCGATTTAGGGTTCAGTGTTTCATCATGATTTGGTCTTTATAAGGTGTCTTGGAGGGTTAAGGGAGGAAGGTGTCTCAGAGGGTTAAGGGAGGAAAGTATCTCTAAATTTTCCTTAACCTTAACTCTTAAGCAATGTGAGAATGTTGAACGTGTCAGAACAAGTCTCGCATCAAGGTTTAAGGGAAACAAAGGTTTGTCTTTTGAACCACTTTTCCATCCCATAGACGAAACCAATGTTTTGACCTCAAGTATGTTGAGATAACATCGTTAGGGTTAATCAATGCATCTGAGGTATTGTCTACTTTGAAACTTAGACTCATCACAATTTTATCCTTAAAAGACGTATGAGAGGGGTAAGGGAGGAAGGTGTATTTAAATTCTCCTTGATCTTAACTCTTAAACGATGTTAGATTATTTGGCATACCGAAACAAGCCCCAAGTCAAGATCTTCAAAGAAAAGGCGCCTTTAAGAGTCTTATGACGAACATTTCAGCTTGAAAAAAAATGTTTTTAGAATTCTTGAAAGAAGCACTCATCATAATTTTGTTTTTAAAGGGCATCTCAAAGGTTAAGGGAGGAAGGTATATTTAAATTTCTTTCATCTTAACTCTTAAACGATATTGGATTATTGGTCATACCAGAACAAACCCCAAGTCAAGGTCTTAAAAGAAAAGACATCTTTGAGAGTCTTGTGACGAACATTTCAGCTTGAAAATTTATTTCTGAAATCCTTGAAAGAAAGAACATTTTGAGCTCTATTCTGAGACATCCAAATGATCTCGGACCCATGTTTCAATTGTTAGAAGTACATGAATTTATTGTTAGTTAAAGTTATTTGGAGTTGGTGACAAAGTATTTGAAAAACTTTTAAAAAGGACCAAGTCCGACAATTAGTGTAAAGTTGAGCATCTTACTTTCAGAAAGGGATAAAAGGAATAACACATTAAGTTTCTTGAAGAAGAACTTGTATACGAAGGTAAAATTTTTATTAATTGGTAATGACTTCATAAAGACTTTATCTAAGTTATTGCACGTCTCTGCCGAAATAAACTCGATCTTATTGTCAAAACACACATTAAAAGAGGAGACCGACTCTTCAATCGATTTCCTCGAGATATACTCGAAGGGGTAGGATGCAACTTCCCTAACCACCCAAAAATACTCAGGGTCAACAATCAAAGGAAATTTATCTTTCCTTTCTTGGACAAGCTTGAGTTTGTTATTTCTAACACTTATTGAGAGAACCTTATATTTGCCCTTAGGGGCAGTGATGACCTTAATAACCACCAATGCGGCAGAAGCCACCGCAACAACAACGTTGAGGGGTGGAGAAGAAAGTTCTTCCACTAAATCCCCGTCCACAGAAAACGAGTCACTACGACTCAAAAAAGGTTATTCTCTGATGGTAACAATCTCCTCGAGTCGATTATTCTCATTGTAGGGATAAAAAAAAAAAGGAAGAGAAAGTCATTAGAACGTCACTTTTAAGAGAAGAAGGTGAAAGGTGAGAAACAACCGAGAAAAAATAACACAAAATGCTTACACGAAAATTCTAATAGATGAACAAGGAAATGTCCACTATCAAAACAACATAACGTCTTGAAAAAAAGTAAAAATCTATCATTAATGTTGCAATCTTCTCATTAACGCTTCTCATTAACGCGTATTGGAAATCACATTTTTTTTTAGACAAGTCATGATGAACTAAATTTTGTTGTCTCTTTTTTATATTCAAATATTTTGTTTTCCTTTTCTATTTTTAACTAACTTTTACTCAATACATTTTTAATTATGTCTTGAAGTCTTTATAAAAGTCTTTAAGATCTTTAAATTACCTCTCTCATTTTCCAAATTTTTAGCATGATCACATCCATGTCAATTTTTAAACATTCTCCTTTTTTTTTTACTTCAACTTTTTCATTCCATAACAAAAATCATTTAACATATTTTTATCTTCTTATACATCACGTTCCAAATGAAATTAGCATTGTCAACGTAATTACACAATTGGGAAAAAAAGAGTATAATGTAGTTGCATGTTTTATAAGTCATATTTTACATGTTTAATAATATTAATATCTTTCAATGTATATTTTAAAAGTCATTTAAAATAATTTTAATTCATTGATAGTGTAAAGAAATAGATATTGAGAATGCATGAAAATTAATTTTAAAAATAGAAATTAACAACTTAAACCGAAACGAAGTGCTACAGCAATACATTTGGGCTCTCCATGTAACCGATTTGTATTTTTCTTTCAAGGCTGTTTCTACCTGCACCTCTTCAGTTTCTTGTGACACTCCATACTTATGAAAATACCAAAAATACCTTTTACTATATTGATGGTTTTTTTTATTATTTCAGAATGAATGATTTGAAAAATTCTATATTCTATATTCTATAATCTAAAATAGGTTTCTTTTAAAAAATACATTCTAAAAATCTAAAAAGTATTTCTAATATATTTTTAAATCAAAAAATATTTTCTAGGTTCTGTAATCTAAAATGTATTATTTTAAAGAAAAAATTATTTAAATTGTAAAATCCAGATGATAAATAAAAAATATATTTTCAAATTGTAAAATTCAAATATATTTTTAAACCCTAAACCTTAAATTACTCATTTCACTTAATACATAATTATTTTACCCAACCCATGATAATTCGTTCATCAAATTATATAATTCACCTAATAGATGAAATTTCAGCAAAGGAAATCTTAATCCGAGATAATGAAAAAAATTTAATTAATAAAATTCACTAAAGGAAATAGTTCTAATAAAAAAACAAGTTATATAATATGAAATCATTCATGCTTTATACACTTATCTTCTTTAACATTTTTTTAATCTGAATTCTAATTTAATTAAGATGGGTTGAATATTAATTATGTTATTGTTCATTTTATGATGTGGGGTGAATTAAAAGATATTATCATATTGGTAAGTAATGATCAAAGTATACACAAATTGCTTTAATTTTCATTTTGAAAACCTAGATGAACACAAAAAGGCATTTTCTACAAAATTCATTAAAAATTAATAAATACATAAATATTAAAACATCACCAATTAGAGCCAAGCACACAGAAAACTACAATGATCTTGGCTCCTGATGTTGAAGCTATCAAATACATAAATTAGGAGCCACCAAATACCTGCAAAGAACATAATGGAAACCCTTTGAATTAAAAACTAACGACTTCATATATTAAGTTAGACATATTTTCAAGAGAGAACAATAAAAAGCACAAAATGAAACACCAATAAAACAATTATGATTTAGCTCCTACAGTTTTTTTTTTAAATTTTCATTCCTGTAAATTTGAAATAACTATTTCTAGTCATATAAAATTTATATAACATTTGAAATAACTACTCTAGTCTCATAAAATGAGTAAACTTAAGTTTTAGTCTTTATAAAATATTTTTCCTTAATTTTCATTTCTCCAAAAATTGAAATTACTATTTTTGATCTGTACCATTCATCTTTAAATAAATACTATTAAGGATTTTAGATTATTTTCAGAAATATTATATGTTGATATTATATCATTTATACTAGTGAAGACACTTAGTATATTCCACTCAACTTGTTTTCAACTCATGAGCAGACAACAGAAGATTTTACAGGGACCAAAATATACTAACAACACATTTGATCGAAAAACTATTATCTGTAACCAATAATGAAATTGTTACTTACAGCATCCAATACATCGTCAGAGAGCTCAGGTTTACGTTTTTTGGCATCAGCAGCGATCGGCTTTGTTTGATGGAAATGGCGAATCACTTTTTCTACTCCTGAGTCTGGTTGAATCTTCTGCTTCTGTTCAAGTAAAATGCAATTATGTCAGTATGAACTGATTCTTCAATATACACATTTATCGAAATTTGGAAAAAAATACAAATGAAAAGAAATAGCTGAAAGTGTCTTTGAACCATCTTTCTAATTGCCATATTTGTGAAGCAAATTATTTAAGGCAGTGTTAAAAATCAAATCAAAAGAAAAGCATATAACTGTCAACAAATACACGAAACATGATAGTTCAAGAATCTTTGCGGCTTCAAGTAAAAAGTATCTACATCAATAATCCAAAAAAAAAAAACTCTTCCCTCAGAGAACACAATCGTAGATAATCAGCATGTAAGTCTAGTTTTAAGGAGCTAAGATAATTCAGATAGAAACAAGTTATACAATCAAGCACATGCAATGGAACACAAAATAAAAGGGGATCAGAAATTCATGGCAGCTATAGTATCAAATGTCACCAAGAAGTAGAAATTTTCCTAGTTTTAGTCTAACCAATAAGGAGTAAAAATCAAATTATTAAAAGTCAGTAATTGAGTTCCTTGAAACGTAGAAGTATACTACTTATATTGCAAGTCACAAACTGATACAGCCTGTATCATAGGTAGTTGCAAAAAGAATGACAAACAGCAGGAAATAAAGGAAAGAAAGGACTCCAAGCAAGAGAAACTCTCTGCTCCAATTTCCAATTATGATCCTCCAAAAATATGCCTCCACATCAGTACATGATTCCTTATAACAGAAATATACACATCACATTCTACTAATTAACTAGCAGCCCAAATTCCCCCATCTACCCCTTCCATCTTTTACAAAATCAAAAGCACAAATTAGTTAGACTTGGGCTGGGTCTTCACTGATAAGTTTGAAATGGCTTATCCCATTTTGAGGCACTGTTCGTATCACTAACAACATTTAAAAATTGCAGTAGATTCCAAAGCCACCCTCGTATTGTATCATGATTTAATTTACTGTTCTCAAAAGCAGATTTATTTAACTTATCCGCAACTGTCATTGTTAGATTAGGTCCAAATATAGGGCAGAATTCAAATCCTCAAAGTAGTCTGCATCTGGGAGTAGTCCGAAACAGTAGCCAAAAATAATTATCAGCAGCATTCCACTGTTGTAATCGAACGGAGATACATTACATACACCTTACTGCCATTTAGGAGGCAATTTTCATGAATAACATTTACAAATTATATAAAAAGAAAGGACTTCCCTTTCCATAACTCATGAGTTATTTATTTTAGAGACAGACCAGGTTAGATGAACAGAAAACAGTAAAAATGCTATCTCATGGTCTACCAGAATTGCCCCTCACAACAGCTATATGAAAGCCAAAAAACGAGACACAGTACAAGACTCAAGAAGCAGGGATGACTGAGCTTTTACGAGGTTTATGGTTAAAAACTCTAATTATTCTGTTCTGGTAGTTATTTTACAATTCCTCCAAGGTTAAAACTGTAGCAAGAAATTTTAATTCAAAGACAAGCCAAAGGTATAACAAACAAGATGTTCAAACTAGCAAACCACATTTAAATATGAAAGCTAAAATAAGACACAGTACAAGACTCAAGAAGCAGGGATGACTGAGCTTTAACGAGGTTTATGGTTAAAAACTCTAATTCTTCTGTTTTAAACAATAACAGACCAGAAAATTAACTACCGTTTAGTTATTTGCTTAAAGAAAATGCTTTCTCTCACTATGTCTACTTATCTGTTATCACCCAATACCAGAAAAAGTATGTCACAAAGTCAGGTACCAACCAAGAAAAATGAAGAAAATGTCAATCAATAGATTTACCGTCCATTTCTTGTCTAAAATTAAATGCTTGAAGTACATACCTCCAACATTTAAACTAAAGGTAATGATGGCATGGTACACCAAATTTACTTTTTAAGTCTTTAAAATGTGTAGACATAATGGCATACCTTCTTTAGCCGCTCTTCTATAGCATTCAAAGCATGTGACTGATCAACTCTGGACAGATAGAAATCCCTCTCTCTCTTGGCAGCAGAAAGTTCTACAGCCAGCTTTTGCTCCCGAGTAGCTTTCTTAAAGGCTGTAAGTTATACATTGTTTTAGCACAATCTGCTTAAGCTCCACCAATAAAAAAAGACACTGATCATAAAGTGCTCACCTAGTTCTTCAGTCAGATCATCCCACTTGAACTTACTTAAGTACTTAATATTCCAAAGGTCATAGTAGAATGATGACCTCTTCCTCCCCCCTTGGAGACAAACAGTACAAATCAGAAACTAGAAAACCAAATTCATACAAAAAAATAACCTGCTGCAATAAGCATACAGCACTATGAAACATCATATTTCTATTGCACTAAACTTAAAGAATAAACCTATTCTAGAGTTTATATGACAACATTACGATTCATGTATATACAATCCTGCTACTACAAATAAACACAATATCTTTTTCTCAAAAAAAATTCATACAGATGTATAATTGTCAAAGCATGAGAATTTAAGACATACTAATATTCTATAATCATTAAGAGTACAACATTACAATTTTCATTTAAGAATGAAGAACAAAGAGCAGCAGGTGTCTGACAGTGATACAAGATTCAAACACATACCTATTTGTTCACCATTTAACATATCGGCAACCCTCTTAGCCACCCTTTTATTACCGAATTCAACCCATCTACACAGCAGAGAAAAACCCAATGATCATATTCAAATCTCACCAACAAAATAATCAGTAACCATTGCAACAACTTTAATCAGATACCAATCCTATTCTAAAATAAAACATAAATAAATACCCTTCTGAATATGCCTGGTCTCGGGATCCACGGGACCGCTTAGAATGCACTTGGGTAGCAGAACCTGAAAAATTAAAATAATAAAAAAAATCTCAACCACAACAAAATTCAAAATAAATAAATAAATAGTATACACCTTTAAGAATTTTATTAGAATGCCCATATAAGGTGATTTCCAATTACTAAATTCTTATAGCTTGAGACATATGGAGTTACTATGCTTTTCTGACATTCAAACTATTAAGATGTTACCACTCTTTATTATTTTGAAAATTTTGTTTCTTGATCACTTTTTACCACCATATTTTTAAATTTGCACGCATGTGTAACAAAACGCTGATGTATATCTTATATAACTTGATGGAAAAATGCACGAAACTTAGCTGTTAAGATTCACAAACTGATGATGGTTGAACGGTAAAAAGTGCAATTAAGCTAAAAGACAAAGTATTAACTTCATAATAAATGTTCAAATCTAACTGAAAATAACAAAAATTCCTATAAAACAATCCAGCGAAACATCATCATTGGTTTAATTTCATGTTCTTTCAAACACTAAAATCAAGTTTGCTCCAAATAAAAAGAGTAATCCCAACAAAATTAGAGAGAGAGAGAGACCTTGAGGAGCGAGAAAAATTCGTTGGATATCACCGAACTGAGAGAGAAGGTGGCGAAGCTTTACGTGGTCCATGTGAGGAGGGATTCGACTCAAGTAGCACACACCGCGCTTCTTCGCGTCATTGGACGACACTTTCTTCTTCTTCTTTGTCTTCTTCGTTTTCGCGTTTTCACCGTTGGATGTGGTTTCTGCTGCGTCAATCTCAGCGTCTTCTTTCTCTTCCTCCCAAGGATTCATCGTTTTTCTAGTGTCTGCAGTAACAACTTCTTCCTCTTCTGGTTCCAGTTAACAAAACACCAATTTTGATTCTACTTTTATAGATAGGGCTTTCTAAGGTAACGGCTTTGCTCTTTTTGGGCCGACAAATTCTTCCTGGACCCATAGTTTCATGCCAATTTCTTCCTGCATCCTATCAATTATAACCTACACCCTATATTTTTCAAAATTACCTTTATTTTGGATTTAAAAATCCGGAATAATAAATATAATTCAAAAATAAAAAAAATCAGAAATACAAAATTAAAAATCGATTTCAGATATAAATTTCTGAAATTCAAAAATATATTCCAGATATCAAACAAATCTGGAATACAAAATTAAAAAAGCATTTCAAATATAAATTTCTGAAATTCAAAAATATATTCCAAGAACGTGTGCAGAAACAAAACTTACCAGATATTTATTTTAAAAAATAAATAAAAAATATTAATTTTTAAAATTATTTTTATCGATAATTTGTAATTGTTTATATATTTATTTGAATTATTAAATTTGATCATTTCAGTCATTAAACATGTCTAAATTTCCAATTTTATTTTTGCTATGATGTTTTTTTTTTTGTTAAAATTTAGTAGTAAATTATATAAAGTTATTTCATTTATTTAAAACTAAAAAGTATTTTTTTCCTAAAAATTGATCTAATAAAAATCAAACGCGAATAACTTGTCTATATTTAACCACAATCTTAATAATCCATATCCGATTAATTAGATAAGTTAAATATTAAATATAAATTTAAAATGTTAAATTTAGATTATGTAGATTAGTCAGATTCGACTGACTCAACCCAACCATTGTTCAAACTTATAAATCAATAGTACTTATAATTCCATAATTTTAATTTTAAAGATTATTATATTATTATAGTTGGTTATGTTATTTTTTTTAATACAAAAAGAAACCTTTCCAAAAATATTTAACTAAAAAAATACATGATGACGCAATATTTTAAAAATTCGACATGAAATCAAGATAATATAAAAATGTATGTAAAGAAAGAAGACATATAAATCAGCTTTTATAGTACCTTTGGACATTAAGAATGAAGATAAAGAGATCATAGGTAAAGAAATAACACATATTATTCTTGAGATAAAAGATAAAGAAATATTTTACCTGTTGTGATATTATTCTTAAAATAAAAGATAAAAATATATTTTATCTATTGTGATATTATTATTAAGATAAAAGATAAAGAGATATTTTATCTGTTGTGATATCATTCTTAAGATAAAAGATAAAGAGATATTTTATCTGTTGTGATATTATTCTTAAGATAAAAGATAAAGAGATATTTTACCTGTTGTGATATTACCCTTAAGATAAAATATGAAGAGATATTTTATCTGTTGTGATATTATTCTTAAGATAAAAGATAAAGAAATATTTTATCTATTGTGATATTATTCTTAAGATAAAACATAAAGAGATAAAAGATATTTTATCTGTTGTGATAGTATTCTTAAGATAAAAGATAAAGAGATATTTTATCTGTTGTGATATTATTCTGAAGATGAAAGATATCATTGTTATTGTTTAAATATGTTATCATATTATTATGAAAACAACATATATATGTAAATTTGTTATCATGTTATTCTAAAGGTAACATAAATGATTAATTATTATCTTTAAGTCTGTTGTGATATTAGTCTGAAGATGAAAGATATAATTGTTATTGTTTAAATTTGTTATCATGTTATTATGAGAATAACAGATATATGTAAATTTGTTATCATGTTATTATGAAGATAACATAAATGATTATTATCTTTTAAGTCTGTTGTGATATTAGCCTGAAGATGAAAGATATAATTATTATTGTTTAAATATGTCATCATATTATTATGGAAATAACGGATATATGTAAATCTGTTATCATATTATTCTGAAGATGACGTGAATGATTAATTATCATTTAAATCTATTGTGATATTGTTATCATCATCATTGCCATGATTTCTCACACGAGAGAAATTATTCTTGTTATTGGATATAGAGCGTAGTAGTGTAAGAGTACATATCTAGGAAAGTTCTAGCGAGGAAAGACTTGGTATTTAAGTGAGTTTGTTGGTGACCCACCTCTCTTTCCTGGGAACTTACCTGGTGTACTAGTTCACGGTCTACAATCATTGTTCTAGTAAACATTATTATTCATAACGCATTTATGCATACATTCATACAATATAGGTACGCGAGATGGCACATGGTAAGACGCCTTTTTCTTAGTAAGATTAATTGGCCATAACTAAGATTGTTAGGATTAAGTCAGGTAAGACAACCTTTTCTCAGTAAGATTATGAGTTCAGGCGCTCTGAAGTTTAATTGACCATAATTAAGATTGTTTGGCTTAAGTCAGCTAAGACGACCTTTTCTCAGTAAGATTTTGAGTTTAGGCGCTCTAAGGTTTAATTGGCCACAACTAAGATTGTTTGGCTTAAGTCAGGTAAGACGACCTTTTCTCGGTAAGATTCTGAGTTCAGACGCTCTGAAATTTAATCGGCCATAACTAAGATTATTTGGCTTAACTCAGGTAAGACGACCTTTTCTCAGTAAGATTCCGAGTTCAGGCCCTCTGAAGTTTAATCGGCCATAACAAAGATTGTTTAGTTTAAGGCACGGATAAGACGACCTATCTCGGTAAGATTCTGAGTAGGCGCCCTATGTATCTAGTGACAGGTAAGACGACCTTTCTTAGTAAGATGATCCGAGTAGGCGCCCTATGTGTAAGTTGGTTATCTATTGTCAGGTAAGACGACCTTTCTCAATAAGATGATCCGAGTAGGTGCCCTGTGTAAGTTGATTTTCTATTGTCAGGTAAGACGACATGTCTTAGTAAGATGATCCAAGTAAGCGCCCTGCATGTAAGTTGATTGTTTGTTGTCAAGTAAGACGGCATGTCTCGGTAAAATGATTTGAGTAGGCGCCCTGCGTGTAAATTGGTTATTTGTTGTCAAGTAAGACGACTTTTCTTGATAAGATTATTCGAGTAGATGCTCTGTGTGTAAGTTGATTTTATGTTGTCAGGTAAGACGACCTGTCTCAGTAAGATGATCCGAGTAGGCGCCCTGCGTATAAATTTATTATCTGTTGTCAAGTAAGATGACCTGTCTCAGTAAGATGATCCGAGTAGGCACCCAACATGTAAGTTGATTTTATGTTGTCAAGTAAGACGATCTATCTCGGTAAGATGATCCGAGTAGGCGCCTTGCATGTAAGTTGGTTTTCTGCTGTCAGGTAAGATGACCTGTCTTGCTAAGATGATCCGAGTAGGCGCCCTGCGTGTAAGTAGATTTTATGTTGTCAGGTAAGACAACTTATCTCGATAAGATGATTCGAGTAGGCGCCCTGCGTGTAAATTGATTATTTGTTGTTAGGTAAAACGACTTGTCTCGGTAAGATGATCCAAGTAGGCGCCCTACGTGTAAGTTGATTTTTTGTTGTCAGGTAAGACGACCTATCTTAGAAAGATGATCTGGGTAGAAGCCCTGCGTGTAAATTGATTTTCTGTTGTCAGGTAAGACGACCTGTCTCGGTAAGATGATCCGAGTAGGCACCCTGCATGTAAGTTGATTTTCTGTTGTCACGTAAGACGACTTGTCTCGGTAAGATGATTCGAGTAGGCGCCCTGCGTGTAAATTGATTATTTGTTGTCTGGTAAGACGATCTTTCTCGGTAAGATGATCCGAGTAGGCGCCCTGCGTGTAAGTTGATTTTCTGTTGTCAGGTAAGACGACCTTTCTTGGTAAGATGATCCGAGTAGGCGCCCTGTGAGTAAATTGATTTTCTGTTGTCAGGTAAGACTATTTGTCTCGGTAAGACTATCCGAGTAGGCGCCCTGTGTGTAAATTGATTATTTGTTGTCAGGTAAGATGACCTGTCTCGGTAACATTATTCGAGTAGGCCCCCCTCTGTGTAAATTTATTATCTATTGTCAAATAAGACGATCTGACTCGGTAAGATTATCTGAGTGGGCGCCTGTGTGTAAATTAATTATCTATTGTCAGGTTAGACAACTTGTCTCGGTAAGATGATCCGAGTAGGTGCCCTGTGTGTAAATTGATTTTATGTTGTCAAGTAAGACAACCTGTCTCGATAAGATGATCCAAGTAAGCGCCTTGTGTATAAATTGATTATCTATTGTCAAGTAAGACGACTTGTGTCGGTAAAATGATCCAAGTAGGTGCCCTGCATGTAAGTTGATTTTACGTTGTCAGGTACGACGACTTGTCTTGGTAAGATGATCTGAGTAGGCGCCATGCGTGTAAATTGATTATCTTTTTTTAGGTAAGACGACCTGTTTCGGTAAGATGATCCGAGTAGTCGCCCTACGTGTAAGTTGATTTTCTGTTATCAGGTAAGACGACTTGTCTCGGTAAGATGATCTGAGTAGGCGCACTGCATGTAAATTGATTATTTATTGTCAAGTAAGAGGACCTTTCTTGGTAAGATGATATGAGTAGGACCTAACTCGGCATAAGAACGAGTTATAGACGCTTTGCAAGCAGATGTCATGGTTAAGTTGTTTCGGTGCATGGTAAGGTGGGCTATCTCGGTGAGTGAATGATCAGATGATTAACCGAGTAGGTGCTCTATGAAACAAAGCTTGGTAAGATCAAGATATATGGCCCCAAGCCAAGTTTGCGAGATACACTTATGCAAGTCGAGAGTGAGCATATGCTTGTTGTAGTTGTGGGTGTATAGTTCATTAAAAGGTTAGTTCTTTGTTAGTTGGGGACTCCACGATTTTTCATGCTTAGATTTTGCCTAAGTTGCATTCTTGTTATCTTTATTACTTTATGCTTAAGAGGTGGAGATGGTGCACAAGATTTTCTTCTGTTGTTAGCACCGTGACTAAAGGTGCCTGTAGGCAGAACATTTTTTTTGTTACATGTTTTCAATTGAGATTATATTCTCGTAAGACTCTTCGCCTAGTCAAGCCCGGCTCGAGTCTGAAGGTCTTGTGTACTAGACAGGAATTCCCGGGACCTCAATCCAGGTATTTAGGGGAGGTCAGCTCGGCTATTGGGTCAGGGTGCAGGTCATGAGTTTGACCCAATTTTATTGGTAAGCCCGATGGGGAATAATTAAATAAGTTTTGTCATATATTAACCTATAGATAAGTATATGCATATATGTGGTTGTTAGTTAAATAAATATACGCATACGTTTGTTAACTGAATATGTTGCATGTTGGTTACATGATAGTTAATAGTTGTTGAGAATAAAAGAGGAGCGCCCAAAGATAAGGGTGTACATGTAAAACAAAATGTTAGCTTGTGGTTAGCACCTGAAGATACTTGGTGCCCGTGGCAGTTGTTTTTTCTGTTAAGATAAAAGATTAAATATTTTCAGTTACGCTTTCCGTTGAGACTATATTTTCGTGAACGAAAACTGTTACACAAATAGTTATAAAAGGAATTTGAGATCCCAGGTAAAGGTACGTTGTTTCTAAATACTATACTGAAACTAATTACTTTTTGTAAGCCCTCACTGACTTGATCGTCGGAGTGTAATCAACAGGTAAGGCTCATTTATCTCAACGGAGTCACATTCCAATGTAAAAAGAAGACGTGAATCAATATCCAAAATTAGAAGATGAGCTTTCCACCCAGTTCAACCAATGAAAGAGTCAACCAGCAAGAACAACAGTTTATATACTTTTTACTCTTTCAACCTATAGATATGCGACAAAATCAATGATAATTTATATATTTCTTTCTCCTTTAAATTTTTTTCAATATTAAAATTATTTGTGTCCCTGTTACCTAAACAACTTCGAAATTACTAATTCAGTGATAAACATTAAAAATATATTAAAAAATCATTCGGGTATTTGAGATTGATTTCTAGTTCAAAAATTAATCTCAATAAAACAAGGATAAATGAATGAGTTAAAAATAATCAAAAGCAAAGATCAACATTAGATAAAAATTCAGAATATTTTCAAAATATACAATTGAGAATATTTCTAATCATGAATAATTTAGACTTTTTTAATAACCAAAGAAAGATACCGAAAGAACCACATTTTTATTATATTTTTTGAGCCTAAGTTGAGGTTTGTGGAGAGTAAACGGGTTCACTGTATTTCTTTTAACCAATTTCATATATGAATTTTTTTTATAGAAATTGAATTTAGTTTCTCTAATGTATAATAATAATTAGAATTAGAATAATGGGAATAACCACAAAATAGAATAACAATAATTAATAATAATAGTTAATCAAAATTGTGATAAAATCAAATATATTCCACACAATATTAGTATACAGTTTTTTTTCTATAATTCTTTATTTTTATGGATTTCACGGTAAAATAGACAAGACAAAAAATTATAAATGGAGAAAAATAACATCTTTTTATAATATTTTTTATTTTTTATTTGAAAAAAAAATTAAAAAATTCCTTAACATGATTACTTAACATATAATTGATTAATTGAAGGATGTTAAGAAATGATAAGGCCAGAATAAAAAACAATCTATGAAGGACCAAAATACGAAAACATTATTAAGAACCA
Organism: Phaseolus vulgaris; assembly: GCF_000499845.2. Taxonomy (NCBI): domain Eukaryota; kingdom Viridiplantae; phylum Streptophyta; class Magnoliopsida; order Fabales; family Fabaceae; genus Phaseolus; species Phaseolus vulgaris. The sequence continues at coordinate 8,461,969 of NC_023756.2, forward strand.
AAACAAAATCTACAATTTTTTTTCCCTTAGGGGCATGACAATAAACAAACAACTTGTCACTTCCATATTATTTGGAACTAAAAGAGTAGGGACCAAAACTAGAATAAAATTTGTAATAAGAACCGACATAAAAAAATATTGAGGAAAATAAGAAAAATTTACAAATTTTGTAGATACCAAAAAGTTATTTAATCTTTTTAATGATACAAATATCACTTTTGTTTTTAAAGATTGTATTAAAAAATAGATGTTTTAGAAAATACTACCTCTGAAAATAAGCAAACTTGTGTATTTTCTCAATTAAAAATAATACATTGAATTTAAAAATAATTCTAGAATTTGAAATTCTCTTATTTTAATTAATCTAATTACTTTTATTAAATTCTACAAATTCATTTTCTTTTAGAATTTCTTATTCAAATAACATTTTATCATGAAAAAATTTAATTTTTCCAAAAAATAAATTAGTTACTTAAAATCCCTTTTTCTTATAAAAAAAGGTTTGTTCAAACATAGTCTTAGTAAACTAAAACTTAAAAATATAAAGTAGCAAAATAAACAAGTCTAACACCTACAAAAACATTATTCAAATTTGAATCTCTAAATACATAATGGAAGAATAACAATTAATCACATTCAACCATTGATTCTTAAAATAAAAAGAGCTTGAAGAGATTGATTATCTCTTATTTGATCTGCTATTTATAGAAAAAAAAATTGCTCAAGAACTATGAAAAGGTAGAAGAAAAAATGCTATATTTAGGTCATTAATGCTATCAGATTACAGGTAGAACAGATAACAATTAGGCTTTTTCTTCCTTCCTGGGGTAAGTGTCAACAATTATCTATGTAAATTACAATTTATAGCCAACTTTAGAGTCTGAAATGACATTGACATTAAATAACTTAACATCAACGGTACCTCATGTATTGACCGAATAATTATTTAGAAAAAGAAAACCTTGATCTATGAAATGTTGGAAAATTGTAACAAAATGCTCTACATAATCTCCTAAAATACAACCATGTCATACATGAATCAAACAAATAATTCTGGTAACTGAAGAATTCTCCATAAAGGGAGGAACAGTGTTATATGAATTTAAGTTGGTCTGTTCCCGAATCTTGAACGCATTCTGTCATATGTTTTAGAAACCAAAAGAAGTCTTGGATCATCTTCAGGTATCTCTCGATCCTGCAATTCCACACACGAGTAGTGAGCATCATCATGGGTACATTAACATGTGTGACCATTAGAAAACAATTAAAAACTAGGAGTTCCATATCCTTCAATATAAGTATTTCAAGGAATATCTGAATAAAGTCATTCAGAGAACATAGAAATGAAAACTTAGTGTGCTCCTTTGCATGCAAAATGATGAATCACTTTTCCAATCCTATATACTAGAGGAGTGTTGAACTCTTGGCAATGTGACAAAACAAGATTGAATGGCAGTGCAAAAGGACCTGTAATATCCACAATCTAGATATGACAAATTGCAAGCTTTGCTATATGATTCATAACTCTTTTATCACTAAGATGAATATACAAACTATAAAGAGAAACTATTTCAAAGAACACTGAGGAACGTGATGCTATACAGAGGCGAATAACTCACTTTTAAGCCTCGATAATATGCTTGTAATGCAGGAAATGAAGGGTTACTATTCCGAACTCGCATCATGTCCCATATGTAGTTAGCAGTGGTATATCCCCCAGTCTACCATTTAAGAAATAAGAACAAAATACACATTATAAATTCCAGAGAACAAATATAAACTTTGTATCAAGCTAGTAACGAGATAGAGTTTCAATACCTTTTCTCCTGCAGCTATAAGCAGGAGCTCACTTCCCAATTTGCTATTCACAAAATAGTTTCTTTCGTTCATCCTTACCTGCATTTATAAAATAATATTTTTTAAGTCTTTAAACAGATCAGATCAATCACACTGTGACAAAGTTGATGGCGAAGTTAAGATGACCTACGAGAATATCTTGAGCAATTTGCATTCCTTTCTCAGTGTACCCAGCCATTGCCCCTTCTGCGAGAGTCTGCAGATATTTATGCATTTTATGCAAATTGTTTTAAAAAAATAATTTCGTAGCAGAGTTCAACAAGGTAAGGGTGAAACAAATTTTCAACTACATGTCATGCGTTAGATGCATGACTGGAAAATTGGCACTTTTTAAGTTAGGCATACTCGCATTAGTCACACACCACTGCCAGAAGGGTGTTTATCCATACTTACACCATTATCGTGATCATTTGAACAAGAATAAGCATTGAGCTACAATGCTTGGTATTGAAAATCCTAGAAACTTTGACCAAACTCACCACAAAAAGTTCTGCAGCACTAGGCCTTCCCTCATTTATGTGGTTGTCAAAAGCTTGAAGACCACGGTCAATATCTCCTGCATGACAATAGCACCTGCATAATAATGGTAAACAGAGATAAACTGATATCTTTAATAATACATCAGGAGAAAATATATCAGTAGAACTAAACAGAAGGATTCATATAGAGCAAAAAAAAAGTTATTTAAAGATTCTTTTTATTTAATTTTTTTTAAAAGAAAAAAAGTTTGAATTAATGCACAACTTTTATTACATTATTTATTGTTAATAAAAAAAGTAGTGATTATTTAAGGATTTTGTGTATTTTATCTTTTATTATACAAATTATGTATCTTACAATTCATAATAAGATTCGATTCGTGATTCAAAATACATGAAAAACGATTTACGATTCGAATCTCGATTAGAAATCATAAATAACGGCTAAGACCTATGACATGCATATCACATACTAGGTATAACAAAAACAGCTTTATCAAAGCTATACAAAAAAAGATAATCATTATTCAACACTCCCCTTCAAGCTCAAGCATATAAATTGTATACACTAAGCTTGGAACATATAAACCAAATTCAAAGTCCTCTCAATGATTTAGAAAAAATATAGAATTTATAAATTCAATACTAATCTCCTTAAATAAATACTTCTCTTGAATAAAATGATAATCAATCTCAATATGTTCAGTTCTTTCATGAAACACTAGATTAGATGTAATGTGAAGGGTTGTCTAATTATCACAATATAACTTCATATGTTGGACTTCATAAAATTTTAATGTTTGAAGTTGTTTGATCCCCACGAGTTCACATGTATGTAGCAAAAAGCCATAGCTAAGTATTCTACTTATCTAGTAGTTGTGTGTTTGTCTATAGGGCAATCAATCCAATTAGAATCCCAATATCCAGAAACTTGACTATTTCCCTTATCCTCATAAATAACCCTAGTCCAAGAGCCCTTTCGATATACCTAAAAATGTGAATAACAACGTTTCAATGATCATTGCGAGAATCCTACATATATTGGCTAACAAATCCAATGGAAAATTACAAACTAGGTCATGTGATTGCAAAGTAAAGAAGTTTCCCCACCATTCTCGTATATCTCTCAAGACCAAATAGTTCTCCATGATCAACCATTAACTTCTGATTTTGATCCATGACTCTCAATTGGCCTACATTCAATCATGTCAGTTCCTTCAACATTTCTAAACCATGTTTTCTTTGATATAGCAATGCCTTCCTTTGATTGAGCCACCTCAATACGAAGAAAATATTTTAGGCAACCAAGATCTTTGGTTTGAAATTTGTTGAGCAAGTGCGATTTCAATTATGAAATTTTAATAGCATCATTGCCTACTATCACTATTTCATCAACATAAACAACTAAGTAAACACATTGCCCAGGAGAAGTATGGCAATAGAACACTGAATGATATGTTTCACTTTGTTTCAGCCCAAAATTTTGCAATACATGACTAAACTTCCAACCAAGCTTGAGGAGATTGTTTGAGACCATATTGAGATTTATGCAATTTGCAAACTAAGCCTGATTTTGTCTAAGCAACAAACCGAAGAGATTTCTCCATGTATATCTCCTATACTAAATCTCCATGAACACATTTTTTATGTCAAGTTGATTGGGAGACCAAAGGCGAATTGGAGCCACAACAAGAAAAGGCCAAACAATGATGATTTTCACCCCAGCAGAGAAGGTATCACCATAATCAAGACCATATATTAGTGCATCCCTTAGCCACCAACCCTAGCTTTGTGGCAATCAACTCTACCATTAGGCCAAACTTTAACAGCATAAACCACCAACAATCAACTGATCTCTTGTCAAGAGGAAGAGGAACTAATTCCCATATGCCACTATGCTTAAGAGCCTGCATTTCAACAATCTAATTATTGCCATTCAAGATGATCAAGTGCTTCATGAACATTTCTAGGAACAAGAAGAAAAGACAAAAAGGAAACAAAAAAGAAATAGAAAGGAGATAAACATGACAACTCAAAAAATTGTAAATAGGATGAGGGTTTCAAGTAGATTAAATACCTTTCAAAAGGGCAATGGGCCAGCCAACATTATCATTACTTGGCTCCATAGTAGGGTTGGGAGGGGAGGAACAACTAAAGGAAGACTGTTTATAGGAGAATGAGGTTAATTTCCTTCTAAAGTATGCAACTCAAATTAAAAAGAAGGAACATGTAACACTTGTTGTAGGGAGACAACTTGTGCAGAAGAAGAGAAAAAACAAGTCTAAAAAACAAGGTAAGATTAACCGACATGAAATACCTTCTTGACCATGGAGAGTAACATTTACGGTCTAAAGACGAGAATATCCTAAGAAAATAAATTTAATAACTTTGGTAAATAAATTATCCTAGCCTGGGAAAACATCATGAACAAAACAAGTACACCCAAAGACCTGAGAGGGAAGACAGAATTATTGTTCATTTGGAAAAAACAAGAATGTGGGGTTTGATGGTTAAGAGAAGAGAGCATTCTATTTATAAAAAAAAAAAAAACATATAGTGAAATCACATGCGCTAATGGTGTAGTTTCAAAAAAACATGTACGTGTAGTTTCCACCAAGTGATTGTTTTTCTTTCAACTGTTCTATTTTGTTGAGGTGTTTGAAGGCATATGGATTGATGTAGAATACCATGTGAAGATAAGAAGGTTGATATTTCAAAGGAAAAATAGTCTTTGGCATTATCATTTCTAAAAAATTATAATAGTTTTCACACACTGATTTGATTCTTAATCTTATTGAAGACACAAAAATATTTAAAAGCTGAAATCTATCTTTCATTAAGTATACTTGAGAACATCATGGATATTCATCAATTAAAATAAAAAAAATATCTTTAAACCAAAAGATGTAACCCGACTTGGAACCAAATATATGAATGAATTGTACTAAAAGTTGAGTTACATCGTTTTATAGTTTGCTTTGGGAAGGAAAAGTGAACATGTTTATACCCAACTAACATGAGTCACAATAACACTTCCAACTTTTGGAGATTTGGAAACAAAAAAATTTAATTTTGATATACCAGGGTGACCCAAATGATCATAGAGAAGCTTAGGAGACAAAACAACACAACACATAGATGGTTGTGCTTCAAAGTAGTAGAGACTTCTAGATTCATGTCCTACACCAATCATTGACCTATACCACATTCCAAAATGATAGAAGAATTGGGATTCAATGTCAAAACAATTTAAGGACTTAGTTAATTGAGTAACAGAGGTTAAATTAAAAGGAAAATCATAAAGAGAACAAAATTTAAATTTAGTCAAGATGAAAGCAAGACTTGACAACTCCTCTAGAAGCAATTTGGGATCCATCTACTAACGTGACAAGGTGACCAAATTTAAGGGGTGCCAAAAGATAATAAAGAAGCATTGCCAACTATATGATGTGAAGCACCCGAGTCAACAATCCATGTACTTGGATTAGCAATTGATTGAGAAACACATGTTGAAACACTAGGAGTGGAGGAAGATTGGGCTTTATGTGCGATTTTCCGTCGAAGATATTCTTGAAAGTCATGCTTAAGGATTTTAATTTCAAATTTTTGAGACTTAAACAAGTTTGTTGTCTCTTCTGGAAAGCCATGAAAAGAGTATCAATGTACTTGAGTATGACATTATTTTGCAATAGGAGCACTCGAAACGAACACCTCTTCCTCGGGAAGATACCATTGTTGATGATTCAACCATTTTGGTTGAATTTTCCCTTTTTACAAAGGTAGAAACACGAAGTCTTGTAATTAAGTTGTTCAAAGAAGGAACTTCTTAACTAACCAAAATCTGAATGTAAACTCCTCAAGATAAATGCCATAAATAGCTTGTCAATTTTTAGTTTAATTATTTTCTAACGAGTCAGCATCTAAGAACACTTCAGCTTCTCTAGTGCAACTTGGGCTTGAGCAAGATGAGTAATCACATCATGGTTTATCTGTTTAAGGGAAGCCAACTTCTCTATTAAGTCATATAGATGTTGTCTATCATTAGCAAAAATACTTTATGCCTTTTTTCCAAAAAGAACAATACGTTTTAAAGGTTCTAAGAATCCCTAAAATATGTGGTTTCTCAAATTTTCACAATACAACACATAACTAAAATCAAGCTTTCTTCCATTGAGCATTATTCTTTGTTGATCCTCCATTGTGCACTTTCTCTAGATGTTCACGGTATCCTTGACCAAGGAACCAAAGTTCCACAAAGGCAACCTATGATACATAATTTTTACCATTGAGTTTCTCTGTGGTGATGATGGGTGTTCACGTACAAGCCATCAAACCAAGTAAAGTACAACATAGATGAAGATGATTCTTGAAACTAACCAAGGAAGCTTCGACAAGACCTATGGAAGAGACATGGTGATGCTTCAATGGCAACAAACTAACACTTGAGATGCACACAAGACAAATTGCAATACCAGTTTGTTAGAGCACATAAGCCAAAGTTTGGATGTTAAACCACTTGCGCTAGGTCATGCTTGACAAATTGCATCAACCCAAAAGTTGTTGGAAAAAAGGGTTTCGATGTCAACAGGGTTTCTAGTGACAAGACGACAATTTTCAGCAGTTGGCAGTGTCTGAAGGGAGGACAACAAAGCGGAAATTTGTCCACTTTGATACCAAGTTCAAGATTTTAGATTGGAAAACAATGTGTTCATACACTACAATGACGTTTATTTATATATGTAAAACTAATTGACAATACAACTCTGAGAAATCATACATAATAGCTTAAGGCCTATGGTCATGCCAATGACGTACTAGGTATAACAAAAACATCTTTATAAAGGCTATAACAAAAGATAATCATTATTCAACAAAGTTCAAATTGAAAGCATATTCACCAACCATATTTGGTGGTTAGATGTATGCCTTTATACAAACAATTCATAGTCTACTTGCAGAAGATACTAGATGTTTTTATAACGAATTCAATAAAAGTGTTTTGAATATTGGAAAATGGATAAAACACAGAATGTTAAATGTTTACTAATGAATTAGTCAATTGTATAGTTATAAAATATTATATATATATATATATATATGAATCAAGATATTTTGGTTTGAAAGAACTAAATAGTATTGCAAAAGAAACCTTTTATCTAACCAAAGACATCCCTTAAAAGAGGCAATGGAATTAAAGAAATTATTTACATGTTAACCACATATATATAACTACCTTCGCAGGGACTTCTAACTTCCTTTTGATATAAATGGTCAAATGGACAAATGGAAAATACCATTCATTTTGCATACTAGTAGGTACTTTCTAGAAAGGGTAATAAGGAAAGGAGCAGCTCCAGGAAAATGCCTATTCAACAACTTTCTCAACATCAACATTTCTTTTTGTAATTTGTTTCCTTCCCCTCAATTAGAGGCATTGGCAACAAGAGGATCCTTAGTTGATTACCTGATTACTTGCATCATAATAAATATATCAGGAGCTTTCCCCTCCTTGTTCAACATTTCCAAGAGTGTGTCCGTCAACTGCCACATTTAGATAGCAAACATGCATATATTAAAAGTTAAATTAAAAGAAAAAAGAAAAAAAATAGCAGCTTGGAAAATAAAATCAATTTGGAATAGGAAATAAAAACAAAAAAATGTCAAACAAACAGTTCAGGTGCACGGAGAGAAAGAATTCTTGAGTGATGACACCGCATATCACATGTGAAGAAATAGTGCAAAAATATAAAAGTGAAGTGAAAAGGTGATCAAATTCAATTATTGAAGATTTCCGAAGTCTTTATTTTCAAGATGGACTCTACTTGGTTTGACAACCACATTAAAATGGCCTGTTTTGAAATATACACAAATCTGCAATTCATTGGCAAAAAAAATTTCAAAGTTTAGTAATACAAGGTGGTAGGGGCAGGCTACTGTCACAAAAAACAAAATTCAAATACGATATTCGGATGTGATACAATCCCTTCATTAACTAAATTGGCAGAAAACTTCTGTTAACAACCAACCAAAAATTCCACTTTTTTTTTACGTATAGAAATATAAATCTCTAAAGAACATATAGTAATGATGAAATTTAAATGTTGATGTCATTATCTAAATAAATAGAAATTTTGCATACATACAACCAAAGTTATCAAACCCTATTGTTAACTCATAAACCCTTACAAGTTTAAGGGTCTAATGAAGGGTAACGAGTCGACTCGAGAGTAAACTCAGTCAGACTCAGTCAAACTTAGTGAACTCGCGAGTTCGAGGCCGAGTCACCGAGTTGTGAAAGAAAGCCTAAAACAATGTGTTTCACTAAGATTAGGTTAGATTTTAGGGTGCCATCTTCTTCCTCACTGTCGTCATCGCGCTAGAACCGCCGCTCGCCGCGCATCCTCGTCGCACCGCGCATCCTCGCCGCCGCACCACTCGCGAAGCACCGCAAGTATGTGCTGATGTTGTGGGAATTAGGTTTTAGGGATGGGAAATTAGGTCTGATTGGGTTAGGTTTAGGGATTTATAAATTGGGTTGGGGCTTTTTAGCTTATTGGGTTTAGGGTTATTTTTAAGTTGGGTTTGGGAATTTTTGGACAGATTGGGGATTTTTTGACAGATTGAGATTTTTTGACAGATTGAGATTTTTTTTTTAAAATTGGGGATTTTTTGATAGATCGGAGTTTGTTTAGATTTTTGGAAGATTGATTTATTTTTTTTTAGATTTTTGGCGGATTATAAGATGTGTGGAAGTGGTTCAAATTCAAAGAATGTGTTGTTTTTTAATTATTTTGTTGGTGTATGAACTTATTTATTTCAATATTATGGAATTGGTATCATGAATTATTTTTTTTGTTAAATATTTTGTGTGAAGTAGACTCTTACGAGTCTACGAGTCGGATTTACCGGCCTCCCACGAGTCTGAGTAGACTCTCGGGTTTGATAACCTTGCATACAACTTCATTAAGCCTTCATAGAAAATGAAACTATAAAGATCCTAAGGCTGAAAATTTTCTTGTGGCCATATTCTAACTCAGCTTACAGGTGTCCAACGTGGCAACAAGAAAACATCTAATCTCTATTTTCTGGTCAGTATAGAGTGTAACAGAAATAGAACTTTTAGAAGGGTTCCATAAAAAGGAAGAATAATTAACACATTTGTTTAGCAGAAATAACATCTAACCATTTTTTCTTGGTGGTAGTAACTAGGTAAGTCAATGAAAATGAAGGATGTAAATATTATTTGAAAGAAATATACAGCAAATATAAAATATTAACCAAGAAAATGGATATCATGTTCTGATCTGCATTGAACACCAAATGATGTCCAGATTCAAATATCACATGCAACCATTTTCTACAGGATTTATGCTGATAATTAAATCCAATATCTCAAAGTCATGGTTGAATGATTTCATTTCACACACATAAACAAAATGGTATTGGAAGAACAAAATCAGAAGCATATTAAGAAGAATTATTTAGCAATAGATTCCAATTTAATATGCATGATACTTAATAATACCTCAACATTTTTTAGGTCTGCAGCAGCATGAAATGCAGTGTGATATGCTGTAAATGCTACATTCGAAAACCCTCCACGCCTATGAATATATTCTGCTGTTGGTAGATTGTATAATTCTTCATCTGTAACACCCATCATCACATTCTCAGCATTTGCACTGTTGGTTTCAACTGAAGACCACATCTTTGACTTCTCCACAAACTCAATAACCTTTTTCCACAGAATAAAAGTTTTAAACATCCCTGAACAAATACAGAATATACTATGCCAAATAAAAAGATAGGTTTGATAACTACTTTTGCAGCAAAATCATCAACAAGAGGTGTCTTATTCTTGTGTGCAACTATAAGCCCAGCATAGCAGAACTTATTTAATCCCAGACCAGCAGCTGTCATATCACGAACAATTGCATACCTGGATCAATACATTTCAATAAATATAATTTAAATATTCCAAAAAATATAAATATATCTAAGTGACGAGTTGATGATGCTGAAATACAAGTTGTACTAAAAAACAGAAAACTAGAAGTGGGAAACCTCCTACCTTACTTAAAAGACAAGAAAAAAATTATATTGTAGAAAACCAAGTCTTACTAGTTAGGCCATTAAGAGTAGAATTTCATAACACATTGTTGAAAATAAAGCAACAATCCTTGGACATTGAATGACAACAATAAAGCATTGTAAGAAACAGAAAACGGAATTATAGAGGGCAGGAATTAAGGGAAAAATTAATTTATAGTATAGTATTAGATAGTGAAAGAAGTAGATTGTAACATACACTCGGTCTATGCGTCCATCAGCAGCACAAGCATTTAGCAAGCAGATGTAGGTTTGTACATTAGGCTTTACTTCCATGCATTTCATTTCCTCCAAAATCTCCATTTCATACAAAAACAAATAATCATATGTCTAAAAAGAAGGAAACAATAAACACAGACAACAATACTTTAAATCCTTGACTACAAGCAATAGTGGTAAGTACCTGAATAGCCTTATTAGAGTTCTTGCATTTCCCACAAATCGAAATCAGAAAGTTGTATAAAGTAACCTACGTCATCAACATGAAACAACTGTCATTGATCTAGAAATTACACATCAAAATGTTTTGTGTCCTATCCTAATGGCATCTGCTGATACAAATTACTAGACAAAATCATTATGGGGCAACATGCAAGCTCCCAACAACATTTTCATGCAAAAATATATATAAAAACAACAAAAGTATCTTCTGATCTACAATAGCCTGGAAACATGAAAAGATTATAAAGAATAAAAGAACCTCAAAACCTTCTGTTATTACTCAAGATTATCCATATTCTAAAAGTTATTACAAAAGGAAGAGACCCAGAAAATAAGAGTTCAACGCAGCACACTAATGATATCGAACTACATTACTTTCAAGTATAATCATTCCACTCTCATCCATTCCCCTTGTTAATAAACAGGGGGAAAGCAATAGAACTAGCTCAATATCTCAACTTCAGATCTCATTATATGTCAGTACAAATTGAATATCAAACAATGATATCGCTTCTGCAGGTGATGATCAACCTAAATTTGTTAAGCACCCCTTTCTCAGCATATAAATTCAAGGATTACATTCAATATCAATAGCATTATTCCAACACCTCGTCACTCCCAAAATGGAAAACTATTCAAGCAAAGTAATGAATAATAAGAATAAAACAGAACATACATCAGGGGGCAAACCCATAGCTTTCATTTGGTCCACGAAGAAGAAAGCATCTTGCATCCTAGCTCCTTTCATAGTTCCCACAACAAGGGAATGGAAAGTGTCACGGCTAGGTTTCACCCCATCAAGCATCATATCATAGTACACATCTCTCAGCAAGAAAGTCCTACCAAACAAAACCCCAGATACAAAAATTCAAACTTGGCAAAATTAAAACAAATGGGGTACCTTAGAATAATTAATTAACCCATATTTTATATAACAAAAAGTGGAGAAAAAGACCTTCTTTGTGCAGTGAGAGAGCCCAAAACAGTGTTGTACTCGGAAACGTTGTTTGCATAGTTTTTCTTGGCGTATTCATCCGTGGAAATGGAGCAGAATCGGACTCCAGAAACCCGATTCAGTGACCCGACACGAGCTGCATAACGTGATTGAACTACAGAAAGAGAAAATAAAGAGAAACTGAGACTATGAAAAAAAAAAAAAGGTGTGCTACATTACATGACTGAGCTATGGAAAGAGAAACTGAGACTGTGAAAAAAGTTTGTACGTGAAATGAAGTAGTGGAAGAAGAAGAAGAAGAATATACCAATGAGAGATTGAAGGAACTTCATAGCATAGCAGTGGAATGAATCACTTGGGAACGGAGAGTTCCAATCTCTCTCCTGTTTCTTCCTAAAACCCTTGGAGTTTGTTTGTCTTCTTGTTTGGGCTTTCGTTTGTTGGTGTAAGGACTGCTTCTCCCTGCACCTCCATAATTTCTTCACTCACCTCCAGAAATTTTTATATTAAAAAATGTAATATTTTGAATTAGTGTTATCTTAAAATATTTTTTCAGATTCGTAATTAGCTTCTGAATTATGCAATCCAGAAGTATTTTTTTCATATGTATGATTAATTTTAGGATTACATAATTTGAAAGTATTTTCTAATATGAGATTAGCTTCCAAATTATATAATCCATACACATGATTAAATTTTAGATTATATAATTTGAAATACCATTTTTTTAAAATATATTTTAGATTACATAATCCGAAAGTTATTTTTAGATTATTTAATCTGGAATACCATTTTTTAAATATATATTATGGATTACATAATTCGTAAGCTATTTCTGGAATCTGAGATTAACTTTCAAATTACATAATCCATAATATATATATATATATATATATATATATTTTAAATTACTTCTGTATTTTATAAATTTTTGGGTGACAGAAGAAGAATAAAAATAGATTTTATCTTTTTGGATGAATAGATATAAGCTCCCCTCATTTTCTTTTACAACCCATGATATAAAAAACAACTAAATTATTTTTGTCATTACATCCTTATTCAATTTCAAATTATATCTTGGATTATGTAATTGAAAATAAAGTTTTAAATTATATTTTTTAGAATATATTTTTTTATTATGTAATATAAAATATAGTTATAGATGTATAATTTAAAATAGAATCTCAATTATATAATCTGAAAAAGTTTTAGAATGCGTAATTTCAGAAATAGTTTTAGATTATATAATTTAATTGGTAAACCACTGCTAAGACATTACAAATGTCTATAAAAATTAAAAAAAATATTTTCAAATATATTATTTTAAAATTTATTTTGAAAAAACATAATCTAAAAGGTTTCATTACACTTATAGAAAAAGAGTGTTAGAAATTTCATATTAATTAGAGATAAAATTAAATTACAACATAGTATGAGTTAAGTTTACATTTAACTTTAAAATATGAAAACTAAGTCTATTATAGCAAAGTTTATTTAGTTATGAGCCTATTGTCAGACCAATCATATATATTTAGTCCTACGCTTATATCTAGTCCTTACTGTAAGGAAATGCATTGGAGATTTTGCAATAAACTTATTGTTTTTCAATATTGAGTTAGAGAAATACTTTCTAATAAGGAATGTAATTTTTATTTTAGTTAGAGCATTATGGTTATCCATTATTAAAAGAACATATTACATTCAAGAAAGAAAATTTCATACTATGACCCTTCCTTCCAAAAAAAATATTACAAATTATCAACTTACCATTGTCTTTTTTATTTTTGTGTCTCCTAATATATGGATGTTAATGAAAAAAAAATTATGTATCAAACTTTGCAACATGGTAATGTGTTCCATAATATATAGGTGAACTTTTTAATATAGTTAAAACATATTTTTTTATTGTATTATATTATATTATATATATATATATATATTTTGTTTTTGTCAGTTGATTTGCTCGCCGGTTGATTCTGATGACAAGTTCTAGCTTCGTCGGTTTCTGCTAGAATTTGTTCTTCCCTTTGTTGCGTTGGAATGAGGCTACGTTGAAACAGAGAGAGTCCTACCTGTTGATTGCACTCCGACGATCAAGTTCGTACAGAGCTTATAAGAATTAAGAAGTAACAAGTTTTAGTCTTAGAAACTGCATACCTTAACCTGGGATCTCAAGTCCTTTTTATAGTTTATCTCTTGTAACAACTTTTTATCATGAGAATATAATATCAATTGAAAGCATACTCAGCAGAAAAATATTTTGCTCAAGGGCACACCCTCACGATGCTGCTGCAACAAAACGAAATCTTTCCTCAAAGGAATGCATAAAATAATAACAAACTAACCACCACGGTATCAACTCATGTACCAGCATCAAGGGTCCAGTTTGTTTACGTAGGCGCCCTCGACGTGGCTACGCTCCTCTTCTACATACATGCAACCTAACATTTGCGTGCCCTAACACACATGGACTTAGGTTTAAAAGAAAATGTTTTACTTGAACTAGACCCTATGCGCACTAAGCGCACCTCTAGGTCCATAACTACCCCGCGCTAGGAGTGCAGTCTCATTTCACTGGCCCGCCCCACATAAGAAGTAACCTGTGGGCTTGCAGGCCAGCCCGCTTAAGATTTTTTTTTTAAATAATAAAATTTCATTAATTATAAAAAACTTATTCCTACTAAAATTTATCCGTGTTTCAAATCATTTAATTAAGATAAAAAAAAAATTCAAGTATGAGGGTTGTTAGAAGGCTTGATTAAAAATAATTAAAGTTTTGTTTTGCATCTATTTTTTTCCTATGTTTGTATGTAAATGTATAAGAAAGAGTATGTTATCAAAATTTGCTACAAAATATTTTAATGAAGAGAACTATTTTTTTAACTATCCTACCAAAATCTCTTCTTTATATTATTTTTTTATTAACAAATTTTAAATATAAGACTTTACTTAAAACTAAATCCAATGTCACTCTTAATACTAACTCCTTTATATGATTAAAAAAAAACATTCATTTTTTTAGTACATTGAATTCAAGTTTTTTAAAATAAAAGAAAGGTCACATTGCAATAATGGATGAATGGAGTATGATTTTTTTTTACAACAAAAATTAAATAATTATTTTTTTATTTACGCGAGCCAGTTGTTGGGAGGAACAACACGGGTTACCGAGCTAGATTAGTGAGCCCGCCCCGCACTTTTTGGTAGCGGGTCGGCTCGCCCCGCATTGCCACCCCTAAATGAAACCAACCTCATCTATATCAATGCATTGTGATTACCAATCGGCAATAACTATAAATAAAAATAAAACTTTCAATGAAAAGAACAGACATATACAATTGAGACATAATTTAGTGAAACAACTGTTAAAGAGTGAAACGATTTCTATTGACTATGTCAAGTTAGAACGGAATTTGGCAGATCCTCTAACAAAATTCCTAGGGAGAAAACTTATTTTAGAAACATTGAGGGAATGGGACTTAAGCCACTTGCAAACAAACAAGTGATGGAAACCCAACCTTTGTGATTGGAGATCCCATGAATAAGGTTCATATGGGTACAAACAAGTCACTTGTTAGTTCTACTAGCACTAATATTGATTCAAAATTAATTTTTTCCATTCCTATGGTGTGTGTGAAAGTGCTAAATACTGCATTATCGAGAGGATAAACTTTGTGATTAAAATTCTGAGGTAAAAGAGTTTTAACAATTTACAAAGTTTTTAATGATTTTTATATCCCTTATGGGTGGTGTATGATTTGCAACATACATTTGATGAAATCATCTGTATGAGTGTCAAGTGGGGCCGCTTGCAAGAGATCTTGGAAAGATCTCTATAACACTTATAAATATTGAGCACGTGCATGACCTAATAAGTGCAACACAACAATAACAACAAGTAATGTGGGAGTGTATAGTGATTGTTAAACCTCTAACACATAATGAGTGTCTTGGTTCATATAGCTTGCTATACCAACTACACTATGTGTTAAGTTCATTAGTCTAATATTGGTTCATATAACTATAGGTCGTGGCGGGGCGTTGTTGTGTTGCAGTGCGGCGGTTGGCGGGACTTGCTAGAGTTGGCATGGTTTGGCCTAGGCAGTTGCAAGCCGTGCAGAGGCACGGTTGGCGATGCAGGAGTGGAGGTGCGAACCGTGGAAATCGGTGCTGCTACAGTGCGTGGAAGCTATTGTTGGCAGCTGCCGCATGGTGTAAGGTAGCGGTGGCGACTGTGGTGACAATTGCTGTGGCTGAAGGTGGTCGGCTGGTGCAGTGGTGCAGGGTGGTTATGCTAAGAGAAACAAGGTAGTGTAAAGATTGCGGGCCAAAGGTGCGTGAAGAGAAACATGGGTGTGCGAAGAGTGCACGAAGAGAAATAAGGGGTGTGAAGAGAAAAAATATATATTTTAATTTTATTTTCCTTTTTATTTTCTTATTTTCAAAACTAAAATGCAACCACTTTATCTCTTTTTTATTTTCTTAAAAGAAAACAAATTAATAATATATTTTTCAATTATCTCCTTTTCAAAACATTTTCCACCACCATAAGAATTGTGGTATGAGAACAATTTTAGAGCACGTAGATGTCAAATGTTCTTATCAGAGATAAGTTGCAATCATTTATGGTGAATGTCCAAATTATGAGTTGATTGTTCAAATTATCTTTCTCCTTTTTCGCGCTTACCATGGAGGGTCCAAAATCTCAACATTCTTGTCCTTTCTTTCCTCGCATTTATGCAAGAATTAGTAAAAACAAACATCCAATATTCGCGTCTTCCATTCTACACGAACAAGAAATATATAGAAACAAACACATGATTAAATGTGTGTTTGGATTGGGGAGTGGATGTGTGAAGATTTAAGGGACTGGATGTGTGGGGATGTGAGAGAGAAGTGTGAAGAAAGTGAGAGTGTTTGGATTGGGATATCTTAAAGTGAATGTGTGAGAGAAGTTAGGAGAGTTTGTGAGTGATCTTATGGTTGTGAGAGAATTTTATTTTTTTTAAAGGTGTTAAATGTTATTTTACAAATTTATCCCTACCTATTAATTTTTTTTAATAATGAAATGAGTTATTTTTGTTTAAAAATAAACAACTTTAACATATTTCGTAGATTTAAAAATTACAATTAGAAAATAAATATATATTAAATATAAATAGATATAATTTAAAATTATAATTAGAAAAAAATATGTATTTAAACAATTAAATAAAAATAGAACTTCAAGTAATTTCTTAAAATATTAAACATGCACTATAAAACTAAAAAATAAACAAGAAAATAAATCAGATCTTATATAAATAAAAATTATTTTTTTATATTAAAATTTCTATAGTAATAAAAAAATAAAAAAATATAAAAATATTACAACAACAAAAATATAACGTAATTAAAAATAGAAAAAAATTTCATAAAAAACTATTATCAAATAAATTATAACTCATAAACATAATAATTATATATAAAAAATATATTAATACAAACACAAGAACAAATTAAATAAAAGCACAACTTCAAATAATTTCTTAAAATATTCATATATTATAAAATTAGAAAATAAATCACATCTTATATAAATAAAAAATACTACTTTTTAATATTAAAAAACCATACAATAATAAAAAATAAAAAATACTAACAGTAGAATAAATGAAGATAAATTCGAAACAATACATGTTGATGAGACTTTTCCTCTACATCTCTTTATTTTAAGAGGAGATAATATTTAAGGTGTGTTTGGATTGGGGAGTGGATGTGTGAGAATATGAGAAGAAAGTGTGAAGAAAGTGAGGTTGTTTGGATTGGGGTATGTTAGAGTGGATGTGCGAGAAAAATTTATGGGAGTTTGTGATTGATGGAATGGTTGTAGGGAAATTTTGATTTTTTTTACAAGTGTAAAATGTAAGTTTACAAATTTATCCTTGTTTTTAAAAATATTTGAATAATGAAATATGAAATATTTTTTTGTGAATTTGAGTTAATTAAAATTTTGTAAATTATTTCCAATACGGATGAATAATTATTTTTTAAAAAAACATTAGTTTCTTATCATTCTTTGAACATGAATTTTTTTTATAAATATAATAAGTTTGTAAATGATGTGACGAGTGTGATTGAAATTTTATTTTTTTAATTAATAAAATATTAAGATTACAAATTTATTTTTATATTTTAAAAAATTAATTAATATATTTATTTAAAATTAAATAATAATAAAATAAATATTAAATTAATAATAATATTTAAAAAATTAATTTATAGAAATTATATACATAATCAATTATATATTATTCATAATTGATTATATATTTTATAATAATTTTATTTATATTATAAATATACTTAATATGTTTGTTTTGTAATATGATTTTATCTTTATTTTTTTATTTGTTTTTTTGTCCCGTTTATTTTTCCTTTGCCTTCAGCATGTCAAAACAAAATCTGGAATAAATTAGGAAAATCACCAATGCTGACGTGTCTTTCCACAACAATCTCTGCATATAAGAGGAATATGATTTTCAGTGTTCATGTGGATATCCTTCCTCACACTTCCGCGCACATCTCTTGATCCAAATAGGGAACATCAATATACTTCAATTCTTGTGAACAGTACTTCCCTTGAAACAAACATGTCAAACAAACATGCCCTTAGTGTTCACATGTATATCCTATTATTCTCTTTCCTACAAAACCTTAAATCCAAATAGTTATTACTTTTTTGAACATTTAATTCTTTATTAAAAAAAATATATTTTTATTTAAAATTAATATTTTTACATAATGGAAATAGAAATTTTTAATGTTATATATATTTTTTTTACATTTTACATAGACATATTTTACATACACATAACATAATGTTATGAAATAGATATAGTTTATTTCTTACATTTTAAAAAAATATTAATCTTATAATTAAAAATATTATACATAATGTTGTAGTAATTAAGAAAACCAAAAAAATGTTAAGAAAAGGAATTAGAAGTTTTAATAAAATGTGTACATAATTCTTATTTTTATAATATTTAATTCTTTATAAAAAATACATTTTTTATTTACAATTAATATTTTTACATAATGGAAATGGAAATTTTTAATGTTAAATTTTATTTTTCAGATTTTACATAAACATAAAATAATAAAATAATGTTAAGAAATATATATAGTTTATTTGTCACATTTTACATAAATTATTAAACAACTTTTTATTCTCAGTATTAAAGGTGCAAACAAACTTCCTCAAGAAAACAAATCTTTTGCTTTTGAGATATTTAATGCATAAAAAAATTATGATAACTTTCTTTAAATTAATTTTAATTAGATTAAATATATCATTAATAAACTTGTTAACATAATCTAAATTGGATTATAATCAATAAAATAAACAAAATAAACAGACTAAATTTGTGATTGATACAAAATCAAATCAATTTGTTATTATAGTGATTTTATATTAACTTCGTCAAATTACGTATCAAGATTGTTTCTTTATCAAAATAAATGAAATCTTGCATATTTTGATTTTAAAACAATAAAGAACAAAACATATTCTCCTTCAAGGTAAAGACACACACGGTAAAGGAAAAAAACATGAAGATCTTCTAACCATATTAATTCAATTTTTCTCAAAATTCTGCACTCTTTACTACAAGATCAAACCTACATTACCATCAATTTTAATAATAAAAAAAATAGTATAATCTTTAAAACATGAGTTAGAAAAAATAATATTACAAAAAGGGCACTACTCTGAATCAATATATGGAACCAAAATTTTGCACTTTTTACTACAAAATAAAACCTACATTATCTAAACAGATCAGGTTCAAGAAACGAAGCAAATGGATATTAAAAACTAATTTATTGTTAAAGAAACACAACAACACATAGTGTAACAATAAGACAAAACTAAGTTTACTCAAAATTAAACATTCAGAAAAAACATGTTACAATAATCATCTGATACATCTAGTGATGGTGGTAAGGCATGCAAATCTCCTCCTCCTTGATATTCAACACAAATACTTGGCAAGACAGATTCATCAACTTTATTGTTACAACCCACAAGATCATCACATGCTTGATAAGGCCAATCCCAGCTACTAAGTTCCATCATCAATTCCTCAAACTCCAGGTCACTAAGTTCATTGGTTGAATTTAGTGGCACATCAACTGGACTACTAAAATCTACCATTCCATAACTCTTATCATTAAGTTGCTTCAAGAAATCATCAAGAAGGGTTTCGCTTTGAGAGATGTTTTGCAAGTAATTGGCTTGGGTTGGATGTGAAGTGGTAGCAACAGCATTTTCTTGAGCCATGTTTGACACAAAACCTTGAGGTTGATCCTTCAACAATTTAATTCCCCGATCACAAGCTTCAATTTTGGCATCCACATGAGCACAAAAGGCCCTCAATTGATCCTCTTCCATGATTATCATACTTGGATCCCAAGTTGGATACTTGATGCTGCTAATATGTTTATCCACTTTGGAAATCTCAGTCTCAATCATGTTTTTCCTATTCTCAAGAAACTCTTCAATACCATAAGTCTTGTGAGGTCTCTCATTCTTTATTTCACTTTTATAATACTTTTGAATCATGGAGTGTACCTCTACAGGGTTTTGGGGTGAAGTCATTGGCCCAACATCCCCATTATCATCATCAAACACAATCAAACAGTGTTCACCACCACACTTCTTGGAAAATTCAGAGATCTTCTTCATTAGCCCTCTCTTTCTTCGCAAGAAAGTTGTCTTGCGAAATTTTTCATTTGAGATGTGTTTTAAGGTTATTTTGCACGACCCATTTTCTAAGAAAACAAAATATGGCAAAAAAAATTCAAGAAGAAACAATAAACAAAGAAATTCAACTTAATTTTTTTTTTATCAGCAACAAATTAATGTAATAAAAGGGACACTTCAGGGGTGTCCCAACCCTTATACAAAGAAAGTCATCTAAGATACAATGCATAAAATAAAGCAATAGAAAAAACAATACAAAGTTTAGCTAGAAAAACATCAGCATGAAGCATCGCATGTATCCTAGAAAAACAGAGATACCTACACCTGGATAGAAAACAGCATGTGCTGTCACAAAAAGCCCAATCTGCAGTTTTTAAGAATATCTATGTTGCAGAAGCCACCGAAAACAAAACTTCTCCTACCTTATTGAATATTATCTACTCACTTCCCCCTTTCACCGACTCCAAATAGCATAACAGGGTGGCATCTCATAGTCCAGTGTCATACCTTGTTTTTGAATCCAAGTCTTCCTTTCTAAACTTTCCTCTGAATCTGACATACCCCTTCCCCTTTACAACCTACCCCCTTACATTCAAAAGACAAAACATCAGAAACTCTAATTCCCCTCCGTTTAGGCACCATCATGACTTCAAATGTTCCTCCCTCACATCTTTCGCCCTGCTTAACTCATCTGCTATGGTTTAGGAGTAACCCCCTGTGCCCTGAATCAGACTCAATAAAATACTAGATTTGTCACACTTTTGTATTGGAAACATCTTATTAGGTTCTGCCATGGAGATATGATTGCCATCACATGGTTTCTGGCTCCCCTACAAAGAAGATAGAATTAGCATTTTATACATTGGACAGGGTTTAGATGCCACTCCGCAAGAGAGTAATTAAAAGACCGCATCCTATGTTTCATCCATGACCAGGCTCTAACTTGTGCTAGATGAAAAATTTCATCATCATCCACTACACCATTTTTGAAGATTATAGTGTTCCGCTGCCCCAAAGACATCTCACCACCGCTACCCACATGCCTTTCCACACCATATTCTGCTTGTAATTGAAAGCTTGAAAGTTGAACTGCTCCAAATGACATGTCAGCTCCCTATGTTGAGCACAGACAATTCCCATCTATCTAAAGCATCTATTCCACACACGTTGAGCTACCGAACACTCCACAAATAGATGTTGTACTGTTTCATTGCCACCCCCACACAATACACATAATTGGTTGTTTATCATCACCCCTCTCCTCATTAAGTTTGTCTTTGTTGGAAGTTTGTCTAGAAGGGCCCTCCACGCGGTTACCAACACATTAGGATACGCTTTAACCTGCCAGAGCAAGTTAAAGATTGCATTTGGGCCATCTGTAGAAGATTTAGTAAGTCGTTCATATGCCGTCTTCACCGAAAAAACTCCAGATGTGTCCCCTTCCCACTTCTGGGAATCCATCTCTTCCCTGATGAGTTTGGTTCTGCTTATCACTCTTAGCAGCTCATCTACTAGTTCAGACTCCCACTGAAACCTATACCTTCTCCAACCCAACGTCCATGTCCACTCATTGTCCTCCCATATTCCCACCTCAGACACCTTTGATTCCTGATTCAGCGATATAGAAAACAGTCTCGGAAAGGAATCCCGTAAAGTCCTGCTGCTAGTCCATGCGTCCTCCCAGAAACGTACCCTATCCCCATTCCCCAATTTCCAGCTAGTGGCACTATGAAACCAACTTACTTCTTCTTCCTCACCACAACTCTTGCACAGGTCTTTCCACCACCAAGAGGAATTCTTCTGGTTGTTACGGCTTGGATTTGAATCCATACCATACTTAGACAACAAAATATCTTTCCACACGCCTTTTTCTTCACTCATAAGTCTCCATTTCCATTTTGCTAAAAGTGCTGCGTTGAATTTCCTGATGTCTTTGATTCCCAGCCCTCCTTCCTCCAGTGGTCTGCAAATTTTGTCCCAACTCACCCACGGTATTGGCCTATTCTCCTTTCCCCATCCCCAGAGAAATCTTCTTTGGATTCGTATAATACTCTCACAAACCATTTCTGGTGCCTTGAAAAAAGATAGATAATACAACGGTAATGACGTAAAAACCGATTTAATTAAGCAAATTCTGCCAGCCATAGATAGAAACCTCCCCTTCCAAGCACTAAGTTTTGTGTTTAACTTTTCTATTATCATCTCCCAGTACTTCTTCCTCCTTGGATTTCCTCCTATCTCCAACCCCAGGTATTTAAAGGGTATCTTCATAAGAGTGCAATGTAGGCTCTTTGCATAGACTTCAAGAGTCTGCTCTCCGACATTAATTCCGGTCAACTTTGACTTGTGAAAAATTACTTTCAATCCTGACGCTAGTTCAAAGCATCTGAGTATTGCTTTTATGGTAATGACATTGGAATATAGGTCTTCACAAAAGAAAATTGTGTCATCCGCGAATTGTAGCATACATGTCTCGACCTTCTCTCTTCCAACCTTTATTCCTGTAAGCAAATTGACTCTGAGCGCCTGCCTAACCAACCCAGATAACCCTTCAGCAGCCACAATAAACAAAAAGGGTGCTAGGGGATCTCCTTGCCTTAGACCTCTCGAAACTTTGAACTCCTCAGAAGGACTACCATTAACCAACACTGATACTGTTGCAGATTCCAAACAACCTCTCATCCACATAATCCATCTTCTATGAAATCCCAACTTTTGAAGCATGTCAAAAAGAAACGCCCAACTTACTGAATCAAACGCCTTCTCATAATCTATTTTGAAGCACAAGCCCCTCCTCCTACCCCTCCTCAATTCCTCAATGACCTCATTAGCTACTAAAACACTATCGAGTAGCCCTCT
The DNA here is from genome assembly GCF_000499845.2 of Phaseolus vulgaris. Classification (NCBI taxonomy): domain Eukaryota; kingdom Viridiplantae; phylum Streptophyta; class Magnoliopsida; order Fabales; family Fabaceae; genus Phaseolus; species Phaseolus vulgaris. Next base: position 8,485,415 of record NC_023756.2, read on the forward strand.
ATCTCTCAGGAAGGCAGCTTGGCATTCATCGACGACCAAGGGCAACACCTTCTTCATTCGACATGACAAAACTTTAGCAATGGTTTTGTAAAGCATTCCCACAAGAGATATAGGTCTAAATTGCTCAAGGGATGTCGGATCCCTCACTTTGGGCACAAGTGCTATGAATGATGCATTACTTCCCTTGGGAAGGCGTCCGGAAGCTTGGAAAAGGTGCACTGCTGCAATAATATCTTGTTTAAGAACCTCCCAATTATGTTTAACAAAATTAAAGTTGTACCCGTCCGGGCCTGGGCTTTTGGATCCCTCGCATGACCACACGGCTTCCTTAATCTCTTCTTCCGTAGCTATAGATATAATACTCACACTTTCTTCCACAGATAACTTTTTAAACTGTACATTGTCTAACCTGACCCCGAAGTCATGTTTGGCTGCAAATCTTTCTTCAAACAATCTTTTTGCTTCCCTCCTTACAACCTCGGGTTCTTCGCACCACTGGTCCCCCACATGTACTCCTTTCACCTCATTCTTCATACGTCTCCATCTTAATGTGGCATGATAAAATTTGGTGTTGGCATCCCCATATTTGGACCAGCTTGTCCTAGCTTTCTGCCTATACAAAGATTCAGTCTTCTTATTTAATACATTTAACTGTCCTATTAGGTCTAGTCTCTTCATCCTTCCCTGATCTTCAAATTCAGTTCCATCGTCTTGATTATCAAGGTTATCAATTTCAAACAACACCCTTTTTCTCTCTGTGATCAAGTGACCGAATACATCTCTATTCCACTCTTTGAGGTCGCACTTGAGGATTTTCAGCTTGTCTTTTAGCACTGTTATATGATCACCTTGAACCGTATATGAGTTCCACATAGCTTTAACTAAATCTTTGAATCCTGGGTCCATGAGCCAAGCATCCAACGATCTAAAAGGTCTAGGTCCCCAATCCTTTGAGACACATTTCACCACTATTGCACAGTGGTCTGACACTTCTCTCGGCTGGATGTATTGCTTTCCCATAGGCCATTTTTGCAGCCATTCGTCCGACACCAATACTCTATCTAATCTGCTTTTTGATGTGCCATTAGCTTTGAACCATGTATACTTCTTTCCCACTAACGGTAGTTCCACTAGAAGATTACTTTCTATAAAACTATTGAATCCTTTGATCTCGCTCTTTTGGCTTCCCCTTTCCCCTACACCTTTCCTTTCACCTGCAGACCTGACCGCATTGAAGTCCCCACAGAAACACCAAGCCCAACCCGGATTAGTGTTTTTCACGCTTGATAATTCCTCCCATAACTTCTTCTTGTCACTCATGTTGCATGCTGCATATACATTGACCACCGCACATTTTAGTCTAGAATTCACATGTTGGCCAAAGATCGCAATAAAGCCGCTTCCCTCCACATGCCTTTCATATACAAAGAATTGTTTATACCACATTACTAGTAGACTTCCCGCCCCTCCTACTCCATCGTTGTGTATCCAACCCACTTCATTATTTCCCCACAAAGCAAAGCAACGAGCATCCGAGAACAAAGTTGTTTTGGTTTCTTGTAGGCATGCCATTTCCACCCCCTCCTTCAAAATCAAATTTTTCAAGTATTTAGCCTTGATTCCTCCTCCTACCCCTCTTATATTCAGATTTACAATGATCATATGTAACTCCTTGTGTTCCCCTCATGATGTTTCTTCATTGTCTCAAGATCTCTTGACTCCATTCTTTCAATTTCCTCTACGACATTAACCTCATCCTTACGACAGGCAACCCCTAGATTTTTGCCTACCTCCCACAAGTCAGTTGTTTCTTCCTCTTTGTCTTCCTCCCTACATCTACTGTTGCAAAAAACTACATTTGGAATTTTACTGACCTTTGAATTTGAGGAACTGCCCTCCAATGTGTCTTCTGCTTGGTGGTTTGTTCTTCCTTGCATTAGCCTGCTTGTTTCTCCCAATTCCCACAAACCTCTGCTCCTTCTCTGAATAAATGAGGATGCTTTATTGGACACCTCTGCTCCCAATTCTTCGCCCAAATTCGCAAGCTGAACACCGTGATTATCGTTGCCCTTTTGATTAGAACCTTCACCGCAAAATGATTGTTCACAACACACCTCCCCCTGCACAGACTCCTTTCCTGCTCGTTCGACGTCACCCTCTCTCCCCCTTGACCCTTTGTTTTTTACACTCCTATCACCTTTGGTAACTAAAGATGAGTGCATGTCATCCACTCGCGTCTTTTCAGTCTTCACACGAAGTGGGCCTGATTCTGATTGGGCTGAAGTAGCAACAACCAATTCCTGACCAGCTTCATTCCACTTGGGCTCGATTTGACTTTCTTGTTGGGCCTCATCCCTGCACTCCTCATGATTTACATACATATTTGTTTTACTACAATTTGAGGCCTCTAAAGCTACAAGAAAGTTGGTCAGTGCTACTTGGACAGAATTGCTTTTACATGCAATGTTAACCATGTGGGAAACCGAAAAAGCTGACTCCCCTACCTCTGCCTCTACAAATTCTGCCTGCATCGCTTTTGCCTTATTCGTGTAAGCACTGTTACCTTCTACCTGCTCCAGATTTTGTAGCATTTCCCCTTCCTCTTCAAACTGTTCTTTTGTCTTATTAGGGATATTTCCTTGCCCATCTTTCGCTAGCTTCTCCGACCACCGCAGCGCCGCCTCTCCTGGCCTGCCCTCTTCTTCAACACTCTTTTCCAACCAGATTGTTCCCTCCACAAACGATTCCGAAGAAGTGATGTTATCTGAGGATTCGTAGAAATTGTACTTACACTTACATTTGCCTCCGAAGAAAACTGATTGCTCTTCCTCCATGTAAATGTTTAGGATTTGACCATTAATCTTCATTTCCTTTGCTAGTTTCGCACTACACGATTTGGGAATACGAACCTGAAGTCTGGCATACTCCAAGTTCTCCCAATTTCCGTTGCTTTGTCAACCTCCACCAAGGATGCTACTTCACCAACAACTTTCGAAAAGCAGTCCTTATTCCACAAGGAAATAGGAAGCCCGTAACACCTAACCCAGATAATTTTATGTCTTGCTACATGTGCATCGGTCCATGGTTCTACCGCCTCAAACACACTCTCAAACCATTGCTTATTGGTTCGAATGATATCCTCTACTCTAGCTCCCTGGTTGGGTGTTATGAGAGCCATGTTGTCCCCCAGATATCTCACTTTTACCATGTTCATCCCTCCCAAGATAAACTCCTCACACACCTGATTGTAGCTCAGATCTCCAGAGAAGAAGCCTACTGCACTATTGTTCAACCAAGGAAGAGTTTGTTGCTTTGTTTCAAAAATAGGGCCCTTCCATACGTTTAGTGGACCTTTTTCCACCACGTCCGCATAAGATTGATTTTTGTTGACCTCTCTCCACTCCTTTCTTTCCTTTCCCTTATAATGCCTTCCCTCCTCCTTCTTGTTCCCTTCTCTGAGTTTGAACCTGTGACCGTTCCTTTCTTCCATGTTACTGCGTTCAGATTGCACCCCCTTTCCTCTGAGTGGAACCTCTGTGTGCACCAGTTCAGATCTTCTGTAACGCGGAATGTTAACGTATAGCTTCATATTGCCAACCCACGCTTGGTCCATCTCCCTTTCGAGCCCACGAACATTCGCCACGTTGAACAGCCTGAC